>NW_017731404.1:4052728-4173642 GCF_001890085.2 Hipposideros armiger
TTTCTCTCTCTCTCTCCCTCCCTCCCTCTCTCTCCCTCCATCTGTATAGCTCCACTTGTTTAGTTTCTTCAGGATAGACTTCTTACATGGCACAGACTTTCCATGTAGCAGGCATTCTAAGAGACCCACAGAAATTTGAAAGTTCCTTGTGACCTGGTTTGGAAATCACTTCTGTTGCATTCTACTGGTCAAAGTGAGTCACAGGCCTAGGCCAGATTCAGAAAGACTGGGCGTAGACACCTTTCAATGGGAGCAGTAGCAAAGAATGTGTGACCATCTTTTTATTCTTCCAGAGATGCTATGTGTCAGTGTGCCTCACAGAACCATGGTGGGCTTTGTGGACAAGAGGCTACACTTGGCCTCATGGAAAACAGGCAAGCAGTCATCACAAATCTAGCTCTAAAGTAGGCATTTTGACCAAGGCATGTGCAAGTCAAGGACCCCTTTCAAGATCATCACCCTTGCTCTGTTCACATCAACAAAACATCCCAACACGTGATGGGAGAGGGAAGGGGCAAAGCTGTGAATGAGACCCTCAGCTCAGTTCAGAGATGTATGCCTTGAATGCCTTGTGCAATAATTGTACCGTTTTCTTGCAGACTCTTAGCATGTTGGGAAGTCCTGCATCCTCTTGTGACTCTCTAACAGTTCCCAAGCAGACAGAGTCTCTCAGTAGATTGGAAGCAAGACTATTTCTTGGCTCTTTCTTGTTTGTCCAGAATCTATCGATTCTCTGAGGTCAACAAACTTGTCAAGGGCTAGATAGTAAATATTGTAAGTTTGGCAGGCCTTACGGTCACTGTTGCAACTACTCAACTCTGTCATCACAGCCATAGATAATTCATAAATGTCTGGGTGTGGTTGTGTTTCAATAAAACTTTATTTACAGAAACAGGCTACTGACCAAATCCCACGGGTCACAGTTTGCTCACTTCTGGATTAGATGACTGCCTCAATGATATATAGTCTCCATTTGTACTAAAGGAAATGTGAAGACAAACATATCCTAAGGTGAGAGAAATTCCAGCTCTCACTAGATGATTCTATTTAAAAGATAAAAATAATAGAACCTACTGCAGAGAGCAAAAATGAAATATTTTCCTGAGCTGAGGAAATTTCACTCAAAATTTCCCATACCTTAAGTTGGAAGCCAGGAACAAATTCTTCCAATTCATACCGAATTTGCACTTAAGTCTCAACAGGTTTTCTCCCTGTTTAAGTATAGACTCTAAATATCCGTAACAAAGTTAAACCTTGAGTAGCCATTTTCTCATGACAGGAGCTCAATTAGTGCATTGGAAAATTAAATCAGTGTTTTCCAAAATGTGAAGCATACACCTCAGGTAATAAGTAAGAAGATTTAAGGTAGTATGATTAATGAATACTTTTTATTTGAATTATCCATTTATGTATTATAAAAATTGTTTGAATATGTATTTTGAAAATATAACTGCCACATGGAGCCTATTACTTCACAGATGCTGCTTAAGGCAAGCTACAGAATGTATTTACATGTTTTAAAAGTGAGTTGATATAAAATTACTAAAGAAAAGCAATATTAAAGATGATCAAGAATATGGAAAAATTTGTGAAGACAGTAAACAAATTATTCTTTCTTAGGGAAACACTGGATTCAATATTTTATTTCTCACCCTGGCCAGTAAAAACTAGACTAGCCACTTGGTGAAGACAGGCACCAAGTGATTTTTTTTTTAATTGAAGTTTATTGGGGTGACAATGGTTAGCAAAGTTACATAGGTTTCAGGTGTATAATTCTGTAATCCATCATCTATATATCACATTGTGTGTTCAGCACCCACAGTCAGTTCTCCTTCCATCACCATATGTTTGATCCCTTTTACCCTCATCTACCACTCTCCTCCCCCCTTACCCTCTGGTAACCACTAAATTATTGTCTGTGTCTATGAGCTTTTGTTTCTTTCTTTCTTTGTCTTGTTCCTTTGTTGTTTTCAGTTTTATATCCCACATATCAGTGAAATCAAATGTTTATCGACTTTTTCTGTCTGACTTACTTTGCTTAGCATAATAATCTCAAGATCCACCCATGTTGTCGCAAATGGCACTATTTCATCTTTTCTTATGGCAGAGTAGTATTCCATTATGTATATATATATATATATATATATATATACCACATCTTATTCAATCATCTATCAAAGGACACTTTCGTTGTTTGCATGTCTTGGCCACTGTAAATAAAGCTGTAATGAACATCAGAACACATATATCTTTATAGATAAATGTTTTCAGATTTTTGAGGTAGATACCCAGGAGAGGGATTGCTGGGTCGTATGATAATTCTATTCTTAATTTTTTTGATTTTTTGTTTACTGGTTTGTTTGGGTTTTTTTCATCTTTCACCTAGCACAATGCTTGCTGCAGAAAAGGCCTTCAATAAACATAGCGTGAGTGAGTAAATTAATTAAGTTGACATTCAAATTATTAGGTTCATTCTGAGCTATGGAGACACAAACTCAAGGATCTAGCATTTCAGATGCTCCTAAGTACAGTCAGAAGTTTGCAGAGCATAAGAAATGGGCTTGTTCAAACTCAGTCAATTAGCAGTGGACAGTCTCCTGGGATGTCTTGCCAAGCGAAGCCCAATGGTGCCATAAATCAGGAAGTCTAATTGAAGCAATGTTTTAGGAATTACACAGCAATTAAATCAAACGGGAAAGTTTCTAAGGAACACCTTTGACACCATAGGGGAAAAGTCAAAACAACCCCAAGAGTCTACAGGGAAAAATGGATTTCTTCCAAGGGCCATGCTGGTTAATAATTATCAGAGACATCTGTGATTAAAATCTTCTTCTTCCAGAGGCTTCAGGAGTTTGCCATAGATTTCCCTCACGTAAGAGCATGAGCCAAGGTGGGAAAGTTGCCGAGGTATTACAAAAGGAGAAAAATGTGCAAAAAGGACTCGGAAAGGGAACGTGAGGCAAAAAGTTCTAGCCTGCTGAAAACTAATTTTGGGGAACAGGTTCTCAAAATAGACAGTATAATCTGTGTCTGTTTGCCCAGTAAAAGTAATTCGGGTCATTTCAACATTGATGTCACCAACTTCGAGGGCAATTCAACCTGAATGTTGATAAAGGGGTGTGTGTGTGTGTGTGTGTGATGAAACGTTTATCTAAAACTATGGTAAAGTCTTCCAAACCAATGTTTCTAAAAAAACGTGGGACTCCTAGTACTATCTGCCATAGAGGTGATTTTTAGGTAACACGTGAGGGGAAAGGACTTTCTTTAGCAATTATGTACTATTTTGTATAATTAAACTAAGATACACCTGATGCATCCATGATATTATAACTCTTGCTTAGAATGAAGTAACGTTTTTAAAAAGTCGTGGGGAGCTCTCAGACAGGGCAAAATTCATAAAGGTTTTTTTCCCACGAGTCGTGAAGCACTTTGAGAGCAGAGCTGTGACTTTCTCACCCACAAGGCGGAAGAGGAGTCCACATCCTTCATTTAATAAAATCCAATGGAGAGAATGAAAGCAGCAACAAGAGTGGAGGGTGGGATGCAGAATTCCCTTTTCGAGCTTAGATTATCCACGTCAGTTATGCAATTGATCAGTTGGATCATGAGATTCTTGAAAAATAACTTTTATCGCCAACACTTCATTCAACAAGCAGGTACGCTCTCTCCGGCATATTTCAGAGGGGTCATTTATGTGGTGGTTCAAGAGCGTGACAGTTGTGTATCTCTCTCTATTTTTTTCAATAATAACTATGAGTGTTGTTATTATATTTTTAGTTTTGCTAGGAAATCCTCCTCTCTATCCCAAAGAACTAGGAAACATTTATAATAAATGAGATACTGTTGTGATGACTATGCCAATCACATCAACGCAGATGATATTTCCAGCTCAACACATGCAGACTCTTGTGTTAGTGGTTCTAACCCAGGTCCAGCATTTAGTAGCTATGTGATTTTGTGACGTGTTTATCCAGTTCCGCCTTGGTTGTAGCATCTGTAAAATGAAAATAATGATCTCCACCTCTGGTTGGTGATTAGGTCAGGGGATGCAGATGATGTGTGTGACATACCAAGCATGGAGTAGGTCCACAGTACATGCTAATTCCTCCTCTTTCTTCTTCAGAGAGAATTAGTACATAATAGACTCTTGATGGTCCAAAAGATCGGTAGCAAAACCTTTAAAGCTACCAGTGCCACGCAAAATCGTCTCCATCAATCTGTGTTTCCTTTCTACTTTCTCTTTATTGCCATTGCTCAGTCTAGCCATTACCTCCCATTTGGGCAGCCAGTTTCGCAAAGGACAATGCTTTTGTACCTTAAGGGTTACATATGTTGCCAGCTCTTTCTTCTCAGCTGAATTCTCTCCCTTCCTGGGAACAAGGGAAATGCTGACTGTTTCCAAAAACTGCGCTAAGACCATGAAATTCAAGACAGAGCTGGCTCTTCATGGTTGAGGACAGAGGTCCCAGGGCCTTCCCAGGGCTGCAGGTGATAAGTCTCCTTCTGACCCTCAGGTTGAGCTGGGGGAATTCTTTCATTCCCTACCAAGGTCTAGCTCCACACGGTGGGAGTGGGGGAGCTGTCAAACTTCAGAGCTCTTCCTCGGACACCCACCCTGGCATCTTTCTCTCCTGTTTCCTGAGACTACTTTTCCTCAACAAATCCTGACATTTTTTTACCACCTCTGGTGCTGGGATTGGGGGTGAGTGAGAGTAAACTCTGGCTCAGAAGGTGTTTTATTAAATCTATTGTTTATGCCAGGCCTCTGGTGCCTTGGGTTCCTCCAGGACTATCCCCTATTGAAATGGGAAACGGTCGTAGGGGTTAAAAGAACTGGAGAAGGTGGCGGAAATCAATGAATCACCACCATGTTACCCCACCACGTAGCCAACACAACACAGGGTGCTAAGGTGCGGGTGAGTGCAGGGGGCTGAGGGAGCACAGAACAGCTGTAAGGGGAAGTCAGATGAGACAAGAAATAGAAGGTTCCAGATAATGATATTCAAGTTGCTCCTCTTGAGTCCTGGTGGCCTTTCCCAGGCACTCCATGGCTCCCTTGAGCCTGCAATTTCCTGTCTGGATTATATCGTTTGGCCCTGCAGAGACTGGGGCCATATAGTCACACACAATTAATAGTAACTACGTATGTGACCCCCAAACCCAAAGCTCTCAGGACCAGACAGGCAACCTGCATGAGGAGAAGGACAAAGTTCTATAGTTTGGGCTCAAGACAGGACTGGTCTCTCCTCGTTCTATGACCTTGGGCAAGTCTCTGCTCCTCTCTTAGCCTCAGTTTCCTTATCTGTGAAATGGGCTACTAATCTCTACTTTTGATCTATGATTGCATATCTATGAAAATTAAATTATTTTATTGGGTAATAAAATTAGAAAAATTACTATCCATGAAAATGCTTTGTAGACCAAAAAGACTACACAAATATTAGGCAGCATTTTTCTTTGTAGGCTGCAATTAGCCTGCATATAGCCCTAAATCCTGGATGGACTCTAGAAGTTCTATGTGGGTGAATAAAAACCTATGACTTTTATTTTTATAACTATTTGACTGTTACTTACCAAAAAAAAAAAATGCACTATTTCCATCCCTCCTAAATACCTCATTTATTTAAGCTAGCTAGTTATTTCGATTCTGGAAGTTTACCATGATAAATGATTAGCTCTTCCCTTAATATAATTTCAGGCAGTAACTAAAAAGCTTAGGCTTTCTAAAAAAGCCAGATCTGACTTTTCATTATTTGCAGTGTTCCCAGAACGCTCCTCAGGGTGACATGGGGACTGAACCTCAGACTCTGCATTTCATCCCTTTGCTATTTCAGAAACCTGAACCCGTCAGAATGGTGCCCCTGGGAAGGCCCCTGTGACCTTGACCAAGGGGTGGTGTGAGAGCCAACCAGATTCCCCGAGGAGCTGTGAGGTGGAGGGATTTCTTCCAGAAACACAGGGAAATTTATGTGGGGAGCGCACAGTTGGGAGCTGTGAGTTGGCTCTTGCTTACAGACAAATAGCAGGAAGGGACGAAAGGGGAAGGGAAGGAAGACATTCATTACAGCAGGCGAGAGATTTGACGGGGGCTGGACACTCCAGAGAGAGGGAAGGCAGAAGTGCGTCCCAAGTGGCTTCGTGAATAAGACCATGCACTTCTAGCCACATGCAGACACTGACTTAAGTCCCAATTAAGATTAGAATTCTGCGTCTGTAACACTTTTATTTTTTGGTGGGCAGAGAGCATCACGCAGTTCATGTCTTCTTTCTTTGTGGCGTCCCTTTTGTGACACTCCCGAAATCCTGCCTGAGTAACGTCTGGGAAACGTGTGCTGGACTTGCCATCTAGTCCCAACCTGACCACTTCCCAGCTGTGTGACTTCAGCAAGGAGCTTGACCTCTCTGGGCCTGTGTTCACTTTTATAGAATGATTATGATGCCTATCATAAGTGAAAACACTCCCCTGAGCAGAAAAATCGATAAAGCAGTGATGGGCCATGTGGCACCCACATTACTTAGCTTCCTCAAGTCTTTTTTTTTTTTTTTTACATAAACAGAGGATACATCTAAAACTGCAACTAAATGACATTACATTTTCTCATGTTAATAAAAAAATAAGAATCCATCCAGATCTAGTTCTACAGGAAAAGTATTCCTTGTGTAATAGGAAGAATGTGGAAAAAGGAAGCAGGAAGCACAGGACTTTTCTTAAAAGGGGTTTTTATCACTTGGGGATGTCACATGACTGCCTTATGAGATTTCAGCTTCTCAAAAACAGGGAGTAAAGGAAAGCTCAGAAGTTAACATCGCACGCACACTGGCTCAGAAGATATTTTCACCCCCACAAAAAGGAAAAGTCTAATGTATGACAATGACAGCCTCTTAAGGACCATCCGTATTCTCCTGGGTGCAGACAAGCAGATCCCGGCCGTAAAATGGTGAAGGACAAGCCCCACACCTCACAGCAGTGGGGAGAATGGAGCCACTGTTCGCTGTTCGTGGGGCTTTTCTCACAGCTCGTCTTAATATTCTCCTGATCCCCCTGTCACCCCAGAGGTGTCTTGGAGGTCACTGGTAGACCTCGAGTTTTATCCAGGGTCCCCAAGCAGAGTTCCCCTCAGCTAGGCAATAACTGTTCCACAGGGGGTGTCACTTCTTCATTCAGTCAATTTCATGTACCTCCTCCTCGGGCGCAGGGCTGGGCGCTGGGGAGCAGCATGAGGAATAAAGCCCGCTGCCAGCCTGGGGCAGGAAGGCGCTTGGAACTTTTGAGATTCAAAAAAAAAAAAAATGCTCTGCAGGCTGGACTCTAGTGAGCAATGCAGGAGGCTGGTTCCGACGAGCAGGCGAGGAAAGCAGGGGCCAGGTGACACTGGACAGTCGTGACGCCCTGTCCCCACCAAAGTGAGGACTTCGGCTCGTCGGCTCAGCCTTGTCTCCCCCTTTCTGAGGGTATTTCAATCCCCTGCGCCCACCAGCCCCTGAATGAGCCCACCCCTTTCACCCCGGGAGGAGGCTGGACTCACCGCCACGTATTTAGATAGGACCCCATTGCTCGTGTCTTAGTGCGGCCTGAGAGTTTCAAGTGCCATGACAAGGCTCTGTATTTATATAACAAGCCTTGCTCAAGTATTTTTAGGCCCACTGTTTAGAAACACACAGAGGGGGGAAAGAAAGAGAATAAATATGGAAATCAAATGTAAAAACTTCTGGCTCTTGCAACCAGCTTCCTGGGGGAATTTTCCTCTGTGTTCTTTCCACTTCTTCCACTCAGCGGAATGACTGCTAGTCATTAAGGAAATCTGTGCGGAGCTCCGGTACAGGGATTGTACACCACGGCTCCCATCCTCATTTGCATATCCCATTTTTTGATTGGCAGCTGTACATGAAATGCCATATCAGTTGAAAGTATGTTGTGAGCTGGCACTAATGATCCTATGGCTCCAGGGAAACCTGCCATATTGTAATTTGGCTATCAGGCATGAAAGAAATAATTCTAAGTGCCAGGAATGCAAGACTGAATAAGTGTTTCACGGCTGCAGATTGCCAAGGGTGACACTTCTGATTTAGAATAAACGAATGCCCCATTGCCTTTGGGGTACCGAGAGTTTGCATTGTATCTGAGCTGTGTGTATAAAACATTAGTCTAAGAAAATGGCTTCCGTGTAAGACGGGAAACAGGGGCCTGCTCCCAGAAGGCAGCAGAATGTTTACAACTAATCACTGGATGAAAGGATTTTGCTACCTTCTATAATGACAGGCAAACAGGATTTGCTTTTCCTGAGATGGAGAATAATGGTTATGTTAACTCTGCCTCTCCTTGCCTTTTTTTTTTTTAATGAAATGTTCTTTTGTAAAGAAAACCACATCTGTTTCCTTTTATATATGAAAGGGATATAAATTCTTTTTTTTTTCCCTCCCTCTGTGTGAATAGCCCATTGGTGTACCTTGGAATTAAATAACCCTTTCTGATGTCATCCGGATTTCAGAGGTCTGGAAGGATGACTGTCACTTCCTTCTCCTTGGCGTCTGACTTCACACACTTGCCTGTACAGAGAGGGGCTTTAGAAGTAGGGAGCGATGGCTTTCACTTGGATTTTCATTAAGGTACCCATGCAAATGCCGGGCATATCTAGCTCCGCGGGGTCTCCATTTCCGTTACAAACACCCTGTGCAGCCACGCATGAAATGCTGAAAACAGTTGTCTAAAGAGCAGTGCCTTCCTGGAAGAAACCACTGGGAAGTTTGCTCCTGCCTGCGGTCTGGGTGGCCCACGTGGGCCTTGCCAGCGGGGTCGTGTTAAGATCTGTGGTGTTTTCTCTTGATTCTGCAGAGATGGCTCCTACCATTGCACTTCCTTCCTTGGACATCCTTAAAGTACGGACCCAGGTACTGTTAGATGGGACAGCGTCGCAGTCACGGAAAATGCCCTGGTCACCTTGTACTGTAGGCAAAAGCCAGCGGGGCAAAATGAAGTCAGGGCCGGGGGATGTCTGGACCTCTTTTACTCTCAATTCTCCATTTGGAAAGAAACCAACCTGACTCTCGGGCTCCTCTCTTGTTGGAAACTTCATGATTGCTACTTGCCCACAGGGCTGGTGGATTTGGCAAGAGCCGTAGTGAAAAGCTAAGGGTATGTTAAAAGATAACTCAGAGCGTGGTCACACTTACCCATCGCTACCAAACCAACTAAGCAAACCCCCTTCATATGATCCCTTAAGCAGCCCGGCAGTTGCCAAAAATTGCCCCTGGTTCTAAAACATTTTAGAGACTCAATAACACAACAAAAATATGTTGAGCACCTCCTAGGTGTCAAAAGGTGTGTTTTGTGCTTGTGATATAGTACACAGATTCCATAAGATGCAGGGGAAGGATTTTAAAATTGGAAATAGGATATGCTGACGATACTCTTAAGTCAAACACGTGTTTTTAACGCCTTTATTTGAGATGCAAATTATTGGGCATTTACCTTGTGAGAGGATTTCAGAGTACAAAACCAAATGAGGCAGGGCCGCTGTCCTCAAATAACTCATAATCCAAAGGGAAACACACACCAATACACACACACAAAATCTACCGAGATGACACAGGCACTTATGGGCTTGTGAGACCAACAGTCACGAGCCTAACAGCTGTGGTCACAAGAGGAAGTGCCAGGTTAGGAATACAAGAAGCAAGACATGTCTTGTTAGGGAGACCGCTTCATAGACGGTGTAGAGGCCTGACCACCGCACTGTATTTCTGAAGCTGATGCTGAATAATATTGTGTGTCAACTATAATTATATATACATATAGTCATGGGATGTGGAGTAGAGTGTGGGAATGGAGTCAATGAAATTGAAATAGATAAGTATGATATCGGGGGTGGGAGGGCAGTGGATGGGGGAGGGAGGTTGTTACTTTGTGAGGGGGGACAGGATAACTAGTGCATTGTTCTGTACACCTGAAACTAATAATAATAAAAAAAGAAAGAAAGAAATACAAGAAGCAAGTGGCCAAGCTTTTCTCTATCACTTTCAAAGAATGTGTCGATTTAGATTTAAACTCAGAAAGCCTCCCTGTGTACCTACTATGTGCTAGGCACTCTACTTAGATACATGAGTATATTATTTACTTTAATTCTTCCAATGGCAAATCATTTGTTGATATTGAGATCACAGAGCTTCAGTAGTAAAACAAAGTGAAGTAAACCCTTGCAGGCAAATTGGGAATGTACTAGAAGGCTTGACCTTTTTCCCATCTGTCAGCAAAGATTTTCTTAAGCTATAAATGTTTGAAGGCTCAGACATCCACCTATAGAGTTGCCTCATGTTCCTTTCTTTAGTGTAACTTAATAGTTCTTAAACATTAGCAGACGTAAAAATGACTAAACAGAGGTGACTCTACAAAACTATTCATACTGTACTTGAGGGGGCTTTAAGGCATTTTCCAGGAGTCACTTTGTTCTATGCAGTTTTTGCTTTAAACACTGAGTTAGAGCCTGAGTCCTACCTGATAGGGTCTCTGCTGCCTGTCGAAAGGGCCATGAGAGCCCGGAGGAAATTCTGTCTAACTCCATGTTAGGCCTGGAGGAGGGGCAGTCATGGAAGACTTCACTGAGGAGGTGACTTTCCATAATGGATGGATTAAGAGAGATAATTCCACACAGAGTAGCCAGGACAAGCAAACACCAAGAGGTTATGAGAGCATACATGATTTGAGTTGAAAGGCTGGAGGTGAAGTAGTGGCAGAGATGAAGCTAAAAAAGTGGACAGATGACCATGCTCTGCTGTTTGGACATTATTGGGTTGGCTACCCATTTGTTTCAAGGTCTCTAGGCCTGTGGTTTTCAACTAGGGGTAAGTTGACTCCCAGGGAACACTTGGCGATGTCTAGAGATGTTTGTTTGTCACAATTGAGAGACAGGTGCTACTGGCATCAGTGGGCAGAGATCAGAGATGCTACCAAATTTTGTACAATGCACAGGACAGGTTTTTGTGACAAAGAATTATGTGGCCTCAAATGTCATAGTGCTGAAGTAAAAGCCCTTCTTCAGACCTTTGGCTACTAGACCATTCTGCTTGTTTTCATGTTGCTTCAATGTCTTGGAGGTAAATGAAAGCTGGTTTGAACAATGTGTCTTAAAATAAGGATGTCGCAGGACAAATATTTATTTGGAATTCCTGTTTCCTTTCGAGCTGGGTGGCGGGGGGTAGGGGTAGGCAGGGGAGAGAGTGACTTTAGAGAGAAATATTAACCTTGCAAATGTGCACATTTTCAATTCACATCCTAGTGACAGGCTACAACTTGTAATCAGTATAAAATGATTTTCCGGGAGAGTAAATGCTTATTTTCACTGTCTTGATGTTGGCACTGGATTACTTGGTATTAATCCCAGGGTGACACAGTCACATTTGGAAGCCGTGAGATTTATTTCGATGTCTTGTGGGGCCAGGGGCAGCCTTCATTTTACATCCTTGATCTTGGAGAATTTAAATAGGAGAGCTGCTTTTCTATATATGCCAGCGGTGTGAAAAGCAAGTTACTCAGCCAGGACATATTCTAAGAGCCATGCAAAGTCAGGAGATGGGGCGGTGGGAATGTCACTACAGGCATTGTCAATCCCATGCTTAGCAGCAACAGTTATGGGTACAGCGAACAACAGGCACTGTTTAAACATCGACTGGGTGTATCTCCCCAGCACAAGAAATCTGAGAGCACGTACCCATGGGCTCCAGTGTCCATTGTAACAGCCTCTTCTGCCACATGAGCCCACACCATGAGGCTATGGTTGGTGTAATTATTCTAACCATTGGCCATTATTTTCTCTTATCCATAGCTTTCATCTAGAGCAGAGGCCAGCAAACTTTTTCTATAAAAGGCCAAATCGCAAATATTTTGTTTTGTTAGCCACACAGCTTGACCTAGTGTGAAAGCAGCCGTAGACAAGATGTAAACAAATGAGCATATTTTCTTTGTTTCCAGTGAATACGCTGTGTTCCAATAAAACTTTATTTATAAAAACAGACAGCCAGCCCAGGTTTGTCCTGGAGACTATAATTCACCAGTCATTGATTGCGAGTAGCTAGAACCATATTTTAAAGACATTGCCTTCCAAATATTTAAGCAATATTATTAAGAATCATAAAACTAGTCTTGTATTTTGACTCAGTGATTTCACATCTCAGAATCTAGTCCTAAGAACGTCTTTGGATTTTCACATACAAAGTTTTATGCAAAGATGTTCACTATGGTTATACTTATAATAATGGAAACTTGGAAGCAATTTTTTTGGCCAACAGTAGGGCATCAGAGAAACCTTGTTCCATCATGGAAGAACGGGATATTGGACAGTCTTTGAACATAATCATTCTGAAGAGTTTTAATGATATGTAAGATGGGATGTTATGTGGAGAAAAAGGGAGGTAGAAATTGTGTGTACAGTTTGGTCCCAATTAAGTTATATCTGCATAATCATAGAAAAAGACTAGAAGGAAATATACCAGATTGTTAGGTCTGGTCGTCTCTACATAGTGATATTATGGGGTGATTTTTTTTAAAGATAATCCCAGTCAGTATGGGGTTATGAAAAGAAGGCAAGTGTTGGCATCTAACAGATTTAGCTTTGCTGTTCACTAGCTGGGCAGGTGACCTTTGCAAGGTTACTTAAGGACTCAGCCTCAGTTTACTTCTTTGTAAAACACCTATAACATCTGACTTGCTAGGTTGTTGTGAAGATTACAGATATCTATACGAGGGATAAAATTGCATAGAGATACACACACACACACACACACACGTAAAAATGGTCAAAATTAAGGTCTGTCACCTAGTTAACAGTATTGTACCAATGTCAATGTTCTTGTTTTGATATTGTACTACAGTTACATAAGATTGATGTCACCACTAGGGGCAGCTGGGGGAAGGGAGCATGGGACTCTGTTTTTACAACTTACTCGAGTCTATAATTACTTTAAATGTAAAAGTTGTAAAAATACATTACATTTTTTAAACATTCCAACTGCTTCCATAATGTGCATCTCCTCCATTCAAGTAAAATAAAGGAAAGTAGGGGTGGTTTGCTCTCATTTATAAAAGGTAAAACTGAGGTGCTGGGTGAATGTTCTTCCCCAGGTCAGTCAGAAAAGCAGCAGCAGAAAAAAAGCACACTCAGGACTCTTCCTGGTTGCTGGCCCTGCATCACGAGTCGCCCTCTGCTTTATGGGGATGATGTTTCCTCAACAAGGAATGTGGCCTCTGAGATTCAACAGTCAACCTGCTGTCCCGCCCTCTAGGTGGATGTATGTAGGAGAAATTCTCTGGGTGAGGGTCTCAGAACAGAACCTAGAAGCCCATGAGCAGGTCTCCCTAGTTACTACTTGGAACAGGGAGAGGCAGAGAGGAAGAAACATTCTCACTGGGAACGATAATCACTCCAGTGTTTTCATATTCGTGTTGGGTTTTTATTTTTACATGTATGATCAAAACTGAAAATAACCTTTATAGAAATTAAGAAAATTGGCGTAGAGTTGGTAGAGTTAGAGCTATCCTTGACCACAACTCAATTTATTAATTCAACAAGTATTTGTTGAATGTCTACCGTGAGCAGGCACTTTTCTAAATGCTGGAGGTGAGCTAGTGAGCTGGACTGAGCTAGTTGCTGCACTTGAGATAAAAAAAGCAATCGATTATAGCCTGAGCTCTCCTACTTGCTTGCCGTGTGCCTTAAAGAGCTACCTGGGCCTTTGCCTCCTCTGTGAAATAGGGTTTGGGCCTTGTATAGTGCTGATAAACACATGCGCCCCCTCTCGTATCCATGACAGACATCATTAACCAATTACGGCATTCTTTCCCACTGAGCTTCAAGGAAGACACAGACTTCAAATCCTTCAGAATAAATTGACACTATTGCCTTTTGGGTGGATAATTCTTCGTTGAGGGAGGCCGCCCTATGCATTGTAGGATGTTTAGCAGCACCCCTGGCCTCTACCATTGAGATGCCAGGAGCACACCCTGCCCCATCCATGTTGTGACAGCCAAAAGTTTCTCCAGGCATTGCTAGATGTCTCCTGGTGGGAGGGGAAAATCACCCCCAATTGAAAATAACTGCTCTAAAGGGACGCTTTCAATGATAAGAGTTTATAGCCAACAAAAATTACTTGTCATCTAAGGACCTATTAATTTCTTCAGCTGTCTTCTAATCCTTATATCCTATGATTCCATCAATTTAGGAAAAGTGAACCTTATTGCTCTGTGATTCTTTTAAAGATCTAGGGTAGACACAATTTTTGGATAAGGAAACTGAGGCGCAAAGAGGTTCAATAACTTGCCCAGGTTGCATAGTTATTTAGGGCAAGGCTGAAATACAAATACAGTAAGACCTTGGTTTGCAAGCATAATTCGTTCCAGAAACATGCTTGTAATCCAAAGCCCTTGTGTATCAAAGCGAATTTCCCCATAAGAAATAATGGAAACTCAGGTGATTTGTTCCACAACCCAAAAATATTCATATAAAAATTATTACAATACTGTAATATACAAAATAATAGAGAAAAATACAAAATATAAAGAAAAATAAACAAATTAACCAGCACTTACCTTTGAAAACCTTCGTGGTTGTTGTGAGGCAGACAAGAGAGAGGAGGGTTACTGTGTAGGACGACTCTGTCACTAACGGAGTCACCGCGATCTATTGGCTCAATGGAATCTTTTTCTTCTCTTGCTACTTTCACAAGGAACCTACCCAATGACACTTGCTTTTACCTCCTTCTGAGGATTTCGCGGAAATGTGACATTGCATTGCTGTTAAACAGATTCATCGCTCGCACTGCTACAGCCTTATTCGGGTGGTGCTTTTCTACAAAACTTTGCACTGTTTCCCACATTTTACACATCTTCCTAATCTCATTTAAAGTGAGGGATTCCTCCACGTTTTTCTCCTCCTCCTCTGCAGACGAGATCTCCTCCATAACCTCCAAGCATGGGAGACAATCACCCATAATCCCGCAGCCAGAGAGAGAGAGAGAGAGAGAGAGAGAGAGAGAGAGAACGAACCATTGGCTCAGTTGTGATCATGTGATGTTCTGCATCACGTACTACTCGTATTGCAAGACATCACTAGTTTTTCAAGTTAAAATTTATTAGAAATGTTTGCTCGTCTCACAGAACACTCGCAGAACAAGTTACTCGCGATCCAAGGTTTTACTGTACACAGCTTCTGAGCCCATGTGCCCTGTACCCTTGTGTACACTTGACCTCTCCCAAATGACTGGCCTGAAAATGCCAATCAGACACATGATCCCCAAGGCATTCAGGGAGCTCAGACTCCAGGAAGCATTTGCCTCCAAGACATGGACCAATCAGCATTTTTCACCAAAGAAACCAATGAGGAGCAAGGCCTCATGGGTAAAATGAATAAAAACAAGCCCCAAACCCTGCATTCAGGAAGTTTCCTAGACGATGTGTGTATTGAGGGAATGGAGAACTATGTACAAAAACTCTAGTACAAATACACCAGCTCACCCAGGTCAGGCCAGTTTTGGCGTGGGTGTTATACTTAGGACAAATGCCCATCCATCATATAAAGATATTTGTAGAACAATATATATCTCTACCACAGCCTCTCCCAAAATGCCAAAGGGAATGAAGTCACCCATTTATTAAAAATTGCTTTTCACTATTTTTTTACCCATTCACTTTTCCCCAAAGTTCCACTCCTCATTAAAGAACAGCTGTCCCTAACAGCTCACCAAAAACGTGCTCCAAAGCCCCCTCCAAACCCAGTCTACCCTGGCTCTGTTCCTCTTTGACGCTTCCCATCCACCTGCCTGCTGCCTTTCCATATGTCACTTCTCTGCTCTTTAATTGGAAATGAATCGAAACAGCACTAGCTCCTTTTAATATGCCTTTCACCCATTTCCCTGATTTAAACAACAAGGTCTAAGAGCCATGCTGGTGGGGCAGAGTTCCCTTTAGCACGAAGGGAGGGCAGACAAGCTTTAAATACCGCCGCGGGGAGGGAGAGTTCAGGCATCTGAAATAGAAGGTGACATGATATAAAGGATACAGACAGATAACATACAAGCAGGTTAATGAAATAGAATCTGTGAAAGTACTTCAAAAAGTATAAAGAATAATATAAATACATTGTATTGGAAAAGCAACTTCTGGAATAAGAAAAATGGGACTTTTAGGTGAATCTTGAAGAATTGATAGAACCTGGACTTATGGAATTGGAGGTGATGAGTGAGCACAGGAGAAGCACGTCCAGATGGCAGCACCAGTCGAAGGAAAGATTCTGTGCGGGAAAGAGTTGGGTGCATTCAAAGAGCCTGGATCGGTCTCTAAACTCAGGCTCCTTACACTTATTTCCTGTCTGGGGCATTCTGTGACACATTTCCAAATGGAAAAATCATTCCCAGTTGAGCGAGCCAAATATCTTGAATAAATAATGGAGAAATTATTAAGACATTTTCCAGAGACCCCAGCATTTCCTGTCTTGACAGTGGGGCTGGATTTGACATCAGCCAATTCAAGAGGTTAAAAATAAAAGCTGTGGCCAATTCAAACTTCCAACTGTTTTTCAATAATCTGAGATGGGGCTGTGAGGCAATCCTTGTAACCAATTGCTTCAAACCATCTTAACATCATTCATTAAGACTCGAGCATGGCCAAGTGGACGTGCCATTGGCTAATCAAGTCCTGCGTCGTGGGAATAAGAGGAAACAAGGACATAAATTATGCCTCTATCAGTCAGGCTATGAGATGTTAAAAGGAGAGGGGGCTTTAAGAAAAGGAAATGTTCCAATAGCATGCTGGATGACTTGGGTTAATCTGAGAGACAAGCTGAAAGGTATTAAGAATCTTAAAGGGAATAATACAAAAACATTAGCCCACATGTATACAGAGCTGCCGACGTGCCAGCTACTACCTTGTTTATTCTACCTGGTTTATTCCTGACAATGACCCTAAAAGAGACAGGGACATATCCCCATTGTACCAAGGAGGAAACCGAAGTGGAGGAAGTTAAGTAATTTGCCTGGGGTCACACAACCTGTAAAGGAGAAGAGTCAGCCTGTGTCTGCCTTCCTAGGTAGCCTCCAGAGAGAGTGACCAAAAGAGAATATTGAGAAAACCCTGCCCCCAACCCTAAAAATTACTGAAGTGGTGCTGCCACCACCTCTTCATGTCCAGGAAGACTGGTTGTCCAAGATGAAGTAGAGGCAAAACCAGGGCCTGAACAAGGGTCTCTTGCTCTCAGGACCATTCAAGCTCCGGGGCATTAATTTTCTCATCTGTACGATGGGAAACAAAATATCTACTTCCCAAATGATAGATTCTCTCTTCAGAACATAACAGCATAGTAAAAAGCATTTTATAATTGGCAGTATCTGAAGTCAGACAAATTGATTGGAATCAGCACTACCAATTACTATGTTTTATCCATGGGAGATTTAGACCCCTCCCTAATTATCAGTTTTTTCACCTATAGAATGAGAATAATAATCATATGTATCTCATGGGGTTCTGGTGAAGATTAAATAATATTATGCATGCAAAGATAATATCCTTTGCACATAGTAAATGCTCAATAACTATTAAATAATAATAATAAAGAAACCATAGCTACAACATGTGAGATGCTGCGCTTAATTACAACAAGATTACAATACCGATTTAGATGAACCAGAGCATTATAGCCTGAGTAAGAAATAAAAGAAGTATGCAAATGACGGAACTTTAACCTAATAATGTGACCACTCCCAAAGTTTAGCATATTACTGCAAATCGCTAATGGAGCGCTGCCCATTATTCATGATAGAGCAGTAAGGAATCATGCATAATGGAACAGAGTCCCTGCTAACAGCAGATTCACTCACAGTAATTTAAACTTGTTTGTATGGAAATAAAGGACGAATCTTTGAAGTGAGCCTTAATGAGATTCTGCTTGATCTTCAGTGTATCCTGGGAGAAAGGGTTCAGTGTTTCCTCCAGCCTCCGGCTCTTGTTGGTGGCTTGTAGGAAAGAAAGGGCCGGCTTAAATTATGAATGGCCCCTCTTGTCTCTGTGATAGCAGGTGAGGAGTGGGGGCACCCATCCGGGGGCACGGCGGAGAAAGAAAGGGGCGACCACAGTTGTCTTCCAAGGTAGTTTCTGAATCAGAAACTGCAGGAGGGGTTGGTGGTCGGGCCCCTCAGTAGGCATTCATCATGGAAGGACACTGGCTCCAAGCTCGGTCAGCTGGCGGGCCGGTGGGAGATGCTGGTGTATTCGCGTCATAGCCCTGCCCCTTGTCACATTCTACTTGGGCACAAAAGGGCTTTAGCTCCATCCCACACCGGTGCCAGAGGAGACCTGGCAAACAGTTGACGCTGCCAAATGACTGCTGACCTGGTTGCTGCCAACATCTAAAGAGGTCTGGTGTCTGGTTAAGTGGGCCAGGCTGTCAGAAGGTCTCAGGAAGTGAGTGAGCAGAACATGTGAATCAGGCGCAGGCAGGTCAAATGAAACAGAATCAGATTTCTGTTCTCCTACCTACTCTGTCCGCTGCAAAAATGTCAACTGCTCTCCTGACATCTGCTCTTGCTGAGGTGCCAAGCTCCCTGAGTCTCCCTTTCCTTATATTTAGATTATTGCCAAATGTAGAAATTTGGAAATCCATGTTTTTGTTAAATCATTTGAATTAAACTGGGATAAATGTCCACCAAGAGATGGGGAGCAGAGAGGAAGTCTGAGAAGCGCCTGTGCATGGTACACTTTCTTGTCAGAGATGCCCCCTGTTGACCCAGATGCCAGCCTGTGTGTGTATGTGGTCAGAATATCACACAGAAGGAGTATCGGTGTGGCTACTCGCAGACACTTTTCCATCTCTGAGAGCTGTAGAATTAGATGACGCATTGGTATTTTAAATGCTGAAGAATGTCGATCGTCGAGTCACCATGCTAGCTTCCTATTGCTTCCTATTCAGGCATGAGTCTTAAATATTTGTAGCTGGACTTCTGGGGCTCTGAGGGTCCATGTGGCACCCTGCTCTCTCCTGTGACAGTAACCACAGTCCAGTTTGGCTGTTTCCTTCGGCCGAATAGATGCATTCTTACCCATCTGATTACGAGCAACAACCATGAGCCAAAAAATTATAATTAAATCAAATAAACAGGGCATGGGATGAGTCTTTGAAGAAAAAGCGGTCTTTTCATAATCAGCATCTTTATGCATTTCGTCTCATCATTAGGCTAAGATGATGAGAGAACCGGATTTTGACCTGGTCTTTGAGCTCAGATGAAAAACACATTCCTCCGTTTCATCTGGCCCTGATTTTGTGTCTACTCAATGACAAGTTCAAGCTAACCACCCCGGCATCTTAGGGATGACCTCTTTTTCTTCCTTTTTTGAAGAGAGGGATTGGAATTTCATTGTATTGAACGTAAACAGGACAAAGTACATTGCAGAATAAAACTTAAAATGCTTTTATGGAATTTTCATTATGAGGCTGCCTGTAATAGAGTTGACCTCATATTCACCTAAAATTTCTCTGGCTCCAAGTTCAGATTTCATGCCAATTAACATGTTAATGACATATATCATTTAAAGAGCCCATCATAACTTTTATCACATCATGTTACATCTATTTCCTTGTAATTAAATCAGAATTACAGGGTGTAATTACTTTTCTTTTCCTGAATAGCCATTCTTTTTTCAGACATTTAAATTCAAGTGCAAGTACTAGAAGACACTTAAAAGTAACAACCTAATAAAAATATTATCAGTTAATGAAAGTGTTGCGTTTCGCCTACTATTCCTTTTCTTTTTGACAAATTCCTTTGTCCCCATGTACTTTGGATGGCATGCAATGATTCGTCATACCCAGCCAAATGCTTCATGGCTTCTTTAAATCCTCTGGGCCCTACTCTCTCTTAATAAGCAATGTTCTCACACGTAAATATAATTAAATACAATTATTAGCGGAAAAGGATCAGATAAGGTTTATTAAGGAAATATCCTATAATTACCCAAGTCTAAGACTTCCCTTTACATGTTAATTCAACCAAGAGCTGGAGTCTGCAATCACTCCACCTGCAAAATGGATATTGACTTTGATTTCACTTTGGGAAGTTAATAACTCATGACAGGACCAAAAAAAGAGATACACCTTTATTTAAAAGATGTAACTACAATAATTTTACAAAGACTATGGACCCAGAGGTGATTTATCTGGTCCTCCAAGCCCTCCCAAACATCAAATTTGAAACGTAAAGTCACATCATACTTAATTTTTGTACCTCATTGTAACGTCAAGTAATATCTAAGAACACGCGAGTCATTTACAGGCATGTGATCTTCTACAACGATCTGTAAGGATTATGTGGGCAGAACTCCAGGGGTTAACATATATTATTTGAGAAACTGGGCACTGAAAGATGGGTGGAAAAACAACTCCTTTGTTGTCAGGAAGTTCTACATACATAGATCAATCCAATCATTTATTCAACAAATACTTATCTGTAGTGTGCTAGTTACTATGTCCTAGTCATTGCGAGGAGTAAGACAGTCAAGGTCACAGCTGCCATGGTGCCAACATCCTGGGAAAGAAGAACAGACCATAAACTAGTAAACAACGGCATGAATGAGAGAAGTATAGCTAGTGATGAGAGGCAAAAGGAAAAGATAACAAAACAGGTGATGTGATAGAAAGTGGTGTTTGTGGGCAGATTATTCTAGATAGGACAGTCAGTGGAGGCATCTTTGATGTGCCTGATCTTTGAGCTGGGGCCTGAGTGATGTGAAGGAGGCAGCCAAGGGAGGCTTAGGGGGAACAGAAGCACCAAGTGTAAACGTCCCGATGGGAAGTGATGTCTTGGAAGAACAAAGGAGATGGGTGTGGCTGGAACAGAGTGAGCAAGAATACAGAGATGGCTGTGTAAAGATGGAACCATTTAGGTAGCCCTGTGGTCCAAGAAAAATAGTATAGATTTTGTTCTGAGACTGACAGGAAGTAATGAGAGGGCTTTAAGCCAGGAAATGACATTATCTGAATTACATTTTGCAAAGGACTTGTGGTGTGGAGCCTGGATTTGGAGGCGGCAGGAGTAGAGGCAGACGTTTGCGATGCTGGCGGTGCCCTCTAGATGAGCAAAAACACTGGCTTGAATTAAGGAAGTACCCATGCAAAGGTACAGGCCCCACGTTGGCAGGTGACAAGCAGGGGCTACTCTGCAGGCTTGCGCCAGTTTTTAGGAACCCCTGCCTCCTCCTAACCATTTGTTGAACAAGTGTGTTCTGCTATGTGCCAGGCCTTGTTCTGAGCCCTGGGGATGCAGAAGCGAACAAAACAGACAGCATCCCTGCCATCATAGACCTTAAAGAAAAAAAAAAATCCAACACAAAACCAAATAATTATATAATGTCAGGTGATGAACGGTGTCTTGAAGAAAACTAAAACACGCCACGGGGATTGGAAAGGACAGCGAATGAGGAGTGCCGCGCATTCAGATTACATGTCCAGCGAAGGCCGCCTGGGGGGCGCGATACCTCCTCAGACCTGCATGAGGCGATGTCAAGGTGTGTCCCAAATGTCAGCTGTCCCCCATATTCCTAATCCCAACATGTTGCCTCTGTTTTCACTCGATGCCAGTCCCAAGCAGAACCCAAAAGAATCCTCTCTCACCAAGGCACCAACGAGGAACAGAGACGTCGCTGAATTTTCAGAAGGGAGACACAGAAGTGGGGTCGCCTCACGCTGCTG
Source organism: Hipposideros armiger (assembly GCF_001890085.2). Lineage (NCBI taxonomy): Eukaryota > Metazoa > Chordata > Mammalia > Chiroptera > Hipposideridae > Hipposideros > Hipposideros armiger. The sequence goes on from NW_017731404.1 coordinate 4,074,451, forward strand.
TGGCAACCCCCAATAAAGCCCCCAGCACATGTCCTTAAAAAGCTACAGTGATTCCTTTTCTGCCCCCTCTGTATGGGGCCCCCACCTTTCTTCTCGGTTCCTTTTGTCCCCAGCAATGTCCAGCCCCACTTACCTGTACTAAGCAGAGCAATTCCGCTCGGCCCCAATTCCTCCCACAAACACATGCTCAGCAAGACAAAGGCCTTCACTGAAAGGGTGACTAGTGACCACTTTCGCCCCCTGGGGGCCGCATCTCCTTACTCCTATCCCAAGTAGCTCAATAAAGTGTTTCTCCTTAAAACACTCAGCGTCTTCACAAAGGGCTATTCCTGTGAGGGCAGCTGTCCCCTTGCAAGTGGCTTGTGGCTTGATTGGCACACCCCTACAAGTTCCCTTCACATGAAGCCCAAGATGTGGAATCTCCTGGAAAATGAGCAGGAACAGAGGGCACCCAGCTGTGCCCAGTTTCTTCCTGTCTGTGGCTTCCTATGTTTTCTCCACCTGTGTAGTTAGGCTGGGATGAGAGAGTAGCTGAATTCTTGCCAGGCCTCTATGGACTTTGGTTTAAAGCAGGGTTGGGCGCACTACGGCCAGTGGAAAGGTTGCTTTGAGGTCCCAAGCACACCCATCTGTTTGCAGATTGCTTGTGGCTGCCTTTGTGCTGCAATGCAGAACTGAGGCATCACACAGCACAAAAACAGCCACGAGCTCCTTGTCTTGTACACAAGACAAGTGGGTGTGGCTCTATTCCAACACAACTTTATCTCTCAACACTGAGATTTGAATTTCAGGTCATCCTCACATGTCAAAAAATATTATTTCTATTTTCTTTTTCAACTATTTAAAAATGTAAAAAAAACGTTCTCAGCTTGCAGACCTAGCAAAAACAGGCGGTGGGATGGATTTGGCCTTTACGCCCTAGTCACTCCCCTGGTGTAAGGGGTTTTGACAAACTTCAGATTCTCTGGGCTCTTGAATGAATCTCAGCATTTCTGGGTCTCGGTGCCCTCCTGGAGACAAAGTAGAAGTGGTGTCCACCTGAGCCCAGGTGCCCCCTCTGCCTCCAGGCTGCCAACATCCAGGCTGCCTGTCCTTCCACAGAAAGGTGACCCCTTCCAACTCTCCAAGCTGGAGCCTGAGCTCTTTGAGGGAAGGGCTCACTGATTCACCCCGACGTCTTCAGCATTTAACGCAGAGCCCAGCACCAAGCAGATACTCAGACCACATTGCTGGAGAGAGAAGCTAAGGACTGCAGGAAAGATGGAGGATCTTCTGTTCAGATCTCAGGCCCGTGTCCCATATCGCTAATGCTCGTGATGAGATAAAGCCATTACTTACTAGCAAAATGAATAATTAACCATTTCTCAAAACCTCGTGGTTTGGGCAACAGGGATGACTGGCAATTGTGAGTACCTATGAGTGATACCTCTAAATGACTCCTTGAAAGACAGCCCCGACTCTGCAATATTGCCATCGACTTCCAAACGAGCCGAGGCCATTTCCTGACAGTTTGGGGGGAAAGGGGCCAAACTGTGAGTCTCCTAGTCTGTCTTCAGCATTTTACAATTAAGAGCTGGCCTTGTTTAAAGCTCAGCCTGTCATTACCTTTAATATTGAGATAGGACGCTCGGATCCAAATGGAATCTGACTGCCCGATACAACCCAAAGTGAAGCTGCTTCCAAACGCATCTTTCATTCTGTACATCATCCGGGCCGGCTGATGTCTGTTTCAGCTGAGCAGTGGGCTGTTCTCATGATGGCGCAACGGAGAGCTGACGTTGCGTGAACTTTTTCTGCTGTTGTTTCTTTTCCAACTGACAGCTTCGCCCTGCACCCTGGGCCTGCCTGCTCGTCTCACAGAGACGGTCCCCCCATTCCCTCTCTTCCGATTAGCCTGGGCAATGATTGGGATAATTTAGGACGCGCACTGCTTGATCATCTGTACGGTTACAACAAATAAAACATTTTAATATGAGCAGTCACTGCATGTTTACTGTACCATATTGCTGAGAGCTGAACGGATGCCAAACGCTATCACACAAAGGGGGATGTGAACTCTAGAATGATGACACTAATAAGGAAATTACAAAAGGCCCAACAAATGGCATTTGTGTTAAATCAATAATGCTCTGTTTGGTTGTGTGGTTTTTTTTTTTTTTGAATTCTAATCTTTCTCCGAAAAAAAAATTTATCTTTCTAAACAGTTGGCGATTCCTATTCTTGTTCGTCTTCCTGAACATAATTAAAAACATGTTGTGGCGTCTACTTAAGACATCAACCTTCCCAGGGCTGTCTTGTCCACTGCGTTTTAAACAAAGACACTTGTTTTGGCATTGTGCCCTTAATTAATCATTGGAGGCTTTATTGCTGTACAAAAAAAAAAGTGTCTTTGTTTAATGATTCATCACAAGCCCAATTTCTGCAGAACTTAATCAAACACAGAACCAACTTTCTAATCGGCTTACACACAAAACTAAAATCAATGGAGGCCTTGGTTTCAGGATGTTATTTGATAAAAGAAATACTGGTCTATGACACCCTGTTCGTACAGGCTGCTTAGGAATTCTTTCACAGAGATGAGGTAGACCTTTGCTCTTGGAGTTGAGAATGGAAGCCAATTATTTATTGAGAGGCGAGAACCTTTGATGCTCAGTGAACGTCACTTAGCATGTGGGCCTCTCTGAGAACGAGGAGGAGGAGGAGAAGGTAGTGGAGGAGGCAAAGCCTTGAGTGGCCCATTTGAAAAGGGCCTTAAGAATTCACATCTTCAATCGCAAATCTGAAGGAGCATGATGAGAAACGGATGGTGCATCACAGACTAAAGATGACGCTGGTCTCACTCAGGCCACTGGTCCCTCTCGGCTCTTACTCTGCTCTGACACGTTAGAGTGCTTCCTCTCCAAATGTCCCTTCTGCAGGTACATCCCTGAGCAGAATCCACTCAGGCATCTCCGATGCAAGGAACAGCAACCTACACTGAGCCACCTCTAAATTACACCGAGTCAGAGCTAGGACTTTGAAAAAGGTCTCAGTAAGATAACGAAAGTATTGGAGGAGGAGGTGTATTATTTGAACCCAATCAACTTACAAAATGTATGTGACACCTGAAGAAGTTCTGAGCTTCTAACCTCTTATTACTCTAAGAAAAAATGATAACAACGTCCCATTATTATTGTCAATTTAGTAGCAGTGTCATCTCTGCTCTGTTTGTGAGGATTTCAAAATGCATGGTGTTGATTGTCAGTACCGTTTTGAAAACACGTTAATCCAAGTTGTAATTCAATGTTCCCCAAGTCCTGCTGCTCGGAGTCAAATATGATTGTAATTGTCATTTGTGGAGCCCTTTGGTTGCGCCAGGCACTGTGTTCAGCACGTCTTAGGCATCTTCTCCTATAAGATGAAAAGCACTATCCCCATTTTACAGATGAGTAAGTGGCGGCTTCGTTTGACTTAAAGTTCTACAGCCAGGACTGTGGCCTTGACTTCTCTCAATCTTACCAATATGATGCTGAGTCCCAGCAGGTCTCCAAACTCAACTCAACTCATGGGCACTGGCTGATCGAAGCACAGGAAATCGTGACCACCTCCCTAAAAACTACAGGCAGCTTCAGGAAATCTTGGTTCATGAGACAATGCTGTATCTTGACGGTCTGGTGGCGATTGGGATCAGCGGTTAATAGCAGGACTTCAGAACCTGACAGGCCTGGCCTTGAATCCCAGCTCCTGCTGTGGGTCTCCAGGAGACTTCCCTCATTTCTCTGAACCTGTTTCCTCCCCTTAAAAATATGGCTAGCAATAATACCCACCCCATCGATGGGATTAAATGACCCAATTCAGGCAAGAGCATTTAGAAAGAGCTCACACACAATAGGCATTAAATAAACGTTAAAACATGTAAGTGCTTGCTGAGTGGGCATATCGTCTGAACGGTGATCCAAGCATCATTTTCTTTCCTTCTCCATTTTAGAATCTCTTCAGAGGGAGTCAATTTCCCCCTCCCTGGATAAAACTGTAGCCAACCCCAGACTTTTCTGCTAATTCTCAGGGAAGACAAGCCTTAAAGTCACTTTAAGACTCAACTCAGAAACGCAATTATGAGCTTAGAATCTCTCTTCTCTCATTTCCCAACGTCTCCATTCCTGCTTTGGGCTGGGGGCGTCCTGTGGGAGAGTGAGGAAGGCGGGGTCCTTCTCTCCTTCTCCTCCTTCTGGCCCCCCAGCCTGCTGGCCGCAGCTTCAGCCCCTCCAGGGGCCGACATCTTGGGGGTGAAGTGGGCAGTTCAGAGAGGCATGGAGGCAAGAAGGGTATTTCCTGGCTGGGCGGTTCCCAGACTGTGCTCCAGGCCGATGGTTAACGCTGACTCTTTTTTCTTTTTTCTTTTTTTTTTGTATTTTTTTAATTGGAGTCAAATAGACATCACACAAAATTTACCAGTTTAACCACTTTTAAGTGTACGGTTCTGCAGCTTGAACTGCATGTATATTGTTCTACATCCATTGCCACCATCTCAGTCCAGAAAAAGCTCTCTTTTTCTCCTGATGTCACCTGGGGCAGCTGTAACAGAATACCACAGACCAGGTGACTGGTGAACCACAAAAATGTACTCCTCACGGCTCCGGGGAGGGAAGTCAGCTCAGGGTTCCAGCTGGGTGAGGTTCTGATGAAAGCCCTCTTCCCAGCTGCAGACAGCTGTTTCCTCATTGTCTCTTCGCATGGAGAAGGGGGGCGGGAGCTCCCTGGAGCCGCTCTGATAAGGGCACTAATCCCATTCCAGAGGGCTCCACCCGATGACCTAACCACCTCGCAGTGGCCCCACCTCCAAACACCATCTCATTGGGGGTTGGGATTTAACGTGAAATTTGGGGGACACGAACATTCAGTCTATGGCGCCTGCATTTTCATGGGTTGTTTGTTCCCTTCCCCCTGGGCCCTCTCCCTACAGTCCCCTGACGCCTCCATCTCCCAGATGGTAAAGTGTGACTCTCCCCTCTGCTCCAAGTGTCAGGGTTCCTGGCTAAGGAACAGCCCGATCAGACATGTCTGAGCACCACCCCACAGGCTCTCGGCCCTGGGATGGCCCATGACAAACACTGGCCCATCCCTTCCCCGGGCAAATTCCCAGGTCAGGCTGGTCCAAGCAAGCAGCTTCCTCCTGGAAAGCCACGGGAGTGTTTAGAAAACCTCTACCCTGAGCGGGTCTCAGACCCCGCCACGCCCTGCCTTAGCTTCCCGGAGGGGAGTCAGGTCAGAGCTCTCTGTCCCCCAAAGCTGGTCGAGACAGCCCCTTAACCAACTAGACTCCCCTGGCCCAACTAGACTTTGGGTTCGTCTGATTTGGGTTCCCCCCAGAAATTGTCACTGAGACAAGGATTCCTGACCCAGGAAACACCAGTAGGAGAGTAAGGAAGTAAGACAGGGATGGGAGAGCAGGCAACAGGGCACCTTATCACACAAGTTGTCATGTGGGAAATTAAGTGTCCAGAGCACAGGATTTGGGGAGCCCATACGGGGCACAGGCCTGAGCTATTCCACCCAAGGGTGAGAAGCTGGAGTATTTATGAACCAGCTCCTGTCAGTCATTGCTTAAAGGCCTCAACGTGTGTATGCATGGTGAAAGGCAGGGTGTTAATTTGATATTCATTCACTCGTTGCAGTGGTACCCAGTGGGCACAAAGCCCTCGGGCAAAAGGCTGTAGGAGACTCGCGTGGGGAGGGCAAGGGGGTGGGCCAGGGCACCTGAGGGCCCAAACCCTACACGACATTGGTTTCAGACTCCACAAGCTCCTCAGCCAGCACTTAGCACATGGTCTGGTATATAGTATGTGCTCAGTAAAACATTAGCAAAATACACATACCCATGCATGTATGCATTAGGGCATAAATAAATACTACAGGTCAAGAACTTAGCACGGGTATTCAGAAGACTGTGCCTCCAGGAGCCAGAAATAAATCAAGAGAGCTAGCATGAGCGACAGCAGGGAATGGGGTGCTGGGGGCGCAGATATGGAGAAGTGTGGAGCTTGTAGGGTCCAAAGTGGGTAGCAGCTAGTCACTTCCAACGCAGGAATTTGGACCTATAGTTTTCAGTTGCCAGAACTCCCAAGAAGGAACTATTGTGTGAAATTTTCTGATTTTTAACTTGTTGGCAAGCACTCCAGATTTTTCAACAACACTGTGCAATTCAAAATCTAATAAAAAGAAAGTATCTTCAGGCCAAAGCCAGTTCTCCAGCCAACAGTTTGAGGCCTACGATATCAAGCAACACTTGATACCAAAGGGATCTCCATACAAAGCTGGAGCATTTGATGTTAATTGCACAAGTGGGTGTGGCCACCTAGAGGCAGGTGGAGGCGCAAGATGACCTTAGCTGATCTTCCACAGGCCAAAGGTTCTGTTCATCCAAAATGAGCCACTGGTTCTCAGCAGCCTTCCTCTCTCCACATCATCCCCTCCCTTCCCCACCTATTTACGTCATCAGTGAATTCAATGCTCGTAAGAGGCTCAGGCGTTCTGCCAGTACTAAGCACCATATAAGCTATTATGTGCTTGCTTAGTAGGGTTGCTAGTCAACTAGCAAATGTGACTTCTCCACTGGGGCAATACAGGAGAGAAGCTTATGGGATGGCTTGTTCTGCCAGAGGACAATGAAATCAAGAAAGTTAAGTCACCCAAGATGAACTCAGGTGGTTTCCACTCTGTGCAAAGGGGAGACACACGCATTGTTAAGACAAGTGCACTCCCTTTATCCCACATAATAAAAGGAAGTAACACTTTCAAAGATGGGACCATGCACAGTTGATGGGAGTGTAAATGATTTTACCGCTGTAGGAAGGAATTTGGCAAAAGCTGACAAAACTTTAAGCATTCATCGGCAACCTGCAAGTTCATGGCTGGAAGCTTATCTTTTACATGTATCTGAGCAAATGTGCAAAGATACATGCATAACACTATCACTTGCACCTATAGGACAATGATCAAAGCCATAGACTCTGGAGCCAGACCTAGTAAGTGTCAGACTTTGCTCTACCACTTGGGCAAGTCACTTCACTTCCCTATGCCCCAATCTCCTCACCTGAGAAATGGGACTATTAAAGTACCAGTATCGTAGGGTATGAAGGAGATGGAATGACTTAATGTAAGTCAAGCGCTATTTAAACGTGGACACTTTTCCACCCATTGGCATTTTATAAGCGTTTTTTAGCTTTCCATGCCAGGAAATTCAACATAGCCTTTAAAAAGAATGAAGTAAATCCCCATGTGTTGGTACAGGACAAGTACGAGATTTATTATTTAATGGAAATATCAAGTGTCTTTGCAGTCACCTCTGTGTTAAAAATAATATATATCTTATACCCAACAAATTTGTTTCTAGAAAATAGTTTCATACCTATGTACATGTGTGTCTATGTGTATGTGTATGTACACACTTATGTTTATCTAGAAATATTTTGGGAAAGAACAGCGATGAGCACCAGGGTTGGAGGGCCTCTTATTTTTGTGGTGTTCGAGTTTTTTTACCAAGCTTTTGTGCTATTTCTTTTTCCAAGAAAAATCTTGTTGAAATGAAAAGGCCAGGGCTGAGCTGAATGGCTAATAACACTGGACATAAAACCAGGCTCATGAGCTCATATTTCCACGTGGATCTTTTTGATCCATCTTGTTGATGGAGCTGCCGCTTGGTGAAATAACTCAGGCTCTGCATGAGGCCGATTCCGCCCCTTCCCAGCTGGGTGACCCGAGACAAGAAATGTCACCTCCCTGGGACTCGTTCTTTTTTTCAGGGAGCGAGAGCAGCTTCCTCAGGGTTTTTAGAGGACCGGTTGAGATAATGTTTGTAAAGTACTGAGGGCAAGGCCTGTCATATATAAATAGGGGTTACTATTATATATGGTGGCTGATTTCCAACTGCAAGCTTTACAAAGGTGGCAGCAAATCAAGACGTTCACTACTGTCACTTATGCAAATTAAGAAGACAGCACCTAGAGAAGAACGGACCTTCCCTGTTTCTCTCTCTCCCTCTTTCTGGAGCCTTGAACACACCCCACTACCAAAAGCCCTTAAGGCTTCTGTGGGTAACTTACACAATAAACACATTAAAAATCAGCAAAATGCCAGCTTGGCTATTGTCTGAGATTCATCTTTTTAGTCCAACGCGCAGCTTGGGAAATGCCTGGGAGGGGGGATTAAAATATGCAAGGATAACATGATCAATACAGTTGATTCAGGGGAAGCAGCTCATACTGAATGCCCTCACCTGTGGCTCAAGGCCCCGCCGCCTCCTTCCACAAACCTGCTCCCTCCTCCGCATTCCACCCACCCCATCCCCACGCAGCACCCCCCCACACACACCACCTTCTCCTTCAGAGGCCTCCTGAATAAGGCCAATTTTATTATCCTAAACCTGCTTTTCAGATCATATACCTATCTATACCTACCTATAAAATGTCCCCCAAACCCACATCATATCTTCATCCCATAATATAAATAATAAACAAAGAGAAAGTACATTTTAGTAAAACAACATGACATTATATGTGTGTGTGTGTATTATGTGTGTGTTTGTATACGTATATGCACACACAAACACACTTGGGCACCACCATGTTAGGAGACATAAACAAAAGTCTGGATTTAAGAGAAAAAAGACAAATACTTAACCAGCATTTATTGCACCTTTTAGTTGTGTTGATATCTTGAAATAAAAGCTAAATAATGCATGTGTGCGCGCGCGTGCGCGTGTGTGCACACCCTCTTGACTCCAACAACTACCGCCAGGGCAAGGGGGCCTGGGAAGGGTGTAAGCAGGGGGTTCACAGTGTAGGGGAGTTATCCCAGCACCCACATGAAAGGCAGATGAGTAGCAACACAAGCTGAGGCATGAGGCCATCTGAGGACACCACAGTCATCGTTAGTTGCAAAGGAATTGGAGGGAGAAGAGAGAGCAAGACTGTTGGTGGCCCCACCATGGAACCCAGTGGGCCCTGTGGACATCTGTTGGCAATCTTGGTGGTTAGCAGGATGGTGGTGGTGGAGTCCAAATGAGGGGGAAATGCATGCTTCCTTGACAATACAGGGGCAGTGAACATAATAACAATATCCAGAAAATCTGCTAATCTGGCCTCATTTCTTTGTATAGTAGTTGGGTTTTATTTACTTGTAAAGTTCCCCTGGACTGTGAGCAACTTGAGAGGTGGGTCTTTGCTCTTTTTATCTCTGTGGCCCCTAAGAGGAACTAGCACACTCGGCCTGTGGGCCAAATCCTGTCCACCACCTATTTGTGTCAGCGAAGATTTACGGACACAGCCATTCATTGATATTTTACCTGTACTACCTTACCCCAAAGGCAAGGTTTAGTACTTGCTACGGAGACCCTACGGCCTGCGAATTCTACAATATTTACTCTCCAACCCTTTAAAAAAAAGTTTGCTGGCCCCTGATCTAGCATCATGCAGAAAACATAGTAGATGCCCCATAAATATTTATTTGATGTATGAATGTGAACAATAATAATAATAGGATTTCCTTTCATTCTATATGGAGAAACAACTCATTAGTTCTTTTTTGGCTGGCTCACCCTTTGAACTGCGTCCCACAAATATGGAACTTTTTTATTTTCCTGAGTCACACTCCTTCTCTCAATTGGTCCTATCCTTTGGAGAATCCCTGAGCAGAGCTGGATTCAGTGGGCCCTTGAAGAGAGCGAGCTGAAACATCTCGATCAGATATTTTCTCAACCTTGACACTACTGACATCTTAGGCAGGATCATTCTCTTGTGGGGGTGTGTGTATGGGGTTAGTAAGATTTTGGGCCGCACCCCTGGCCTCCACCCACCAGATGGCAGTAGCACGCCCTGTCCTCCTCGACATGACCATCAGAAATGTCTCCTAGGAGGCATTTCTCCCAGTTGAGTACCATGGCTCGAGAGAGACAGAGAGAGAGAGAGAGAGAGAGAGAGAGAGAGAGAGAGAGAGAGAGAGAGAGAGATTATAAATAAGAACTAAGTGCTAGAGACCACTTGTAAATGTCCCTGAGGATATTCCCCACATTTATAAAATAAAAATACTTGAAAAAGAGCTTATGGGGTCCAACAAGTTTTGTAAATACTGTCTGCTTTACATCCCATTTTGGGAGTTTGTATTCCCCATTAGCATAAAAAAGGAAGACTCTGAGAAGTTCTGCGTAGAGGTAGAGTCGTGTCTCTCTCCAACTTAGTGGACTACACAGCCACCTCTTCACATAACACCTGTTGGCATCCCACAGAGCTACGTTTCCATGGAAACCAATTTGGGACACTCTGGTTTAAACTAAGAGCCCTTCTCCTGCAAGGATGTATGATTTCTCTTTCTCTGTCCCACATTGGGTCATGCCACAAACACTTGTGAGTGGCTCCTTATGAAGTGTCAGGCACTGAGCTAGACCTAGCTGGAGATGGAGCAGTGACAAGACCCACCATCTCCACTTAAAAGAAGTCACATCCACAAAGCAAGCAAATGTGGGCCAGAGAAGATCGAATCGTGTGAATGTTGACACTTCCTCAGAATTCAGTGACCCAAGCTTTCCAGTGGACACTCTGGGGGAATGAATGAAACAGGCTTCTTCCAAATCCCTCCTCATCAGCCCCATATTAGGAGGGCACCAAAGTGATTCTTACCAGATCCGTGTGGTTTTGAAAGGAAAGAAGTAGTAGTTGCTTAAGGATAAGACAAAAAGAAACCCACTCAGCAATTTGTACCTTCTCAACACCTTCTCAAGAAGAAAGGAACTGGAAATGCTTTGGACCCAGCCCCTGCAGATCCAACTTCAAACATACCCCCACATGCAACCCCCAGCCTTATGCGGCCTCCGAGTTAGAATGCATTGACCCACCCTCACGTACACAATCGCCTAGTAGGCCTCACATTTACCACCTGCATAGGATTAATTTTCAAAGGCTGAGCTTTCCTCCTGATAATCTAGAGTCCAAGAGTGAGGAAGCAATGCTGGGTGGTGGGGTCAGGAGGGAACAAAGCCTTATGTATGCATCCACTGTAAAATATACTTATTCTAATCATCCCTGAATAAACTCACTTTTAGTTCAAAAAATCAGCACCTTCAGCTGAGAGTCAGAACTGAGGAGCAGCATGACGCAGTGTTAAGAGCACGGAGTACGAGCCCTAACACCTACACTTATTAGTGGTAGATGGAGTTCCTGCTTTAGGCCAGCTCCTGCTAAGGCCATTACCTGCTTCACTCCTTGCTGCTTTGTTAGCTCCATTTTACAGATGAGAAAACAGAGGCTTTAAAAGGTGCAGTAACTTACTCATCACCACACAGAAAGTCATACAGCCCGATGAGATACCAAATGCCTTGTGTTGCCTCTTGGTGATGTCTTTGGGCCTTGAGGTGCTTGAATTTCAGCCCCAGCACTTCCCAGCAAGGACACCTTGCATGGATTATATGCTCTTTCTGAGCTTCCATACCTGTGAAAGTGGGTATAGGCTTCTCCATACCCTGAGCAAGAATGCACACTTAGCCCCAGAGCAGGGCCTTGTGAAACTCCACACTCTTTCCTTCCTTCATGGTTTTCTCTAGAATTCGCCGACTCCTTGAAGAAAGTCCCCCAATAGCAACGTGTTCTGAAGACCACTCAGAGACCTTGTATACATCACCTCATTCTGCCCACTTAATTAACCCACGCTGTGATATTGGAGGACCACGGGCTCACCGTCCGTTTGAGGTCCATGATGAGTTCAAAATGACCACACCTGCTCATAACCAATACTTGAAACCAGTGGTTCTCAACCAGAGTGGCTCTGCCCACCACACCCAGGGGACATTTGCGTTATCTGGAGATGTTCGTGATTGCCTCTACCAGGGGATGTTAGTACGGCCAGCATCTGATGGGTAGCGGCCAGGGATGCGGCTGGACACTCTGCAGTGCACAGGGCAGCCCCCATCTCACTATGAATAATTATCCAGCCCAAACATCAGTAGTAGTAAGGTAGCGAAAGCTTGGTTTAAATCCAGGCTTATCTAGCACCAAAGACAATCACCTTACACTATTTTGCTTCCCTGAGGGTTTCTAAACCTCAGCGGTATGGACATTTGGAGCCAAATGTTTATCTGTTGGTGGTGGTGGAGGGGCTGTCCTGTAGAATAAGTGTGGCCTCTAACCAATAGATGCCAATAGCACCCTCCCCCCAGTTGTGATAAATAAAAATGTCCCCAGATATTGCCACATGTCCCTAGCACCCTCCCTGTACTCTAGAATTCCCTCTCCTCCTTCCCCTGGGGGTCAAGTCACCCCAGTTGAGAGCCATTACTCTAAATCATGGAAAATCCAGTTAGTTATCAAATGAGAATAATAAAGCTGCCATGGAAAATATTTAGAGAACATTCTGGATAACTATTATGTAAATGTATTTTTTAAAGTAGGTGTGTGAGTGTAGGTATATTAAATACCTAGACCTGTCTGGCAAAAACAAAACAAAACAAAACAAAAACAAAAACAAACAAATATATATATATATATATATATATAATCTCTTGTGATTTCCTACCATACTATTGTTGGGGCAACAAATTGACCAACGTCCTTATTTCCCAGTGTACACATTATCACTTTCGTCACGTTGGGTTGTAGAGAACACACACCAGAACGGAAAACTAGAGCAGTGTTCCCTTTTGTGTTGTCAATGCTCTATTTTGGGAGCCCCATTATTATTCCGAAATAAATCAGATCTTAATTAGAAGCCATGTTACAGAGAGGGGAAGCAGCCAGCAGCACTCGTGGCTCCTTAAGTGGACCCCACAAGGGGTCAATCCCTTTGAAAAGCTGCCTGTTCTCAGACTCTGGGGCAGCAGACAGGGCGGGCAAAAGTGAGAGAAGTGCCAGGATTTAGTACCAGGTGAGTGAGGTGTTCATTTCACTGGGAGGAAGCCTGTCCTTATTGAGTAAACTAAAAATTTACACCTGGAAAACCCAAAGCATCTTTACTGATATTCATTTATTAGAAATTTCCATACAATGAATATTATTCAGCCACGAAAAAGAAGGAAATTCTGCTGTTTGCGACAACAGGGATGAACCTGGAGGACATTATGCTAAGTGAAATATGATACGCCAGACTGAGAAAGACAAATTCTGTATGGTCTTATTTATACGTATAATCTTAAAACAAACCAAAAAAAAAAGTCAAACTCATAGAAACAGAGAAGAATGATGATTACCAGGAGCGGAGGCATGAGGTATTGCTGGTCAAAGGATACAAGCCTTTAGTTATAAGGTGAACGAGTTCTGGGGATCTCATGTACACCATGCTGACTATAGTTAATAATACTGTATACTTGAAATTTGCTAAAAAGAATAGATCGTAAGCGTTCTCACCACACACAAAAATAGTAAGTGGGGTCCAGTCGAGTGGCACATTGGTTAAGAGTTGGCTTGGGACGTCAGCTCTGAGCAGCAGGGCCCTGGTTCGGATCCCACATGAGGTCAGTGATGCGCCCTCTACAGCTACGATGGTGAATGACAGCTCGACCTGGGGCTGGGCTGTCGTGAGTCACCAGCGATGGCGTAGGCTGCAGCGGGGCTGCCGTGGGTTGCTGTGAGCTACCATGAGTGGCTGGCAGCCAGTGTGAGCGGCCGGCAGCTGGCATGAGCTGCCATGAGCCGCCATGAGCGGCCATCCAGTGGCTGGCGACCAATCTACGTCACCCAGGAAGAGCGCCATGACCATACCAACATGAGCCAGTGGAGCGATGTCCTCCACAACTAGACTGAAGAACAAAAAGACAGCAACTTGTCTGTTCCCCTTCCCTGATTCCCCAATGCTGTTCCCCCCCAGTTCCCCAAAAAAATCTTTTAAAAAAAAAAAGTAAGTGGGGTGAAGGCTGTGTTAATTAACCTGATTGTGGTAATTGTTTTGCGATGTATGTCAAATCATCCTATTGCACACTTTAAATACATACAGTTTTATTTGTCGATTATACCTCAATTACGCCATTGGAGAAAAAGAATGTTCACCCCTGGGGAGACTGAGGCCCAGCCAAGCCCTAGCCAACTTCCCATGATGATCTAAAACATGGGTCAGCAAACTTTTCCCGTAAAGAGCCAAACAGTAACTATTTTAGCTTTTTTGCAGGTGGTACAACCTGCCACGTTGCCATGACTCCATTCTGCCATTACATTATAACCACAGCCATAGAAGAGATGTACATAAGGAGACGTGGCTGGGTCCCCATAAATCTTTATTTATGTCACTGAACTTAGAGCCTTGAAATTTGAAAATTTCATGGAATTTTTACGCCATGAAGTCTTCTTTTCATTTTTTTTCTCAACCATTTAAAAATGTAAAAGCCATTTGTAGCTCATGAACTGGAAGAAGCCTGGATTTGGCCCACTTACCTCTTACACAGAACATGTCTCCCCTCCCCACCCAAAATAAAAAGTCCAAATTCCCACTTTTCTGTCCTTAAGATGAAGGACACTCCCCTGAATATTGGGAGTTTGGTTTGGTTAGCACTATAGGAATTAATCTACCAACACCTGAACTTCTAGGGTGTTCTATGTTTATAGCACGATAAACAAGGAAGGGAAAACCTGGAGTCACTGAGTGCTGGCCTTTTTCTTTTCCTGCTATGATTCCAGGAAATAGGTGTTTAAAGTCTAAAGTAACCAATGAATTGGATTTCTTTAGGACTTCCCGGTTAAAACATAAAATTAGGGAAGAAAGAAAAATCCCCCGGGTGCTAAGCTTTTATAAAACACAAAGGCCCAGGTCCCGTGTGGAAATGGACTTGAAAAATATGGCTCCAATTTCTGTCTTCTCTCCCTAAGCACAGTCAAGTGCCTAAGCCGAGGGGTGAGATGCTCGACTTAGAACTTCTTGGTGGTTATACATTTTTCATCAACCCTAGATTAAGTTTTTTAAAAGGTTTTGTCTTCTTTTCTTCGCCGTGATCACAATATTCAGATTTTCGACTACTTATAAAACTTTTTTTTCCCTCCCCCTCTCCCTGAGAAGGTCAGCCACTTTTAAGATATAAGAGAATTGTAGAACAGATTAATGACAAAGACAAATGATGATTTTTATTTTAACAGAAGTTTCGGTGCATTTTCCTGCCCAGCCCACGTACTGATAATAAAGTACACTTGACATATAACTGCGTACGTTCTTTGCTTTAAAGTTCAACGATGGATCAAAAGAGAGAATATTCTCTCTTGAAAAAGAAATGTCCTAGAAAGAAAAATAAAAGGAAGGTTGGGAGGAAACCTCATGCATCCCTTTTGTCTCTTTCCCTTCCCTTTGTGGCCCAGAGACCAAGCATTGAGTGACTTTTTCAGAAAAGAGATCAGTGAAATTGTCAGTTGATTACTTCTCCTTGATTAGCATTTATAAGAGCCCTGTGATACAGTATTTGCATTCCTATTTAGCCGTGATTTTTGTGGGGCACCAATGATTAAACTTGTCACAGGACTTGATTGACGGGGTCAGATCTTCACTTTCTACTCTTTTGAAATTAAAAACAAATGTGTCAGCTCCCTTCATGGGCCGGAGCGCCGTGAAGCTCGCCTGCCTTGTCATTGCAGATAGGTCAGGAATGTTTTAATTTTAGGGATGGATTCTGCTTGTCAAGTAGAGTGTGATGGCGTGTGGTTCTGGAGATGAGATGTGAAGGGTGTAAAACAAAGGAGGGGAAGAACAAAGGCAAAGACACTCACATTATTAGACAGATTTAATTAGTCTGAATGGATATTATGCTAGATGAAGCAGTGAGCTGTGAAATTAACCCTTGATTACGGATTGGCGGATCACGCTCATAAAGAGACTCGAACCTTTGTGGAGAGACGCAAGGTGTGATTTCAGCTTCCCCGATCCTCTGGGTTGCATGCCAGATCCCCACCCCCTCCACTCACCCCTGTCTCCCTGAACACCAGAATCTGTAGACGAAAACGTGGAAGTTCATCTTTAGCTCGTGCAAGCAAGTGCACTGAGAGAAGGAATTCCACCTAGCTTTCCTCTCTTCAACTTTAGCGGACCCAACCGTGGTGTGTGAAGTGTGAAGCGAAAGGGCTCACACTGTTACCAGTTTCTGAATCTGAAATAGAGACTACAATTAGGTCAATTTTAAGGAAATTTGTGTCAGGTGTGCATCTGCATCGACTAGCTCCATCAACTAGGGTGGGCTGTCACCTGCTAGAAACGTCCTTAATACAATCTTCCCCCAACATGACCCTACTTCCCAGTGGTCTTCTTCAGTGAAGATGGCTTGAGAATTCCAGGCATATTAAAAGAGAAATTGGAGGCCTAGAGAACTGACCCAACATTGGTGTCCAATTAAACAAAAATCGCTTATACTAAGGACCTCAACAAGGAGGGGGCAGTTGGGAGTGACAATGCACATACAAAGGTATGTGGGTCTGAGATGATGAGGCCTTCCAGCAATCCTTTAATTAATCCAAATCATCAAAAGGATGTAACTTGATCGTGCTGAGGACAGAGTCTGAACTGTGTGTTCCAAGTGCCAGACAGGCATCCTGTGTTACTACTGTAGCTCAGCGGAGACAATACAGCACGAATTCTAAGTCACCTGTCTGGCTCTGGCCCTGCATCTTTCCCATCACAGCTTCTCACCTTGATGTATCAGAGGGTCCAATTCAGGAAACTCCTGGTTCAAGAACAACCTGAACAAACAGGTTTCAAATGCAGTCTTGGGACTCCGGGTCAATTGCAAAAAAAAAAATGTATCCCCATCACTGTTGAAGGCTGAGGGTATTCAGTGAGCTCGCTGGCATTCCACTGCAATTTTCTGAAGGTAAGAGGTGGAAAAGGGACATTGTAATCCTAACCCTGGCGCTGCCTGTCGGAGTGTCATGCGTGGGAACAGCATGCTTCACAAGTCAGGGTTGGGACAATGTGGAGACCCACTGCTCTCCCAGGAAACGTGAGGGCTCATTATTAGCATGTGTTTTGAGTGACAAAACCATGAGGGTCATAATACTCCAAGAGGTGGTTGTATTTCAAGGTCCTTTGGTTTATGGTCTCTGGAAAGTCAGACTGTTTGTACGGGTAAGCACAGCCACAGTGTTTACCTGTAGAAAGACATCACTATTTGGACATGAAGATGCTTTTCTTCCCAAAGATGATGTTTTCTTTCTAAGGAAAGTCCTTTCTTAACCCTAAGCAATGAAAGAAACAATTTGCTGCCTCCAATTTGACTTTATGGGATTTTAGAGGAAGAAGGGGCTTTAAGAAATCAGCTTCTCAGGGAATTCCCCTGAAAATACACAGAGTGGTTTAGATGGGACTTAGATGATCTTTTTTAAGGGGAAGGATTATGTATTTGTTTTAAAGCATAATTGTGGTGCGTGCATGTGTGTGTATCTGTGTATGTGTGTCTGTCCGTCTGTCTCAGGGTTTCGCTTTGTTCCAGCACTATGAGCTTTGTGGGCTGGGTAATTCTCTGTGGTGGGGCTGCCCTGGGCACCGTAGGATGTTTAGCAGCATCCCTGGCCCCCACCCACCAGATGCCAATAGCCCCACTACCCTAGTTGAGACAACTAAAATATCTCCGGACATTTCCAAATGTTCTCTGGAGTTAAAATCACCCAAGTTGAGAAACACTGATTAAGCCTCTGATTCCATGGATAGTATGGCTTAGGATAAGGCTAAAGAAAAATGTTAGGTTAAAAAAAAATCATCAAAAGAATACAGGTGATGGTGATATGGCAAAAAAATCAAGAAGAGTGTATGTGATGGAAAGCAGTTTAGGAAAAACTGTTTCTGTCTTAAATCCATATTTTACAGGTGGGGATAACTAAAATCCAAGACATAGAATGGGTTTGACCAAAGTGATCCAGCTGTTTGTCCCTGTGTTAATCTCACCAAGATAAGGCAGGAAAGGCACTTAACACGGCGCCTCGCACAGAGCAATAGTAATAATGGTCCTTAACGTATATTGAGCATCTGCTATCTGACAGGTGCCGTCTTAAGCTCTTTACCTGTAGTAACGCATTTAGTATTCACAGCAACCCCAGAAGGTAGGAGCTATTATCATTCCCATTTAAAGGAAGAGATAAGGAAATATGGGAAACAAATCTAAGATGGAATAGGACAGTGACAAGCCATTTAATGGAACTGTGGATAAGGGTATATGGTTTAGCATTTATATAATACTTTCATGCCATATTTAAAATATTTCTCTTAGTGCCTACTATGTACCGAATAATATGCTGCATCTGACCCAAAATAAGCACTTAATTCATGTCAGCTATTATTAGTTATTATTCCCACGGTTTTATGTGCTGTTACTGCATTAGTAAAGAAGCCTATCGCTGCCATTTAGCATATTATCCATTCCAAACTGAAGAATTTGTTTTTTCAATTGGGCTTCCAGGGTTTTCTTTCCTGTCAAAAAAAAAAAAAAGCAGGAAGGTTATGCATTAGTAATGCTTTAGGTTGCAAGTAAAAGAAAATTTTACTTATAGTGATTTAAATAAAATGGAGATTTTCTTTCCTCACCATCATGACATTCAGAAGTAGACAACTCTGGTGTTGGGTCAATGGATTAATGATGTTAGAAGTTGTCTTTGTGAAGTCTCTTGATTGTTGCCTCGGTCACAAGATGGCTGCCACCACTAGACATGATGTCCACATTCACAGTAGGAAAAGGAGTAAAGAAACTGTCCTAGCCACCTTTGTCCCCTCTTCTCAGGGGGGGGGCTAATCTTCCCCAGAAACCCAGCAGAATTTCACTTAAACCTCCTCTGTCAGAACTGTGTAATTTTATCATCGATAGCTGCAAGATCCTGTGATGTGAGCGTTTAGTTGGGCACATTGCCACAGAAAACAATGCCAGAATTTTATCAGCAAAAAAGAAGAGGGAAACGAATATTGGGTAGGCAATCAAGAGCATCTATCCCAAGGGCTATCCCAGTAGCAAGGATGCACTGTCGGTCTCCTTCTCCTTCCGTCCTTAGTCCCGCCTCCTCCAGCAGCCAGCATTAGTTGGAGATCTGTTTTCCATTCTGAATTAGCATGAGTAAATCACCAGATGTGTACTAGGGAATATTCTTGCCCAAACATGTCCTGAGCGCAGTGGGCTATATAAAGAGTATCAGATGCCACTATCACCATCACTGTCACCATCACCATCATCATCATCATCATCATCATCACCACAACAAAATGGCTGGTTGAGCACTTACCTGAACACGAAGTAGTTCACATACACTATCTCATGTAATCACCCCCAATGACCTGATAGGTGTTACCATCACTGACCTTTTGCAGAAGAGGAAATAAAGTTGGTGAAAGGCAAAGCGGTTCATTTAAGGCCACTCAGTTTGGAAGTGGCTGATCTGGGCTTGAACTCAAGCCTGAGAAACCCCAAAGCCCACCACCTTCACCGTCAAGGTGTCAAATGTTGTTGTGTCAAAATTAACTGTCATGGAAAGTAGTTTACCAGCAGTACAAGACAAAATACCAGTGAGTGCTAAGCTCTGTGGTCCTGCAAATAGGTTTTGGAAGACTAACAAGGAAGACAGATTTCATGAAGGCCAGATGTAGTCAAGGAAGAGGCTGAGCTGTCCCCTAAGAGTTGTTTGGCTTGATTTCCATGTGCAGTAGTTACAAAGGTCAGTGCTGGGCTCCCAGCTACAACAAACACACCGACGCAAACAACCCTTCAGAAATCTGGACAGCCACAAAGCAAGCAGAAACTGTCGTGCTCAGCATAGAGCTATTTGGAGTTTGCGGGCACTTTTAAGGTTTCTCGGGGTCTGCTGACAATCCTGTGACCATCTGCCTGGTACCAAGGACTTCAGTTGTTGACAGCACTTTAGCTAAGCTGAGAGTAGGCAGATCGGAGACACAGCTGCTGAGGGTGGGCCGAGGGACCCACCTCTGCTTCTTGGGCGTGTTTATTCAGACTGGTTTGCCTAAACCCGGTCCAGAATTCCTTCAAGCTGAAATAGGAGACTGTGTGCTTTCTTTTCACATAGTATTTCTGAATGCCCATGAATGAAAAAGAAAGAAAACAAAAGCACAAATGTACAGGATACATGATATTCCCCAACCACAAAAAAAGACAGGAAGCTTTCTAAATCAGCGATCCAGCCCTTTCGTAAGGGATTTCCCTGGTGGTTTGGGGACCATACTGGCTCTTCAACAATTTAGGTAAGGAACAATATTAATTCCGTGCAGCTCAGCTCAACCAACGATTTCTTAATACTTACTGTGTGCCAGCCTCTGTGCGAGATTCTAGTGCCGGATGATGGTAGACACAAACATAAGACCAAGAGGGAAACTGAGGGCAAAGGAAGCAACACAGACACTGAGACAGGACCAGAGGGTGACACAGAGCACTGCTCTGGTGGCCCTTTTCTTATCTAGTTCTTTTTCTCCAGAGTAATAAGCGCTTCAGGCAGAAAGAACTAAGCAAAAGTGAAAAACTGATCCATTCGAAAAATCAAAATAGGGGGAGGCATTATAGATCAAGGTAGCAAAGAGCATTTCTTAGAGAATCAGGTTTTCCTAAGATCGAGGCCCAGCCCCCCTGCTTGCTAACTGTGTGACTTTGGGTGTGTCATTTTACCTCTGTCAGGCTCAGTTTCATCATCTGTAAGATGGGCACGATGATAGCCCCTACCTCATCGGGCTGTTGTGCAAATGAAATGAGACAATGAAAAAATAAATACATAAATACATAAAAGCACTTAATACAGTGCCTGGCACATAGTAAGCTCACCATTCATTTTTGTTTACAATGACAACAATGCTGAAAATATATCGTCACCATCGTTGAGCTGGAATACAGTAAGCCCTCAGTTATGGCTTGCTATGGTTGTTTTTATTACTGCTGCTGTCACAGTATTGAGCACAGTGTCTGGCAGAACATAACAACCCAATGAGCACAGCACCGATTCTTCCAGAGCCCCGATGTGTAAAGCGTGGGCGAATCTCTGGGAGGTGGAGCCTATGGAACCCCTGCCCGTGATTAATGATGGAGGGTGATATGCCTTCTAGTCTTTTACCTCCAAGAAACTACCCTAGTCACCTTGCTCCTGCCCAAAGTCATTATGAAGGTAAAATTCACAAAACCAAAGCCAGAAGCTTCAAGACTGCCCTCTCGAGAACACATGTTATCTGTGCTTCTGCACCTGACGTTATGAATGACTTACCCAGATAAAAGATGTGAAGGGTCTGGCCCCATGGTTTATTTCAATTAGGCTTCCACTTCTCTGCATGTATCCTTGGCCCAGAAGCTCTGTGTGATTCTGCTATGAGCCCCAGGCTTTCCTTGGAATTCCATCTTCTTTCTCCACCTCCCCTCCTCCCATAGAAAGCCTTCCTTAGGTCAAAGCCTTGCTGAAACCATCTCCTCTAGAGAGCCTGCTGGTATCTCCTTTTTTGTCCCAGGCTAGAAAAGATTCTCCCCTCCTCTGGGCGCCTACACAACGCTCGCATGACCTGTGTCAGTCTGTATCTTGGTTTATAGTCGTGTGTGCATTAGTAAGGACTGTGGATTGCACATGACAGAAAATCCACTCAAACCTGCTTTATGCACAGAGGGAATGGATTGGCCCCTGTGAAGGTCAAAGGTGTAACTAAATTCAGACAAAGTTTAAATGGTGTCTTTGCAAATCTGGCTTCCTCAGCCTCTGGGATCTCGATTCCTCTGCAGCGGCGTAATTCTCAGGCAGGTTTTCCAACTCGCGGTGGCTCAGAAACCCCCAGAAGCTCCAGGCTAAGCCTCTCCAAAGGAAAGGGTTCCAGCAACAATCTTTCCCTGGAATGGCTTGGATCGTATATCCATCCCTGGACCCATCACTGAGGCAGGAGAATAGAGCACACTGATTGGCTAGACTTGAGTCACACGCCCACCTTGTTGCTGGGAAGTGGGGGCAACCCCAATCAAGGCCTGAGGGTGAGAGAAAGGTGGTCCCCACGAGCAGGTCAGGGATGTACCCGCAGGAAACAACCATCACCTATGGCAGGTAGAAAATCCTGGCTGATGCGTCTTCTGGTACATCATGGCACCTAGCATTTTGTTCCTCCTGAAGTAAATGCTTGGTAAATTTATCTAATGCATGAAAAACTGAATGAAGTGACGAAGCTGAAGAGCTTACCTCTTATTGATTGGCTTTGCCTATTTCCTCTTCTGACAGTTACCTGGCCAAACAGAGATCACATATCCATTTGAGTATTTCTCCAACGAACTCTTTGAGAGAAACTCTCAGTAAACCAGCCATCACAGATCCTTTCCTCTGGTGTCCAATATGATGTAGAAGGTACGAACGTTTAATCGTCCAACGTGCCTAGCTCACTATGAGAAAATGTTGGGTTTTTCTTAACTCTGTAAGTGAGACTTTGCATGACCCAGTCCTTGACCTATCTGCTTGAACCTTTTCTTCCTAGCCATTTCTGGTCATGCAAAATGGGCAGGACTTCTGGCATCCTCCCTGCTTCTTTGTTATTAAAAGCAGGATCAGTTAATAAATAATTATGATGCTCAGTTTCTCGGGAACAAGGAGATAAGGGCAGGAGCACGTGAGTCTCACAAATGACATGCTATCGTATAGATTTTCACCCAGAGTGGAGAACAGCCTCGCGTTCTTCTTCTTCCCTGTGGCATAAATTGTTCTAATTATACGTGCAAGATACTCCCTCCCCAAAGATATGAGTTGGAAGCACTGTGTCTGTTCTTTTAATTCCGAGAAGCATTTGCAGTTACGTGTTCCCACCCCCCTTGTTTTCAAACTGAATTGTTTCAGTAGTAGCTTGGTGTGTCAGCTTGTAAGTCTATAAAACAGTTTTATACCAGCTGGAGATTCAACATGCTACATGAATACATAACAGTGCCTAACCAAGGAGGTTTGTAATTCAGTAATTAGCTGTAATTAATGAACACAAAGTGAAGACTCATTTACAGTTTAAATTATCACATTAGCTCCTGTCACCCTCTATGTACACAAAACAGCAGGAATTCAATTATTTTTATTCTTCAAAGCTAATTTAAAATTTAAGGGATGCCATTACATGAAATAATAGGTAGGAAATGTAATCGAAATCACTGGGAACAGTTGGCCGTCCTTAGAATTAAAAAAAAAAATGCGATCGCTGACGATTTGGAAATGTTTTTTCGTCTGTGAACAGATGAAGGATTGAAATCTCTGCTCTTTTCAGTATATTTAATTTAAAAGAGGAAGTGAGTTTGGTGGTTGCTGACTCTTTGTACAAGGAGACTCATGGCACATAATTGTAAAAGCAGTTGATAACTGATAATGCTGTTGATAGTAACAAGATGACAGCCTGGGAGACTCACATCCCATTATCCTTAATGGGGGCTGGGTCTCCTGCAACTGCTCGGAGTTCCTGGAATTGTCACCCATTTTTGATGCATAACTTCAGCTCGGGAGACCCTACGTCATTGTCACATTGCTGTCGTCCTCGATTTTTCCTACGTGTCTATGATAAATACCCTTTAATTCGTTCGTCGAACATTGACCCAGCACTTCCTCTGTCTCAGGCACTGATCTAAGTGCCAGGGTCACAGCAGTGCACAAGACAGGCCACATTCTTGATCTCATGGAGCCAACATTCCAAGTGGGAAGAGACAGACTGTAACCAGGGGTCCTCAAGCTTGGCTATTAATAGAATCACAGAGGAAGCTTTACAAGTAGATGTATGTCAAGGTCTGGGCCCCAGTGCCCATTACTTGACCCAAATTCTCTGGGGGTCAGGCCTGGGCACCAGTATTTTTCACAGCTCTCTCTGGGCGATTCTATGTGCAACCAGAGTGGAGAGCCACTATGGTGCACTAATAAATACAATTAATAAATTAGCATTTACCGGTGATGACGGCTGTGATAAAAATGAAGGGAAGGAGTGTAGAAGGGGGTTGGGGGCTGCTCTAGAGGAGTGTTCAGGGACAGTTTCTCTGGGCACTCACCTGGGAGGAGAACTGAGTGTGACAAGAGGACCCACCCTGAGGAAATCTGGTAGGATGTTGCTCTAACCCAGGCATCAGCAAAACTTTTTCTTCTTCTTCTTGTATTCGTTTATTGATTTGCATTTTTTAACCCTTTGAAAATGTAAAAGCTTTCTTAGCTTAAGGGCTGTACAAACACAAGCTGCCAGCCGCATTTGGCCCACTCAAACCGTGTTCTAGAAAAAAATGGGCCGGCAAGTACAAAGGCCCTGAGGTAGGTATGAGTTGAATGTGTTAGAGAACCAGAAAGGAGGCCTGGGTAGGTGGGGCTGAGTGGGTCGGGAGGAAGAGAATATGAGGCTAGAAACATGGGCAGGAATTTAGAGTTTACTTTATCTATGACGAAAGCCACTGGAAGATTTTAAGTAGGGAATGATAGTTGTGTGTGTGTGTGTGTGTGTGTGTGTGTGTGTGTGTGTGTCTGTAAAGGAGACCCATGGTCCCATACTCACCATAGTGCATCTTCCTGCAACCGCCACCACTTTCATTCCATGGCAGTTCCGGGAAGAAAACAACAAAAGCCCATGTGGACAGAACGCTGCGTCTGTTGCTTTCGACTTCTCCGTTCCTGCACTTTCCCCTCCTTTTTATGTTCATTTTTCTTTTTCCCTTAAATAGGCCACTCGAAGCCTCTCTGTCTAATTTTTCATAGGTGATCGACTGCTGAGTGGGGGTTTAGGTAGACAGAGGGAAGGCGCTGATAAGCCAGAGCACGGATTCTATTAGGGAAATGCGGTGGTAATTAATGAACCCTGCCAGTAATTGGGAAGGTGTGAGTCCCCGTAATATCGTAATGATAGTCATCCGTCTGCGCGCCCCCCATCACTCGGAGCCATCCCTCATCGCACTCTGATCTCAGACTCTTAGCCATGCAAATCCCCCTGACAGGTCGCTGTGTCTCTGTCTCCCTAATTGGGCAGTATAGAGTTGTTTATGGATAGCGTCGGCATTTAGGCCTGTTGGAGGTTGTTCAAAAATCGTTAGCAAAGTTGCCTTAACAGC
The DNA here is from genome assembly GCF_001890085.2 of Hipposideros armiger. Taxonomy (NCBI): domain Eukaryota; kingdom Metazoa; phylum Chordata; class Mammalia; order Chiroptera; family Hipposideridae; genus Hipposideros; species Hipposideros armiger. The sequence continues at coordinate 4,099,427 of NW_017731404.1, forward strand.
ATTGTCAAATATGTATTCCCCTGTTTCGATATCTGTTTTTAAGGAGGCAGAGGCTTGTGATGAAATTAAGCTATGCATTGTGTGTGGACTGGAGCTCTCGGCGTGATTGTTAGTAAACCGTTTTTGAAGTAAAAACCAATTTACAGCAATTTCTCATCCCGCTAAAGATAAAACTTCAGCCTGTGTGCTGGAGCAGGATGCTTTTTAATAGCACGTCCTGGGTGCTGAGGAGCACAGCGCGTGCGTTAATGCCAGCCTGAGACACAGCCATTTGCAAAAATTACGGTTTTGCGTTGAGACCAGTTTCTAAACATCCATCACCATTTAATTTCAAATGGGTACCTTTACTGGAAGCGTTTGCCACATTTTCTTGCCAGTATTTTTTCCTGAATGCAAGTGGCCACCCTTTTGTCTCCTCCAACCAAACTGAGAGATTAATTGTTTGAAATGCCATGATTTTTTTTTAAAGGCCTTCTAAATCTGGTGAGTTTAATGTTTCTGTCATCCTGCTTAAGAGGGATCTTTTAAATATTTAGAAAACATGGGAAGTACCATTTTAATATATAATCGACACACTTTAAAAGTATTCAAATATGAAATAGTTACCGTTCAGACTGCATCCTTATCAATTCTAAAAAGGAGAGAAATTTAAGAAGCTCTGGTTTCCATTTTTCCCACTGGAGGAAGAGAGAGACTTAGATGCCAAGGCCAACGTGGAGGTCGTCTCAGTTCGTCCACTCACTCACTCTGTGTGGACTTGGGTAAGTGACCAGGCCTCTCCAAGCTGCAGCTGTGTCTTCTATGTCACCAGCCCTCAAATATAGATCTGAGGCTTAAAGCAAGTTAATAGATGTGAATGTACATTACATGGAGAGGGCTCTGCAGTCAGACCTAAGTCGCTGTGTCACTCACCGGCTGGGAGAACTCAAACAAATCATGTCACCCCTTCTGAGCCACGCTTTCCGCGTCTGTGAAATGGGCCAGATAATCAAACTTCGTAGGGCAGGGCTGAGGAGCAGAGGTAATGAGTTAAAGTACCCAGGATGACTTTGAGACCCAGCAGCTCCTCCCTCACTGGTGTCTCGTTCCCATGGCAACCCGCGGAGGGCTAGGCCTGGCGTCCAGGGCACTCGGTAAACATCCATGGAGAGAGTGAAGCAACCATCGGCCTTGAGGAGATGGTCACCCCTGTTTTGCCTGCCTCTGCAGTCTCCAAACTTGACTTTCACATTTGCTTTTACAGCTGCTTGGAAGGCATTCAAGGCAGTGATCCCAGCAGGATAAGAACCAAGGGAAGGATTGGATCCTGGGAGGCAACCACCACTCCAGTTTGCCTGGGACTGACAGGCATGAAAACCAGTCCAGCCCCGGGCCAACTGGGATGAGTAGGTCACCCTAAGTTTTAAAAAAAAAACCTCCTCTTCCAAGCTTCAACCCCAAGGCTCGGCCGCGGTGTACTAAGGTCCCAGGTTCTCAAAACCCTTCTCTTTCTAACTCTGTGGGTTAGTTGCGTTTCTCTATAGAACAATCTGGAATGTTCCAGATACTCTCAAGAAACAGACATGGCTGCTAGGCAATGCTCTCCCGAAACAGACGGCTTCACCTCAACTCCTCCAGGATGTTCTGTAGGTGCCAGTGACAGAGCGACTCTGATGGCTGCCCCTCTTACAAACTGTGGCTCTGTTTGGTGTGTTTGAGGAGAAGACAGGAAAAGGTGAGGGTGAGTCCAGTGGAGCCAGCATTACAGTGTCAGAACGAGAACCACCAGAATGAAACTGAGAGAGGCTGACGTGATGGGGTGGGGCCCTCTGGAGAAGCCCACTGGGCAGGAGTTATTCAGGGAGCCCAGTCAGCATGTCAAGGACGGGCTGTGGTTTCCATCCACAAGGAAACAGCGGGAGCGCCCTGAACTGCATAAACCCCCCGAATCTTCCCTCTGTGGACCTCCTAGCCGAGGAAGTGTCTTGGCCATGTCGAAGGGTCCACAAGCCCTATATAACCTTTGGTGCTTTTGTCCTGAGCCTCCCAGGGTGGTCTGGCTCGACAGCCAGGACTTTCTCACGAAAGTCTTCATTTATCCCAAATGACAAACCAGCTGGGCCATCTTTAAATGAAAACTTTTTTATTTTGCAAGTAAAGCCCTAGCTCTTTTTCTTTTTTTAATCACTATCCCTTGCTCCCTTGGATTTGAATGAACAGCTGTAACGAATGTGTCTGCCTCTGTCAGGAGCATGGAGGCTGACATGGTTCAGTAAGCTAAAGCCTCAAACTCAAATAACACTGGTGCCAGGGCCTCCATCCTTGAATACGAATGTGCTGGCATTGCCCGCTATAAAAAATGAAGGGGGAGGAAAGAAAAAGGAGAAACTTGAAGTGTAAGGAACTTCTCTGAACATAGCAGCTACCGACGCTGGATGCAAACTGCTGTGCAGAATAATTGTCAAATGCTTGCATAAACACATAAATAAGATAAATTTATCTTCATTATTCATATTTGGTGCTCTCTTCTTCCACTTATTTATGCTTTAAACAACAGTTACAGTAAATATAACAATAAAAAAAAGTGCCTGCAGTGGACAGGAAGACGATCAAGCAGCCCTGATATACAGCAATTCATGTTTCTTCTTTACAATCACTAACGAATCTTAACTGGAGCCATGTTCGGTTCCCATGTGAGTGATAAGCAGTGATTTATTATGAAGTGTCATGAAATCGGAATGCCATACAGTGAGACATGAGCTAGTGGAAAATGCTTTCCCTGTTTCCCAACCTCATTACTCAAAGATGCAGTGTCCCCTTACCAAGCCTAATTTAACTGCCTTTTCTGAGTACGCTACTCATCAGCGATGGAAATTGGCCAAGGAGAGGATGTCCAGTGAAGCCTGGTGCCTAACGCTACAGCCCTGGCCCAGCTGGTGCCAGGGCTGGCCGACAACACTGGAACTGTGCAAATTGGCCAGCCTCCAGCAGTATGATCCCAAGAATTGTCTCGACTGTCTGCCAAGCAGCAAGAATGCTAATGCACTCAGGAAGTGAAACCCACACAGGGAGAAGGAACCCAAAGGGCAACTTTGATGCGTTTGGGCCTTGTGCTTTCCATATGACCTGCCACCCTACTTGGAACTCATGCCTTCATCATTTAAGACTTACCCAATGGTACACAGGAGCCAGCTGAACCTGGTTTCAGAGCCAGGTTGGACCCGGGTTCAGTCCCAGCTCTTCCGTGTACCTCCATCACTGCTGTAGTAGATTGCACCAGTGGCTCCAGGCTTGTACCCTTCTCTGTATCCATGTCAGTTTGCAGTATCCTCTCATTCTGATTCTAAGCTCAGCTATATGACTTGCTACGTGACCCATCGGATGTTAGCAGATACAATGCCAGCAGTGGCTTGAAAAGAGCTTGCACGGTTGGGCTTGCTGACGCTCACACCTCAGCCAGTGCTATCAGAACATGCCCACAGTAGCCCCCCAGAGGATGAGAAAGAGCTGTGTCACTGTGGTTGTCCCAGCCGTGGTACAGGAAGGGAGCAAGAGGTCAGCTCTTTCACTCTTTCACTACGTCCTCTCCCTTCTTCTTGCAGGCCCCCTTGATCTTGGATGTGTTGGATCTTAAAAGAAGGGTTGGTGGAAAGGGAGACAATCCCTCGTACTAATAAAGGGCTATTGCAATCCTCTCTTAGCAGCCATTGCCCCTCGTGGGGCAGGCATCCAGGACTGACTCTCTGGTGGGGGCACGAGTGGGGTCTACAGAAGTCCCCAATCCTAAACTGGGATATGTGCTCTATTTAGAATGGCTTCTAACTCACTAAATATCTGTCCACTCATGGTTCACGCTTCATCCTTTTGCCACTAATTGTCTCTCTCCCCTCTAGGGCTGGGTCCCAGTAAGCAGCAAGACAGCTGTTGGCCTACTGAAAACTTACACATCTTTTATTTCTTGCCAAAACAATAAGAGCGTAGGGAAGCTGCTTGTCCCTCTTTTGTTCTGCCATCTTTGCTCCTTCTCAGTGGTCACAGAGATAGACCAGAGAATCTGCTGCGTAAGCACAGCCCAACGAGAAGACACAATGCCAGTGTCTCCTTCTCACTGGAACCCAGTCCCTTCAACCCTTCACGTGTTTCTTGCAGGGTCACTCACCTGGCTTCTGCAGCCCCCTCGACAGTTTTTCAATGAGTCCCTCTAGTCTTTTCCTAGATAGGCAGGTGGCAGCTGGGAAAAAAACAGTGATTCTTCTACCATTTAATAAATCCCATGGAAATGTGCCTAACACCTAACAGCCCCCCCCCTTTTTTTTACTTTTTTTTTTAAGTAATTTTAGGTTAAAGTGGAAAAAATAGTAGAGAACCTTCACCAAGCTTCCTGTCGTGTTAGCATCTTACCTAACCACAGTGCAATTATCAAAACCAGGAAATGAACATTGGCTCAATACCATTCACTAAACTGTAAACTCTGTTTGAATAGTCCCCAAATTCCTTATTGCTGCTCCAAGATCTAATTTAGGATCTCACATTGGATGTAGTTGTTGTGTCTCCATTGCCTCCCATCTGTGAAAACCACTCGATCGTTCCTTGTTTTTCTGTGACTTTAACTCTTTTGACATGTCCTGGTCAGTTATGCTGTAGAGTGCCTCCCAATTTGGATTTGTCTAGTGACTTCTTATGATTAGATTGAGGTGCTGCATTTTGGGTGAGAATGCCATAGAAATGATGTGCCCTTCTAAGTGCATCATATCAGGGGTTTCGTGAAGATGTGTCGTCACTGGTGATGTTAACTTGGATCCCTTGGTTAAGGTGGCATCTGGCAACTTCCTTTGAAATGTGAAGTGCATAGTAGTCCTCCCCAGACCACCCCAGATGGCCTTGTTGATATTAGTAACCGCTCCTCGTCACTGGCCATACGGGAAGGCAGGACCACACAGCAGAGAAACATGTGCTTCCAGAGTCAGTGAGCTCTTGATGCACATCCTAGAAGGGATCCTTTGGGCCAGCTGCTTAGAGTTTTTTCCACCTCAGGGTCCTCCTTTCCAAGGGACCTAACTCATAGGGTTGTCGTGAGGATTAAATCAAGAAATAAATAAAAGCTCCCAGCGCAGGGCAGAGCACAGAGTAAGCCAATTAATTCCTCTCTCTGAGCCTCGATAACCTTATCAGCAAAATGAGGATATGAATACCGACTTCTACAGCAAGCTAGTGTATGTATAAAAGAATATTATGTATGTGAAGTTACATGTCACCTTCTTCCAAGCTCTTCTACTCAGTTCTTCCAAGAAGCTTAGACTCAGAAATGAGCTCTGCCTTCCCTTTGGGTTTTGTTGTATTTCTGGCCTGTATAGTGTTATATTGCTGTTAGATGTGTCTGCCTTATCTGTCCTCCATAGACTAGAAGGTTCTTGGAAGGTGGAAACTTGTCTTTTTCACCATAATTCTGTTGGACACAGGCTGGTAGCATGCAGGTTGGTTCAGGGGACAGAAATGCCAGTCATTCGGAAGCCCTATGCATGAATGGAGACCATGGGATTATCAATCAGTAATTTCATTTCTTGGAACCCACGTGATGTCACAAAAGAAACACTTGATAAATATTGAATGAATGGATGGATGGATGGATGGATGGATGGATGAATGAATGAATTTGCCTTTAGTTATGCATAGCAATAAAGAAAAAGAAATTTAACTTTTATCTTCTCGACTTTGCATGCCTCTGCCAACAACTAAATCTCTTCCCAGGAGGGCAGATGGCGGCCTGTACAATGAACAATTTAATCTTTAGAAAATGGAACAACTTTGCCAGCAAACTCCATTTTTCTCCACGAACACATTGTCAATAACATGTGCTCTCAAATATGTGGTGAAATTGATGACTGGGTCCTGATTTATGGAAACAACAACAAATTAAATGATTACCTTTCTCTTTCCTAGCTTGGGGTCCTTCAGACCAGCCACAAATTTTTTTTTCCTGTGCTCTAATAATAGAAGAGGTTTAATTAAAATGCTGGCTGATTGTGTGTGTGGAGCCGAGGAAAGAAAGAGGAGTGTCCAGGCCATCTTAATTTAAAACCAGGAGGGGGAAAGCCACTTATGTGGTAATGAAGATTAACTTAGGGATCCACTGGCGTTCCCTCCTCACATAAAAGCACATATTGAAGGAATCCTTCATACAAAGACCTTTGCAGCCACTTATTTAGTCCCTTGTATGAAATTTTCTTGGTTTTGGATAGACTTGAGGCTTTGGATTGGACAAAACAGACTAGGGCCGGGGAGAGGTGCTTGGAGAAGTGGGTCTGTCTGGACAATAGCCAGATTGGACAGTTAGGATGTTTCCTGAGTCACCGCCTGGTTCAGAAGGAGCCCCCATTCTAAGTAAGACGCCTCCTTCCAGAATGGAGGTTCTGAGCCCATATTTGGGTCAAGAACTTTTTTGAAAAATCTGGTGAGAGCTATGGATGTCTCTCCAGGAACAATAAACAAGCGTGTGTTTACAAATGCACGTGCATACGCAGAAATGTAAAAATTTGCTTATCGTGTTATCCATCTTTTATCCTTGCCGTAAACTTGAACAACTTGAGTAACAATTGCTACTCAAAATTCCAGGCTGCACCAACTTTCCTGTAACGCTCATCCAAGGTTAAGAATTGCTTGACTGAAGGGAACCTGGCTTTCCTTAGGCCACAAAAAGTTCTTGATCGCTTCAGGTCGTAGAGCTCTTTGGCCATCTTGTGAGGCCCCTGGGTTTGCATTGGCACGTTGTCCTCTCTCCCTCCATGGAGCAAACTCCCTGAAGGCAGAGGCCTTACCTGTTGTGCCCCCTGCGGTACCCTCTGCATTGAAACACTGCCCAGTGCCTGGCCCCACGCAAAGGCCTCCCCAGTATTCGCTGGAAGGATTTGTTGTGTTTGCTGGAGAGGCTAGAGCTGAAAAATGCACAGCCAAAGTTTTGCTACCTCACCTGGTCCAGTGGGCACCAGGATTTATTATCATTATCATCGTCATCATTATATAAACTCGTAGTAATAATTTGGGGAAGTAATGAAATATGTTTTTCAAATACAATCTTACACGGAGTCCTATACACAAAACAGATAAAATGAAGTTCCTTTGCTTGAAATAAGGGTAGGAAGTCCCTCAAAGGATTCTCTCAGGCACACACCCATGGCCGCCCCTCCTGGAAAATTCCACATCCTCCTTCCTTCTGAGAAGCTCTTGGAAAGTCCCTGTCCTGGAACTAACATCTGAGGGAACCCTTCCCTATTTAGTCCAAGGTTACTGGGAAGCTCCTCCTGTCCTATCCCTGTAAGCTAAGGAATTATGGAGTCAACAGTGTCTAAGAAACGCCTCTTGAACCACCCGGAGGATTTCTTTCCTTTCCCTAAAGCATTTGAAACCCCGTTCAAAATTAAATTCTCAGAGAGCTGTGGTGCCACATCGGCCATCCAATGGCTTTGTGACTTTGTGGAAATGTGCTAGGCCTCGATGTAGTTCATTTTATAAATGGCCTTAATAACGCCTGCCCTTTGCACCTCACACCACAGGCGGGAGCGTTGCAGGAGGGGACAGAGCGAAATATACTTTCCAGAATGTGGAAGAATTGGTGGCTTCCGTGCCAGTGTGATCCGTTTCAGGCTTTCCACGCATGAGCTTCCTTCTGGTTGTTAGCTTGCTCGAGTTGCCCTAACAAAATACCACACAATGGATGGCTCAAACATCAGAAATTTATGTTCTCACAGTTCCGAAGGCCAGAAGTCCAAGATCAAGGTGCCAAGGGGGCTTGGGTTCCTCGGAGGCCTCCCCTTGGTTTGCAGATGGCCGCCCTCTGCCTGCCTCTTTCTCTGGGGTCTTTCTCTGTGTGTGTGCACCTCCCTGGTGTCTCCTCATGTGTCCTGATCTCCTCTCATAAGAACACCAGTCAGATTGGATCAGGGCCCACCCCAATGGCCTCATCTTAACTTCATACCTCTTTAAAGGCTCCACCCCCAAATCTAGTCACATCCTGTGGTGTAGGAATTTGTAGGGACACAATTCAGTCCGTAACACTGGCTTTTTCCACATTGCTTGTCAGTAAAGCTTTTGTCATTATTACTTGACCATCAGTGGTTGCTCCTCAGGCCCACCTCCCTGCCCGTGCCCAGCCTCAGAGGGAGCAGCTGGTGGCTACGGTTTTCCATTAACTTCCTTCACACAAGAGATGCTTCATTTCGAGCAATGCTAGGAAGGACTGAAGGTTTTCTAGTAAATTTTATAAGTGGGGCATTTAAAATACTCATACATATCATGGCTTCTCAACAGCTGATTTGGGGGTGGAGGATAGCCTTGAATTCCTTCCAGAAAGAAAGCCTGGTTCAGTGCTTTTTCAGGATCACAGGGTAGGGTCTGAAGAGGCTTCTGGGAGGCAGCGTGGTCTAGTGGTAAGGAAGCAGGCGGGGCAGGGAGGGGTAAGCAGAGAAGGTTCAAGTCCTGGCAGCACCTCTTACCAACTATGGCGTCTCTCACTTCACGTTCCCATGATCCAGTTGACCCTTTGTAGAAAGGTACTGCTGGCAGTTCCCACACCAGTTTTGTTGTGAGGGCTTCTCTGTCCCCCAGCAGCTTCACACAGCACCTGGCACAAATCCTCATTACCTGATAATTGCAATTGTTGTCATAAATGAAGTGCAAACAAACAAAAAAACCCTAGGGACTTCAAGGTCTTGTACGGTGGTATGGAAATTTGGCTGCTCGCTCGTTTATGTGAAACGGAACAGGACTATTGTGGCTGAGCCTTGTGAATAAGCGCCCCCTGTCTTTATAAGCAGTAGTGCATTGCACTTGTTTGTTCTTTAATATTTGTGTGTGTTGTAAAGGAATTTAATCTACATGGAAATGCAGATTTAGGAGTGGGAAGAGGAGAGAGACACGGACACAAAGACAGAGAGAAGGAAGCAAGGAATGCTATCATCATAGAATTGCACAAGTCGAATACTCTATCTTGTCTCTGCAAGAGCGGTTAATTGATTAAATGGCGGTAATCAATCAATCAGTCAATCGTGCATTAGAGCGGTAGTTCTCAATCTGAGCAACACATTCGAACCCCCTGGGAAACCTTTAAAAACCCAATGACGAGGCTGTACCCTGGACCAATTAAGGCAGAATCTCCGGGAGTGGCATCAGTGTTGTAAGGCTCCGAGGCACCTCCCATGTGGAGTGGGGCCAATGTGGAGAACCGCTCAGAGGCAGGAGGCACCATCAGATAACTCTGTGGTCACTTAGTAGCTGTGACCTTGGGCGAGCTGCTTAACATCCCTGAGTCTCAGTTTCCTCATCTGTCTTAAGGATTAAATCAGATATAATTGGTTAAACACTTGGGCTCCCTGTCAAGAAAATACTGTGTTGATAAATAACGAGCGTTTCTTGTTACTATTCTCATTGTCATCCAATGGATGTGAAGTCTGGGCTTTCATGTCACCACCTGCAAAATGGCGGTGGTGGGGGCATCATTCATTTCCATTTCTATGATTCGACGAAGGCCTAGCAAGGGCAACGTATGAAGAAAAGCTCCTATTTCTTCACTGAGTGACAGCCATTGGGCAGGCACTGGGCTGGCACTTTGGAGGCCTGTTGAACATAGCAGTCCCCACCCAAACCCCTCCCTTCCAGAAGACCAGTGGGACAGACAAGCAGTAAGCCAGTGAGGGCACAAAGCAACACATTATTCATGACAAGTGGGGTAAGAGAGAGGGGATCTGGAACTCTAGTCTAGATTCTGGGATAAGGAAAGGTCTTTCTGAGCACGTGGTATTTGGGCCAGAGGAGGACCCTGGAGCAGGAATTATCCAGGCAGCGTCATGGGAAGGGCACGCGGAGGAGGGGGGGAGGGGTGCGGCAGGTGCGAAGACTGTGAGCGGGTGAGGAGCTTGACGTCTTTGAAGAGCTGCTTCTGTTTAAAGCATAAACAAGTGAATAAAAGAACATCTTTTTTCTCTTAGAGCACCTCAAGGGACTTGGGCATTCCATAACGTACTTTGGGAAACACTGGGATAGTCAGATGAGACTAGGCTTCAGATCCAGACAAATCTTGATTTCATTCCAGCTTCTCTAGGAAATAGCTGTGTGGGCGGTAGGGATCTCGTAACCTCCTGAACCTCTGGTTCTTCATTTGTAAAGCGGAAACACGAACTCATCTTTTCCCAATCTATTGAGAGAATTGGTCATTATTAGCAGTAGTCAAATTGGTAAAGAGTAATCGTTATTATTAGGAAGCAGTATGGTGCCTTGGTGACCAAGAAATTGGGGTTGAAGTCCCAGTTCTATCATGTCCCAGGCCATGTGATCTTGGTCCCTTTACTTAAATCTCTGTCAGTTTCCTGACCTCTACAAAAGGAGCTCATAAGAGTTACCTTTGGGGATGATTATAAGAATTAAATAAAACACCAGCAGTCAAGCTTCACACAAAAAGCAGGCTCCCAATGAATGAAAACCTATCATTAAAATGAAGGCAGACTCTTCTTGGTTGAGCTGTTGTTCAGCATCTTAGCTGTAGAGGGCAGCGTCACTGGCCCTCATATGTGGGATCCGAACCGGGGCCCTCTGGCGTCCCAAACCAGATCTTAACCAACATGCCACTCGGCTGGCCCCAGCAGACTCTTCTTGGAAAATGGGAGGGTTTGCCTGGATTATCTAAACATGTGTTCAACCCACAAAGCCCCTTTTGCAGTGTGGACGCACCACAAACAATGCTGCCATGGGCTTAGACATAATCACAGTGATAAAAAAAAATCTGCCTGTTTATTTTCCACACTAGGAAGGCGTGCCATGCCTCCGCAATGCCAACACATCACATTTAGGCAGCAGTAAAGCCCCCTAGCATGTCCATGCAGTGAATCTCGCCTGGTGGTAGTTAGTTGTAATAAATAACGTTTGGCTCTGCCCACCACTTAAGAGAAGATGGGTTCCACTGTGAATCTAGTCGCTGGCGGTTTGGACTTGAAGCTGTCCGGGTTGTTTATGGTGGTGTTTGCCAGTATCTAGACCTCTTTCAAACAATTTAAGTGCCCTTTTGGAATATATGAATGTGGCCCAATAAAAAATGGGTCCAGGGAAGCCGCTTCCTTTCTCTCCTCTATGGCCACGCACCAAAAGCAACCATATACAAGACCTGTCAAATGGTAAATACGTAATTGCCAAACATGAAATTGTAACAAAACCACATGGAGATTTTTCCCTTCCATTGTCAGGATGCTGTCCTGCTCCCTGGCACCCTTTTCATTTACCTCTTAGAAGGACCACAACAGCGGGACAGGTTTTCAGTCCTTATCGCGTTTCATTATATAGCTTTACTGAGCAATGTGCCTTTAGAAGATTCTAGTTAGTACCATTGACAGCAATAAATACTGGCTGGAGAAACAGGCTTTGAAGTCAGACAGACCTAAGTCCAAATGCTGGCTCTGCTACTTGCCAACTCTCTGACCTCCATTAAATTTCTTAACCACTTCAAGCCTCTGTTTTCTCATCAGTAAATAGGGACAATGAGGTCTGCTGTCAGGCATTTCCGTAAAGCGCGGAGCTTATAATGAGCCCTGAATAGAATGGTAGGTATTATGACTGTGTTCTACTTTCTTCTTCTTAATATCCACATCAAATGTTTTGAAATGCTATTTTATCCTTTTTTTTTTATAAAAGGAGAAAACTTTTTTTAGCTTCACATCTGAATTGACAACTGATTTCTTTTCAACATTTGTTTAATGCATGAACTAAAGAGCCTCTCGTCTACTTATTTTTTTTAATTTCCAGAAGGAACGAGTAATCCATTTTCCAAGACCTGATGATTACTTTTTTTCTAACACATAAACAGGATTTTATGTATGTACTTTTTATTTATTCTATATCTAATTCCACAGCCCTTTTAAGGTACTACATTGTATGCAATGGAATAAAGTGTTAAAAGAAAAGGAAACCATTTTTAAAACCTACATTTTATTGAATACTAATTGTGTGCCAGACACCATTGGTGGAAGGTACTATTATTCTCCTGAGTTTGAAGGTTTGGAACTTAGGTTCAGAAAGGGTAAGTCATTTCCTCCAATGTCACAATGTCACACAACTAGCAAATGGCAGAGCCAAACTATTACCAGATATGCCAAAGGAAAGTGGAGAGAGACTATGAAGAGAAGTTATGGGTATAGACAGTAGCCCTAAGAGGTTACACAGTTACTAAAGCTGGGCCACCAATTTGCTTCCAGGCTGCCTAGTAGCAAAAGCAAAAATGGACACATGATCCGTCCCAAGAGTGACCTTTTCCATAAAGAAAATGTGCACCAGGATTTAAGAATACACAAAGCTTTCCTGATACTTAATGTCTGGCAGTAATTTCTTGCATAACTTTCCTGATACAGTGCAATAAAAACAATAGGAGCTTCCCATGGTATAACCAAATATTTAAAACAGGAATCAGGGCTGGCCAAGTGGCTCAGTTGGTTAAGAGCTCACTCAAGAGTGCAAGCTCTGAGCAACAGTATCACTGGTTCAATTCCCACGTAGGTCAGCTGCCCCTGAGCTGAGCTGCTGCTGAGCTGCCAACAGGTGGCAGGATGGGTCAGCTCAGCTTAAATAAATAAATAATAAAGCAGGAATCATTTCTTTCTGTAAAAAAAAAAAATTTAAACCATTCGTTTCTGCAAAAATATGTTTTACTCAACACTGGGCTCCATCTCTTTTTAATAATTACTCAATCCAAGCTTTGTCAAAACATCATACTGAGAAGAGATTCATGTGAAAAGCCAGTTGAGGGGAGAGAGGGGAGCATGCCTCTCTCGGCCTTATCATTTTTATTTAGATTTGATGTACCTTTGGTTATAATTAGAGATAAATGTACAGCAGTTAAGACTTCATAATTTCATCATTAGTTGTCAAGAGATTTTCATAGGGCTAACCCTCATGCCATTTCTTTCATTTCTGTTTCTTAACCACTTGGGTAGCCTGAAATTGAAGAGCATGCTCTAAGGAAAAGATTTTCTGCTGCCATTGAAATCCTCTAAGCTGACACACAGGTAAGGACACAAATGACACCTAGTGACAGCGTTTGCGCCACTCTCAGGAGGCCCCACATCTTCCTGACATTTTTGTTGTTGTTCTCCACAAAATGTCAGCCTGTTTCTGCCAGTTTCATTCAGCAGGCATTTTGCACCATGAAGAAGAGGTTTTTAAACCATTTCAAGGGTTGCCCATAAGTGGACCAAAAGGGAACTTTTTATTATTATTATTATTTCCCACTTTCCCTCTGTGATAGACACTCAAAGTTGGTGATACCAGGTGGAGGTCAGCGGAGAAGATGGCTACTCTGGCCCTGAGAAGAAAAACCCATAGTGAAACTCTCCCCCAGCTTTAGAGCTGTAGGCAGTTGACCGTCTGGTTTGTGTCATGAAGCATCTATCATGCATTTGGGACATGTGGTTGATTTATCGCAAGTTACACTTGAAAAGAGAAAGTTCAAAAGTTGAGATTTTCCAGGGTGTCGGTTATGACCTGCATGTCATCTGTATTTAAATCTTCCAGGGAGAAGACTATCAAGGTCAATAATAGTGTTATTGCCTCCTAGTCTTCAAGGATCTAATCAAGCACAACCTTTGACAAAGAATTTGTGGTCTTGTCGGTACAAATCTGATGTCAGGAAAAATCAGTTTAGTGGTTAAGAGTAAAGGCTCTGAAATCTAGAAAATATATATTCCAATTAAATGTTGAGAGATTCAGTTCCACTTATTGTGTCACCTTGGATAAGTCACTGCAATTATCTCAACTTCACATTTTCTCCCCGGTGATAGTAAATACCACTTTGGATTGTTGAGATGATTAATGGAAAGAATGTGTAAGTTATAGGTTGAAAATTAACAGTCATGACCCAGATGCTACTGATATATAACCTTTAAATTGTCATTGACTCAACCTCTTCAAGCTTTGACATAATTTAAAGAAAAAAGAAAGTCCATCTCAACATTCATAAACTCAGCCACTTTGTTCTATCTGGTTTATTTTGTAACCTCCCTCTCTAAGAGCAATTAGTCTATTTTCAGTGACGGGAAAACTGCATGGAAGAAAGGAATTAGGAAAAGGCAAAAATACACCAGGTAACATTTTAAAAAATTATCCACCTACTTGCGTGAAGCTGTGTCTAGCATATGAAAAGCACTCAATACATTTAAGCAATGATTTTATTCATTCTAAGGTTTGAAAATGGTCCACCAAAGTTTAAGGGTTTCTGCACACAGAGATTTCTCTTAGGAAAAATTAGGTGAAGCACTAATGATGAAATTCAGCAGTGTAGGTAAGCCAATTTGGATTCTCAAATTGTAAAATCAATTTGAAAAAATATTAACTGCAGGTCTCTCCCAGGATTACATGGTTAAAAATCACTTGTCTCCATTTCCATTTTACTTCCTGTCACAATCTTTTTTAATGATACATTTCATATATGTTCAGCATTTATATTTCACTCTCTTATTTTTTTCAGTTTTAAGAAGTCCTAAATTAGGAGTCGGGTGTCCTGACCCCATTTAAATCCTGACCCCTAACTTAATCGTCATGGGAGCAAATTATTTAAATTCCCTCAGCCTCAACCTTTTCTGGGGGGGGGCTACTAATACTTATCCAATATATTTCAGAAGGCAACATATATTAGTGTGCTTTGAAAAAAATGTAAGTTGCTTCAAAATGGCAGAATAAATTATTCTTTGATGCTGAAAGCACCAAACATACGATAAAGCTTCTTGGCATCCACGTATGTTTCCTTGGACTAATTTTTCTAGTTTTTTCTCTTTTTTCTTTACATGTTCTAAGTTGTTTCTTTGATACAATTACAGAAGTGAGGATTCCAGTAAATCTATTTTTTTACTTTGTGTTATTTTAATAATAAATACTTGAAATTTTATTTCCCATATTGAAATAGATAGACTTCAAGTTATTGTCTTTAGGGCTTTAATCACTCAACAAATATTTGTCAAGTACCTACCTTGTGCCAGACACAGGCATACGTGCTTGGGATACTGCTGTGATCAAAATACGCACTGTTCCCACCTTCCCAGGGTTTACAAGCCAGTGCAGGAGGCAGACCCCAAACCAAAAAATCACATATACGATTATGTTTATGAACTGCAAAAAGTCCCACAAGGAAACATAAGTGTGCAGTGTAAAAAAAAAAAAGGAACATAGTCAAGTCCAATGGGTAAGAGAAGACGTCTCTGAGGAAGTAATGCTTACACTGAGACGTTAAGGATGAGGAGGGGCTAGCCTAACACAAACAGGAGGAAAAGCATTCTAGGCAGAAGAAACAGCACCTGCGAGGACCCTGGGGCAAGTTTCAGGAGCTGTCAGAAGGCCAGTGTTCTTGGGACATATCAGCAAGGGACAGGAATCCAGGCAAGGTCAGGGGAGTGGCAAGTCCAAATCAGGTGGAAAGTTTTAGAAAAGTAAGGGGTTTCTTTCTAAGTGCAGATGACGTCACTTGAGGATAAGCTGGGAAGAAATGGAAAGTGACCACTTCAATCTATTTTAAGTTTTCAAAAGGTCACTTTGTTTGCTATATGGAAAACGATCGACTGGACACAGAGTGGAATAAAGAAGCCCAAGGAGAGTTTACCACAGTCACGGGGGAAATATGCCCAGGCTTGAACTGGGGCATTGGGGGATGGAGAGGGAAATAGAGTTTGGCAAGGAATTGTACGACTAGGTGTCAAGGATGACCCAGCTGGCTGGCCCGAGCAATTGAGCAGTCTGAGGTTTCATTTCCTGTGAATAGAATCGTTGGAGCGGGGAACAGGTCGGGGGCGGGGGAATTCAAGCACCCTATTTTTGCAAACATTCCCTTTGAGGTGCTTGTGAGATAATCCCATAGAGACGTCAAGAAGCCAGTTGGGTGTATGGACCTGGAAGTCGCTGTCATCGGCATACAGATGACATTAAAAGTTCACAGAACTGGCTGCTGCAGCCCAGAAAGGGCTTGTGTAGGGCAGGGGTCCTTTTGTAGATAGACACCACGCAGATATTTCCGAACATTTCCCCTTTACTCTTCTGAGATAAAACTCAGAGCAAATGACCAGCCCACACACATAATTTCAAAGAGAAATCATCTTATGCTGTGAAAGCCTTTGGGAGCAAAAATTCTCTAGAACAAGCCTTCTCCACCTTGACCGTGCGGGGAGTCACCTGGGCATCCTGCTAAAATGCAGATGGCTAATCAGCAGGGTTGGGATGGACCCGGATCTCTGTGTTTCTTACCCGTGGTGCCGGGGCCGCTGCTTCGTGGGCCACACTGAGGGACACAAGGTCCTCGAAGGGATAACGAGGCAGCCCAGCGTGTGCCCTGATGTGTAGGTTCAATAAATACAGATCCGTTTGGGGCTGTGGAATGTGCATCTCAGAAATTAGCAGCTTCGCCAGAGGTGACTTGACTTTCTAAAACAGCAACTAACTCCCATTAAAATTCCAAGTCACTCATAGTTTCTCTTTGTTTTCAAGATAGATTTATTTCTGGAAAACCGATGTGTAGGAAACTGCATAAAAGACTGTGTGTTTATATGTAAAATGGAGTGAGGTTCTAGGCTCAGAGTAACTACAAACACGTTTTCCACCTGCGTCGGCAGCTCTGAACCAGTGATGATTTTGCTGCCTCCCCCAGGGGACACTTGGCAATGTCCAGAGAGCGTCTGGATTGTCACATTTGAGGGTAAGGGGGATGCTACTGGTGGGTTGAGGCCGGAGATGCTGCTAAAAATCCTACAGTGCACAGGACGGTCTCCCACAACAAGGAATTTATGGCCCAAAGTACCCATAGAGCCAAGGTTGGAAACCCCCGACCTACAGAGAGATGTTCAAAAATGGTGCAGGATGAGGGACAATACCACCGTGTAAGAAGCTGTCCCCACACACTGCATGGTGCCTAACATCTCCAGCTGCTAATCATCAGATGCTAGGGTGCGTAGCAGTCACAAAACACACCCTGGGGACAGTTGTGCTGTTCTGAGAAGAGCAGTGGAGAGCGGGGAACGTAGACAACAGGCAGGACGAGCGAGGGCTAGCGGGGCAGAAGGATTCGCCGGAGGGACTGAACATCGTAGCAGGGCCAAATGGAAGTGTATATAATCCTGTGCATCTGATAGTGGCTCTGTAATTAATACAAAATAATTGCATCTTTTCGCCTGGCTTTCCCTCACAGACTCTCCTTAATGAACACTGCCAATGACTTTGTAGATGTGCAATTAAAATTTTTATTTATTTCTGTTTGATTTTTTATAGTAGTAGCTCAACATATTAGGGGGGAAAATTTAAAAAAAAGAAAAACCCACGCAGCAGCAAAGCTTGACCTCATCCCATTTGAGAGGCAACCAAGAGTCTTTGCTTTCTTTTTTCCTTCATTCATTCTACACAATTCATTCTGACAAGTGAGAAATAATAACACCAGTTCTCATTCCTCATCCTTGCATTTTCTAGTTTTAATTTTCTGCCAGGCTTTCATCTTTAGATCTACAGAAAAAGGTTTTCCTTTTTCTTTTAAAATAAGGAATCGTAAGAAAGGGTATACTATGCCTAAGTGGTCCTAGATTCAGGTTTCCTGTTTACCATTATCTTCCAGTATAGGAACTCTGGCCTTCCAGAAGGATCTACCACTTCCATCAACCGTGATGGGATATGAGGAGCTCTCTCAGGTGGAAATAGTGTCATAGCCAGGTTTTAATAGAAGACACTTGTATCTGGAATTTAACTGAGTAACGGTACAGATACTCTTGGGGAAATGACTCTAAATTATTAATAATGCCAGTATTTAACACGTTACTATACCAAACCATCACAGGCAATATAAAAAGCAGTAACAAGAGACCAGACAAACGGGACCTGAATCCCCTATCTCCCACTTACCAGCCAGGTGACTGCAGAACAATCGGCTCCCCTTCTGTAAATCTCCACTTCCTAGGCTCAGGGGTCGGCAAAGTTTTGAGACGGAAGAGCCGCCAGGGGTCAGCAAACTGCGGCTCACAAGCCACAGGCTCTGAAGTAAAATTGAAAATGAAAATAAAAAATATTATAGTTTCATTTACAGCAATTTTAAAGGTGATTATGTGAAAATATATTTATGGCTCTTGAATAATTTTTAAATTGTTGTGAGGGACAGGATTAGCTCTTCCAGGGGTCAGCAAACTTTTGAGACGGAACGTCCCCAAAGAGCTGCATGTGGCTCGTGAGCCGCAGTTTGCTGACCCCTGCCTAGGCTAGAAAGTGCAGACGCTATGACCGCCTGCATTGCGGCATTTTGATGTTGACAGGAGATGAGGCATGGACTTAGCAAGGATAGCATAAAGTAAACTCAGAAAATGTCGTTATCACTACAGCAGGATCCTTTTATGCTGAGGTTCAAAAAAACCCAAGTAAGCTGAGTCAAGAATCCTGGACTGAAAAAAAAAAAATCATGGACTGAGATCATAGGAGCTGATCATCTTCCTTTGTTTTTGCATGAGAGTCTGTCATGGCCATGTTTTCCAGAAGATGATACTCAAGTATATTTGTGAGTGTTTTGTAGGGAAGCAAGGAGTTATCAAATAACCCTAGGAAGCAGTAAGTCAAATAAAGAAATACTGTGTTTTGTTTGGTTAGGTTGGGTTCGTTGCAGGACTTCTCAGAGTCTTTAATATGCTAACATGTATTGTGAATTTCCAAGAAGGGGACTATAATTATAATAAAATTATTATTTTCTTTCTCCTTGCTCCCCTTCCCAGAATAAACTTTGCCCTAAGAGAAACCCAGACAGAGACGTTTGGGTGTTGACCAAATCTGGAATGGGTTCAAGGGTAAACAATGAAACAAGGTTCTATATAAATGGTATCACATTAATATGGTCGGGAGGAGAAAAATGATGGCCTCAAAGAGAACTTGTCTGAAAACACACCCTTCACCCAGGACTTCATCCTGCTTTACCATGTAAGGCACTTTCACTCATTAGGGATGATACGCTTCGGCATTCTTTCTCTTCCTCTCTATCCTTTCCTTCCCTCCCCCTACCTTCTGATGCTGTTGCAATTTCTGGCCGCCACTTTCCTTCTATTTCTTCAACCTATCTCTCTTCCTCCAACCACATGGCCATCCTCCTTCAAGTTTCTAGACCTGGCAGTGGCTTCCAACTGAGTCAGAGGAAAGACTACTAGCTTTTGTCTCTGAAATGCAAGCCTCACATAGATGGGAAATGCTGTCTCCCGCTGATGGTGACCATCAGCACTCTAGATAGGGCGGCCTGAGGGGAGCATGGGAGCTTTCCAAAGGGAAGTCCTAAATTTAAAGCCATCCTCTGCTTTTTATTAGCTGTGTGATGTTGGACAAGTCACTGACTTCTCTGCAACTTTTTCCTCTTCTTTTTAAAATGAGATTGTTTCAAGGGCAACTTGTAACATGTGTAAAGTACCTGGAATTTGGTAGGTATATAGTAACTGGTTGCTAGTGTTATATTCATACTATTTCTTACTAAGGAATCATTTGTATTGCCTCATGATTTATTTTGCACTTAATTTCCCTACACACATCAAATGTCACACAATCTTCAATTTGCTTTATTATTCTACTAGAAACTTGGAAGTTTTCCTTTTTCAAAAGACTAATTATATGTTAGGTTCAAGGTGTGTTTTTTCTCACTAAAATGAGTACTACCATTAAATAATAAGATATAAATCAGGAATGGCACCCAGATTGGGCTGATAGAAATTACATGCATTTCTACAATAATCCAAATGGCACACATCTGAAAAAAAATATTCACCTCACTAACCTCCCATAGCAAAGCATACTTTAAGTAGAACTTCCTCCACTTCAAAAATGGTCCTGTCTTTTTCTAATATGTTTTTTGTCAATTACCATTGACATGCAATATTATTGGGTTGTCGGAAAAGTCATGACGCATTTTTGCAACGAAAAACAGAAAAAATACATCATGACTTTTCCAACAACCCAATATATTAACTTCACAGTGTGTACAGCACAGTGATTAGAGTGTTGTTTCATTTATGAAGTAATCACCCTAATAAGTCTAGAACCCATCTGCAAAATGGTCCTCTCTTCTGACTCAAGAATCACGCACTTGGGAATTGAAGCTTATGAGAATATTAACACACCGAAAGGCTTTAAACACAAAGATGTTTATCACAGTGTTATGTATCACTGAATAAAACTGGAAGCAACTTAAATGTCCAAAATCAGAGAATGGTTTAATAAACTCTGATAATGTAGGTGATAAAACACATGGAGCTATCTATAATGACACTTGCAAGTGAAAAAATACAGACAGAAATATTATGGCACTTACAACTATATAAACCTAACCAAAAAAACACTAGAAGGGAATATAGCAGAATGTGATTGGAAGCTCTCTCTGGATGGTGGGGCCATTGGTTAAATTTTTTTATTTTTCAAAATGCTTTATAATAGAAAATACATGCATTATATACTTTTTATTTTACATTGTGGTTAAATGCACATAATATAAAATTTTCCATTTTAATCACTTTTAAGTGTATATTGTTGTGCAACCATCACCACCATCCATCGCCAGAACGTCTTCATTTTGCAAAACTTAAACTCTGTCCCCATTAAACAAGTCTCCATCCCCCATTCCCCACAGCTCCTGGCAGCCAGCATTCTGCTCTGTGTTTCTACGAGTTTGACTACTTTACGGACCTCATATAATTAAAAGCATAGCGTCTTTGTCATGTCATGACTGCCTCATTTTCACTTCGCATAATGTTCTCAAGGTTCATCCATGTTGTGGAATGTCAGCGTTTCCTACCTTTTTAAGGCTGAGTAATATTTCATTGTATGAAAACACCACATTTTGTTTATCCATTCATCCATGGATGAACATTTGGGTTCCTTCCACTTTTTGACTATTGTAAATAATGCTGCTATGAACATGGGTGTATAAATATCTCTTCCATACATTATACTTTAAAGGGATTTTCACCCCTAAATTGGCTCTTCCTTGTTATGTCCCATTAACTGATTATATCACACCCTAGACTAGACTTAACAATGATTCTATGCAGAACGTTGATAACAATGAAATAGTACAGGTGGGCAATTTGACAACCTGGGGGAAATAACCACCTGTGCTATTCCTCAGAAAATAATGCATCTTTTTTTGTTGTTCTGATTCCCATTACAGGACAAATGCCTTAGTTTCAACTTTCCAGCCTGGATGCCCCCTCACACTGAGTTTTTCTTCGTTGCACCACCCCGCTTCTGACATTGAACTCCTCCTGACACCCCGCTCTGAGAAGACTGCCAAAAA
Source organism: Hipposideros armiger (assembly GCF_001890085.2). Classification (NCBI taxonomy): domain Eukaryota; kingdom Metazoa; phylum Chordata; class Mammalia; order Chiroptera; family Hipposideridae; genus Hipposideros; species Hipposideros armiger. Next base: position 4,120,713 of record NW_017731404.1, read on the forward strand.
AAAAAAAAAAAGGAATCACCCCGGCCATCTCTCTTCATCCTCACTAACAATTTGGTAATGAAGTATTGATTTCCACTTCTCTGCTTATGGACGATAGATTTTCATTGATAAACTGCAATGGGGCTGTCTCGTCTCCACGGTCCCCTTTTCACTGTCACTAGAAAACAAAGTGCCACTGAAGAGAAATAATGACTGAGAACATTGATGTACTTATTTTGTCAGTTTGTAACACTTGACAGGAAAGAGTGGGGGGAGTATAAGTCTCCACAGTTTAATGTCCAAGTGGGCTGCACTAGATGTAGACTCTTGGAAGCTTACTTTTCATGGTAATGTCCATTTCCTATTTATAACCCCTCTGGGAACGTTTGTCTAAAGGAAATGTTTCTGTTCAGTGCAACAATTACAGTTGCACCTGGATTGCCCAGTCCTGCCCCTGCACTAGGGAGCCATTCATCACCGCAAAGTGGAAGAATTATTAAGTTAAACCAGAGTTTGAGCCAAGAAAACCTCTGAACAATGTTCATCTTCTGTGAAAGTTTTTCACATAGTTAGGCTTAACCATGTTGCTGCCAAAGACTTTTTCCCATGCAGTGGTGGGCATCTTTATTATCATCGTGAGCTTAATTGGTTTAAAAAAAATAGTTTTAAGCATGCACCACTGTCATATGAGACCTGCAAATTGGGAGAATCGGGGAAGTTGGTAAGACACAGAACCTGAGAGAAAGCAAGAGGATGAGCTCATTGCAGGGTGGAAAGTTCAGCAGCAGCCGTTTCTGGTAATCTCTTTCTGCAGGACCCATTGTTTATAGGTTCTAAAACACAGCTTAGCTTTAGAGGCAACAGAAAGCATGAAATAGGGTGTCCATTTTAAATGTGTTTCTGCAACTTTTTTCATTAAAACTTTGAGGGCCCAATTTTAATTTGTGGAATATTCCCGTTAATAATGAGATCTAATTAAGACATCCATTAAAAGCCCGTTAAAGTTAATTTAACGTAAAAATTCCAATAGAACTGTATTAGATTTTCTCCATTAAATTAACGTTATGGATTTTTAACGGATGTCTTAATTATACATTATTATTAACAGGAATACTGTATTACACAGATTAAAATCAGGTCCTAAGTCAACTTGGAAAAGCTAAGAGCATGTTTTAATATTAAAAGTCTTGCATACCTAGTGCACACTTTGGAAATGCAGGAATAGATCTGTTTACTCTAGTTGAGCATTTTCTATACAACTGAAAGCAAACCTATAATAGATAAATCCATCATTGCATTTAAATAATGAATTTCCTTATTCTCAAAGGACAAATAAGTCTGGATTGTGTTGTAAACTGCTACTCAGCTATAGGTGAAATAGTTAAACTATTCTAGGCACAACACTAGGAACTAGATGACTTTGAAACAAAAGAAATATTTTTTGTTGTTGTTGCTTTAATTACCAAGGTTATCACACACAGAAAAAAATCTCAATACCAACAAAGTGAAGCCAAATATATCCTCTTCACGGTTTCTCATGGAGGCTGTCTGTTGAAATTGTTTTTGGAAATTTTGACATGATCCCTAAATTCAACATGGGGACTTAAAAAAAAAAAAACTTCTTATTTACCTCCTAGGGAAAGTGTTGCCCTTATGCCACATATAATAGCAAATTGCTTTTTTTATGGCATGCATAACCTAGATGGGAAAAAATATGGCGCTTCAGGGAAGGAGGGAAAAAGTAAATGAAGTTCCAGGAATGTCATTCTGAAGTAATGAGGCATGGACAGAAAATATACCCCTCACATCATCGGATTGAGATGGCAGTCGAAATAGCTTCATTGAAGTGTCAGCACTCATCCATCAATCAATCACCCACAAGGAAAAATAGCAACAGTACAACGGGGCGGCTTTTATGGGATTTACTCATGGGCATAGGGAATAGCAGCTCAAATGTAGTTCTGACATGAAAAGCAAGGTGCTGATATTATTTTTTATGATGGGAGGATCATAAAGTGAATTGAGAACAGCGAGGTCTGTCTTTGCTTAACCTATTCAACCAGAAATGAATGGAGCTCAACTGGAAAGGAACAGTCTTCGGATGGGTTAAGATTGAAGGGTGGACTCTACTGAGCACTGTCCTTCGACAACGAAATTCTATTAGAGGAAAATCAATGCATTAGCATTGGGGTTCTTGAAGCTGTTAAAAATTGCCTGCTCCAACCCAGGGTTATTAGATAAAGTTTCACAATTCAGACTCTGCCACAACCGCCCAAAAGCAGGTTCTTGAGCTATTGTTTGAACTCGGGGGGTGGGGAACAATACAGTTCTCAACTCCTTGGAAATAGTTTCCCTTCTAAAAAAGAAAAAAAAATAAATCATCTGCTTCAACTTATAATCTATATGGTTTTGTTAGTGCACTTTCTGTGGAGGGCTGGGGTGGGAGGCGAGAGACAAAAACATTGATAAAGTTGGTGAGACTCATGAATTGTCGCTTGGTAACCATAAATGTCACCACTGAGGGACAGCTGCTAATGTTCTTAGGAAACAAAATCTGGGCTCCCGCTGTGACATACACACAATTCAGATTATATTCCTAGAGACCAAGCCTGTCTTCATTTGGCAAGTCCTGTGAGGCTTCTAGAAACTTCTTTCTAGGGGAAAAAACAAATATGAACTCAGGAGGATGTTTTTACCTGCTTTCATACCATCCTTCTCCTCTCTGTTAATAAATGTAGTCTGGTAAATTGAAACTTTAGAAATGGGAAGGAAAGGGACATGCAAATTGCACTTGAATACCTCTATTCGGCCACCAACCCTTGACATCAGTGAGGGCGAGAGATCGCCCTTCCGTCCCCATCCCTCCTTCTAGCTAAGGCCATCAACCAGCTGCAAATTGAAATGTCCACTGAAAAAAAAACTGTATATAAATATTTAAGTTTTTTGTATTTGGTCCCATTTTGCAGTTCAACAAACTCATCAAATAAACAACATGGTACAAAGCACTGGGGGCACAAGGCAGAACAGGAAACACAATTTATTCAGCAAATTCACCCAACAAGTATTAGTGTGCACCTACTGTGTGCAAAGCACTCTTCTAGGTGCCATGAGATACAACCATGAAGAATTCACACAACACTTTGGTCCTCCTGTTGTTATCAAGATGACTGATACCAGACACCTGAGGGAAGGGCTCACCTAGGGTCCAACTCCCCTCATGTCATTTGCGTTTTATTTCTGTTTTTCAAAATAATATTTCAGCACAGGGAGTCCTCCTTCTGAAAAGCATACAAGGAGGAAATAGCTTAAAAATAGGTCAAGGCCCAAAAGCAGAATATAATCATAGAATAAATTGGATAGCCCAGACAGTCCCCACAGAATTTCTTTAAGGTCACAAATAGATTTCTTAAAACTCACCCCCCAAAATGTGCCTGCTTGGTTGTTTGAGTCTTGTATAATTAATGTCGCAGGCACAAGCCACTGAACTTAGTTGAAATGCAGAAAACAAACAAATGAAATGACATATCTGGAAAGCATTTATGTAACTCTGGTTAAGCTGTGAGGTGTGTGTGGGCAAGTGTGTGTGCATGTGTGTGTATTCATATATATATATATATATATATATATATATATATATATGAATTTCACTGTTATTTTCCAGGGTCTGTGGACAGTGCCACGGTAACAGTCTATGATTTTCTGAAACTTTTCACAGTAAACCCAAAGACTACCAGGCCTTCAGACATGCTTGCATTCTGTTGCTTTTCCATCTGTCATTTCCCAGGTTATTTGTGTTCAGACCTTTTTCACTGAGTTTCATTTTTTAAGCTTGTTAAATGTTTTTGTTTAAAACAAAAAAACACATTAAAATGTCATTTTCACATTATCTTCTATTCTCTGAAACAAGAATAGAAGTGTGTTAATGAATGCTGAAATAATAGTAATAGTAAGGAAATATATGGAAGGCTTTAAACACACACACATATACATTGTACTTCTAAAGAGCAATAAAAGTAGCATCTATTTTGAACATGCATTAGGCAAAAAAAAAATCACAACTGAACTTTCAGTTTGTTTTGTTTTTTTTCCCCTGTGAGATGTTAAAATGCTAATTTCATTTTCTCCTTTCCTATATGTGGTACTTTCTCAAAATATCCATGAAATACTTTTAGGCAAAGAATGAGCAGGAGACAAACATACAAATTTCCATCCCCCCAGCCAGGGAGACATGTTTTTATTGTACAGAAGCATGAGACATTTTGAAACTTGTGAATCATCTTTAGAATTTCTACAGGGGGATTTTACCTCTTCATCCAAAGTCAAAGCCACTTATCTCCTTTGGTTTTCTGTGACAGCTTCAGAGGCATATGCAGATATACAATTTCCAGGCTCTAGTTAATCTTCTTCCAATAGTTACGAACAATGGGCTAACGGGCGTGGGTGTTTCTCCAAAAATTATTCATGCGCAAGGCAGCCCAAAGCTTCAGGGAAAACTAGAAATGTTTTATGGATTAGAAAAGGACTGTTTTAAAATGCTAGTACCAGGTGGAACGCTATTTCTGCAACAGGATTCTGTCCATTTCCTTTGGAAAAATACATTGCAAGTAAAAGGGCTCTTCCAAGTGACGGTACCCTGATCTGACACCTTTCAGCACACAAATGATTTTACCGATAGCCATATGATTATCATTAAGGCCTTTTAAAAAAAAAACGATCTGTTTGAGAAAGACATTAAATACTCATAGCCCTTTGTACTATGTTTATCTGCTTAAAACCACTTTTGGAACTACAAATAATAACTCTTTTGTGAGAACCCCCAAGAGAAGTTGCAAAATTTGAACAAATGCATTACTTAAAAAAAAAATCTGCTCCCTTCAACTGCTCCAGAAAATGGATTTCAATGTGTTTGAATTATCTTGAACCTGAAACCTGCATCTGTATATCTGTCCCCAGGCAAAGGCTTATATTTACAAAACTTGAACAATCATACAATTATATCTCAAACGTGAAGACTTGGTACAGTGATATTTTCACTTTCTAAATGACCTATATAACATCCAGGAATTGTAAATGTGTATGTATATTTTTAAAACACACAAAATTCAACCAGCCTGCAGAGAAGACATACAAACTCTTCCTGCCCTGCGTTGAGATAAATAGCACGGAAACATTCCAGTTTTACAATATAATATTTTGGCTTATAACACATCAGATGCTAGAATATGCCACCATACAAGTCAAAAAAAAAAGCTTACATATAAAACAATTCTCATTTGGCTCAGGGCTCTTAAATGTCATAATATCTCGGGATACAATATTACATTTTGGTCTCTGGTATACTGGTATCTTTCTAATCTTTTCCGACTTTGATTCCTAACGGCCCAGCACTGTCAGCGTGAATCATAAACTTCCACATCCCTTTACAATCAAGAAGGGTAGCTGACCGTACACAGTCTTTCTAATGGTCCATCAGCTCCTGCTCTGCAGAGAACTTGTAGCTTTTTAGAAAAATTGGCATGAACCACATTTATGTTACATATTTGCCCCCTTCTGTTAATTCCAGGTTTTTTGTTGCTGTTTTCTTTTTAAAAAGGCAGTGGGGGGAGTAGGGCGGAGTGAGTTGGGAGGATTACATTCATCCTTGCTCTGAAGGAAAGGGTTTATTTGCCAGCAAGGAAAGGCAAACACATTTTTATATTAGGAAAGCAAACGAGTCGTTTTCAACGGAAAGTGACGGCAACCATACCTGTAGAATGTTTCTGAGCAAGCATACTAATTTTCTACCGCCTGCATGCTGTATATAGTACATCTGCCTGTATACTCGGAGGAAAAAAACGGGCTGCTTTCCTTGTGTACAATGCAGCTTGGATGGATGGCTGGGAACGTAAGCCTCCCGTACATTTTTATACTGTACATGTTTGTATATACTAACTATATCGCCATGTATGAACACAGATTTTGTTATATTTGCTTGTTTCTGTTTCCTACCAAACTGGCCCACAATGGAGATTCTTTTGTATAGAAAAAAAAAAAAGATATGCTTGTAATTTTTTCCTGATCATTCTCTTTCAAATAGCTTATGAAAGAAATTAGACCTGAGTTTACAAAGAAACTTCTAAGACCCAAGTTTGTCTGCCTGCATGAGTCCCGTCCAATTGCTGGATCTAGGGAAGAACCAACGACCTAATTCAGAGTTTTCCTTTGAAGGCATGCTTTATTTACTCCTTGGGAAAACCTCACACACATCCATGTAGAATGATCCTTTTTGTATTTTATCTAATAGTGCCTGAAATTTTATTTTTAATGTCTTCTTAGAGGAAGAATTCATAATTGTCAAAATCTGAAACATTAGCTTAATTTTGTTTTTATGACCTCGCAATTCTTCTCCTTATTTATTCGGTTGCTGTTGTAATGGGGCCCCCGGCCATTTCTGACATCGGCGTGCTCTTCTTCTGCATTAAGGATGTTTTGAAAATTATAGAGATTATTGAGCCAACAGGCTGTTTTAATCAAAACCATGTTTCACTTGTTTTTGATGATTATAAATTGTCCTTGCAATGAAAAAAAAAAAAAGAAAGAAAGTTTTCTGCTAGGAAAATTATACCACCCTGTGGCCAAACAGATTCATCACAGATAGGCATCTGTACCCACTTTTCTGGGATCTGGAAAATTCTTCCTTTGGCTGGCCACACTGACTTTTACTCCCCATCATCCTGAATGCTTGTGCCCAAATGCAGTCACTATTTGCAAATTTCCAAAGGTTTGGCCGAGTTGTCACTGCGCAAAAACAAACAACCCAGCTGGAAATGACGGCTTTCCAGCTTGAAAAAAACACAGGGATTTTCAGAAAAGGTGCTCCTGCTTTTGTCCCTTGGTGCCACCATCCTGTCATCCCTCCTAATTATAAACAAGCTGGTCTTGATGTCCCATATCACTTAAATCAGGTTGAAAGAAACATTTGGATGAGCTCTTTGCGGAGTAAAAATGACTGGGTTTTGGGTGCATTCAAGATCTATGCCTGTGTGTGATGCTGCAGCATTGAAATTACCTTTAAAAGGGAAGATTTTTTTTTAAAGTAAAATTTTACCACTAGAAATAAATTCTGATGGTAGAGATGAAGAAAACCCTTAAATTATATCACCGAAGCCATTATTTTTTACATCTAGAGAGTTCTGTTTTGTTTTTTAAGGAAAATCATTCTACTTTGAGAACTGTAATTAAAGCCCTAAATAATAGATACTACTTCTTTTAGCTTTTGTGAAAAAAATACTAACAACACACTTGCTAAGGTTATATGGAGTCCCTCATTTCCATCAAAAAGGTTTCTATAAGTGTATTATTTACATTTTCCAACATGATAACTCTTTCCTTTGTGACAAAAAAAAAAGTCTCTTTCTTTTTTCTTTCCACTCAGCAGTTATTGGAAATAGACTGTTCCCATCTGAAACCTTATCGTAATTTGCATCAGGAAACCCAACTGCCAACATTAAGGACCTGGGTGTGTTCAATTATGATTTTGCTGGAGGCTGTCCCTCATTTTAATGCTGCAGATATTGAACCACCTTTCTGAAACCTAGCTCATACCGTAGAGCGCAGACATGCCTCTCGACACCATTAGCTTTGCAAATGGCTTCATTTCAGTCAACGCCGACTTCCGCTTTGGCCAATTGAAAAAATGAAAATTAAAGGAGAGAAGAAGAAGAGAAGAAGAAAAAAAACCACACACACACACACACACACACACACACACACACACACAGATGCACTTAAAACATGAAAAGAATTATTTATATGATAAAAATATATTTAGATTTTTCAAAGCACAAGACTGAATAGAAGTGCTCCTTTTATTCTTTCTGAAGATGTTATTGTTAAATGTCTTTCTACATCAGGCTTAATAAATCTGTAATGACATTTGATGGATTGATTTCTGCCTATGTGTGTTTTTTAAAGATGGCAAGAGAGGAGGGAGGCAAGGGAGAGGGGAAAGAGGGAGTGGAGGAAAAGCACTAGCCCGTCGTCCCCCCTCGGGGTAGGGGGCAAGCAAGGAGATTTTTTGTTGTTTTTTGGGGGGCGTTTTTTTGGTTTTGTTTTGTTTTTTTAGCTGAGCCATCCTGCCACCTGTTGGCAGCTCAGTGGCAGCTCAGCTTGGGCCGGGCATCGAACCGCTGTTGCTCAGAGCTCGCACTCTTGAGTGAGCTCTTAACCAACTGAGCCACTCGGCCGGCCCTCAAGCAAGGAGATTTTTGGTGGGCCTCTCTGTTGCTCAGATCTACCAAACCACCCCCAGCTTCTACTCTCATCTCCAGTGGATTTTTTTTTTCCACAAACACCAGCACCCCTTGCTTGGTTTCCGGGCTGGCTTTGCACACTCTCCAATCTGGTTGGCTTGCGCCTGAGTAATTTACGATGTAATCTCAGCAGAGGCTGTGGGCAGCTGTCACAAATTCAAGGATGCAAGGCAGAGGGCAGACATGATTGAAACAGCCCGGCCTTCTCCACCTCAGAGCCATGGGCCCACTGGACAATCGAGTTCCCTGTGTACCCCCTGCATGTCCTTGGATGTGCCAGGAGAATCGGACCATGTTTCACACACAAGCTGTCCAAGTAGGTGCCAATGCCCCACCAGATGACTTGCTGTCTGCAAAGAGCCAGCTCATAGTGTCCGTGTCGCATGGCTGCCGGGGACCTGCACTCATTCCATTACGATGGCTGCGGTATCACCTGTTAGCACCACGTCGTGGACATGGACCATGTCTATGCCATAAAATATGAGCGGCCAGGCTAGAGAAAAACAGACAGGTGAGGAAAGGGGAGTGTAGGGATAAGCAGTGTGGACCAAACCAGAGTTCTTGGTCTTCATTCACTTAGTGGCTATTTATTGAGCACCTACTACATGCTGGGTCTGAGGCTGACACTGATAAAGCAGTGTGATGATGGTTGTGAGAACTGGGTCTAGAGTCAAACGGATGTGTTAAAATCCGGGCTCTGTCATGTGTTATCTCTGTGATCTAAGACAAGAGCCATGGAAGAACAGAACATTACAAGGGGAGGGGTATAGGGACTATAGCAGCACAGAGGTGGCCCCCAACCAACCTGAGACATCACAGAGGATTCCTGAAGGAAGTGATGTTGAAGATAAAGTTAATTTCTCAAAGGAGCGTTAGAAGGACCAAAAGTATACAAGACCACATCCCATAACTACTCCTTTCCCCCGCATCCAGTCCCTCCACAAGCCCCGTGGCTTCTCACTTCCAAATACAAGTCCAGCCTTTCACTGTATAGCTCTCCTAACTAGGTGTCTTCTTCTAACTGGTCTGTGGGTCATCCATCCCAAATCCCCTCTCCATATAGCAGAGGGAGTGACCTTTTCGCAGTAAATCAGGTCATGCTGTTTTGCTCCTCAAGACCAAAGGTAGGCCTATGTTTTCTTTGACGGGTCAGATGGTGAATACGTTTAGCTTTGTGGGCGAGCCGATCTCTGGCCCAACATCTCAACTCTGCCATTGGACTGAAAAGCAGCCATCGACAACAGTAAGCAAACGGGTGTGGCTATATTCCAATAAAACTTTATTTACAAAAACAGGCAACAGGTTGGATTTGGCCCATAGTTTGCTGACCACCTGCTCAAGATCTCCAGCCGCCAGGTCTCTACCTGTCTCAGATTGATTTCCTGTGGACACAGGCCTAGGAGATGAGGATGTCGTTTATCCGGGAGGCGAAGTCAAGAAACACAGATAGAAGGATAGGGGAGGGAAGGAAGTCAATAAGTAGGCTTTCAGAGCAATGGCCACCCTGGGCAATGGGACCCAGTCCCGCTGGGGGCTCTGGGAGACGAGGCCAAACATGCCTCAGGCATCCTGCCCAAGCGGTGAGAGAACTGGGGTGTTTATACGGCACCTATGCTCAGTTATTAGTGGAAGGCTGCCACGGGGTAAGGTGGGAGGCTTCCAATCCTCCAAAAGCCTTCAACAGATACATTTACTGCCATATATTTCTAAACTTGTTTCCCTAGATTATCTTCATGTATTCAACAAATGTAGGGAGTGGTTACCTGCCAGGCACTTCGGGGATTAATTGGTGAACAGGAGGACACAGCTCTCTTCTCATGGAATTTGTAGTTGAGTGGCGGGGGCAGCATAGAGCAGACAACCAATCACCTTCCGGATCAGCACTACTAGGGGAAAGAGAAGTGCTGTCTGTGGTGTGTCCAGGAGAAGCTCACCGTGTGTGTGTGTGTGTGTGTGTGTGTGTGTGTGTGTGCGCGCGCGCGCGTACGCACGCGCGCGTATGGGTGGTGAATCAAAGAAGGCTTATATAAGCTGAGATCTGAAGGATGGTAGGAGTTGGGGGTGAGGAGGTGAGGGATCAGTAATATATTTTCTGAGCTCTCAAATTGAACCACTGTTCATTGGTCCAATCCATCCAGCATCCGTCCATCCATCCATCCATCATCCATCCATGCAATACTTTCTGAACATCTACTATATGGCAGGCACTGTTCCTAACTGCATGGAGAACATGAACATGTAAACTTTGGTTGTCAAACTCAGCACTACTGACATTTTGAAGCTGGGTCATTTTTTGTCTTGGGCGCTATCCTGTGCACTGTAGGATGTTTCACAGCATCCCTGGCCTCTACCCATCAGATGCCAGCAGCAAGTCTCCCAGTCCCGACAATCAAACTGTCTCCAGACATTTCCCAGTGTCCTCTGGAGGGTGGGGGCAGAATTGCCTAGTTGTAGACCATCGATATAAACAAATAACTATATAATATCACACCTGGTGGTGATGTGTCTTATCAGAAGAACTTTAAAGCGGGTTAAGGGGCTAGAGGGGGAAGGCATCATTGACAAGGTAGCACTTCAACAGAGATGCAAGGGAAGTGTGGGAACAGGCCATACGCAGGCCAAGAGTGTTCTGCGCTTGGGATTTTACTGTGAGCGAGACCGGGGCCGCTGGAGGGTTTGGAGCAGGGGCTGGTGTGATCTGTTCTGATGGGATCACACCGGCTGCTTGTCGCGAAAGACTGAGATGGTTGGAGGAGAAATGGAACAGCCAGTCAGGGGTGGAAGGCTCGGACCTGGTGCTAAGCTGTGGTCCTCAGAACAGGACCCATGCACACTCTCAGGCCCCGCCCACAAATTACCTCGCCCGGAGGCAGGACCAGCCACCTGTGTTTTGTCAAGCCCTGTAGGAGGGTCGGATGTGTGCTTGGGTTTGCAAACCCTGGCTGATGAGGGAGCGCAGTGACCTCTGCACTAAAGGCCTCTCTCCCACCTTCTGTCAGGGACTTGGTTGAACAGCCAGCCTCAAGCCACCCCATCCCACAAAGTTGGGTCTTATGCAACCCCTCCTTCCGAGGGCCTGCCTTCAGAACCCTCTGCCTGCGTTCACCAGCCTGGCAGGCATGCCTCGTTCCGCCGAGATGACAGGTGGCTTCTATTGAAAACGGCTGACAGGCCTCTCTCATCGAGGCGTGATTGACAGCGCCCTAATCGGCAGGAAGAGAATGGCGCGCCTCTACAATGATGCTTGCTCCGTAAATATTTGACAGTATCTACCCTGAAAACCTGAAAGAGAACTTCACTTTTCTTTCTTTTTCCAGGAATACAGCAAGTCACAGAACACCCTTATGTATAATTAGTCTGACAAGGGAGTTTCCAACAGGCTGGGAACCTCAGATGTGGGAACAAAGTTAGGTGTCTTTGTGCCTTTGCTGTTCAAGGTGTGTGAGGGTCCCTCACCTGTGCCCACAGGAATCCAGCCCCCTCAGCACATGGATGTGCAGACCGCCCTCTGGGCGTGTTGTGCATTCTCACTCTACAGGTCTGGGGCGGGCCCAAGACTGTATTTCTAATGAGCGCCAGGTGATGCTGCCAGTTTGAGGACCCCACTTTGAATGGTAAGATTTGTAGGACCTGCCTACTGCTGACTTAACCTAATCTCCAGAGACAGCTTTCAGAAATCATTCAGGGCACGGCTTTCGGCATGAGGCAGACTTGGGCTTGAATTCTTTACTGACAAATGACTCGCTGTGTGACTTTGGGCAGGTTAGCTCACCTCTCTGAGCCTGCAACATGGGGTTAATGACAACGCTTACATTTTAGGGCAATGTAATTAACCTTAAAAACAAAATGCCCTTTGAGGAACTTTTTAAGACATTTTTCCCCCTAATTGTCTCCCTTCCCATGAAATCTTAATGCCACTGATATACAGGATATTTGTTTACGCATTGTGGCTCTTTGGAGGACCACAAAGCATTGTAATTGCTAAGATTTTTCACCCCCAAGAACCTGCTTGGGAGAAAGAGATCACCTTGTTGAGAACGCATATTGTAGGGCAATTGTAAAGATTAAGAGGGTAATTTCTGTCAAGAACCTGAGACAGAGTAAGTGCTCAGTAAGAGTTAAGTATTAAGGTGTATTATATAAGCCATGTTAAAGATAATAAAGTATTATTAATACAGCATCTACTAATTATTTTACATCGTATATCATGTCATATCATATCATCATATCATATATCATCATATTCTTGTTAGTCTAATACCTGCATACTAGTTATGAGTGGGAGAGCAAAGGTGCAGAAGACGGCAAAAAAACGTGATCCAGCTCAGGTGACCGTGTGCGGTAATACAATAGTTCAGAATTTGAAGTCAGGCGTGGGTCTCAGGTTCACTTCGCAGTGCCACGTGACCTCAGAGGTGCTGTTGACCCCTGCTGGGTCCCTGCGTCTTCATCTCTGTCCTGGGCATGACACACTTTCCCTCTCTCTAGTGCAGTGAAGAGCAAATCCCAGAATACGTGGAGGGAGACCACGGCAGGGCCTTTGTTCTTTGTGACACACACTCCTTCATCGAGAGCCCCGCATGCCTTGGCCAGGGGGCATGGCACTGGGGATGCAGCCCAGGAAAGACAGCTTGCTGGGCCCTGCCCGCTGGTATGTGGAGCAGGCAAGCAGGCAGCACAAGTCCCCAAAAGTGCAGTGACTTTGCCAAAGGGTAGTCCAGGTGCGACCAGAAGGCAGGGGACCTGCCCCAGACTGAAGTCAGAGAAGAAGGCAGGGCCACAGCCCTTACAAAGGTGAGTGCTGGGATTGAGAGGACCCTGGTTCAGCTGGAGTGTGCAATGTGCTGGTGGAAGTAAGTGTCCTGGAGTGACAGGAGCCAGACCAGGCAGGGTCTCAGGCGAGCTGAGGTCAGTTGGACAGATTCCCGGGGCTACAGAGAGCCACTAAAAGTAATCAATCAAGGGGTGAGGGCAGGCAGGAGTGGCAGGAAACTGGCTCTTACATTGCAGGACACCATGTGTTTTTCCCAAATTCTTCCCATTTTCCCTCGGGACAGGATGAGCTTAGTTCTGGAGCCTGGGAATCAGACCAAGGGGGGACTGGAAAACCAAGGGGGAGAATGAGACCTCCGTTCATGTTCCAAAGATCTCCTGTCACAGTCCCTGCCACTGCAGCGTGTCTCCTCTGTTACGTACCCTGCAGCTCTCCAGGCGCCACGGCTTGTCCTTGGAAGCTCTGGGACACTTTCAGCTTGCACAACAGAACTTAGGCCCCGTGATCTTTATGTGGTGAGTAACCTATCATTTTTAAAGGGCTTACGATTTGTCAAGCGCCACGCTATGAAGAGTGTGGCTTTCCTATATTACAAACTTCGGTCTGAATTCCATGTCCACCATGTCAGGATGCCCCATATGGGATAAGGGGCAACGTGGTCTTCTCAGCTGTAAAACAGGGTATGAGTAGGCACCACCTGGGGTTGTCGTGTGTGAGCATTGGCACATGTCTTAGCATTATGTCTTGCTCATTGGGTAAGCAGCAACACATATTAGCTAGGACTCATCCACACATTCACTGATTCTTTCAACAAATATTACCTTGAGCATCCGTGATGATTGACACATGATAGGGTGTCCTAGAAGTTGGGGATACAGTGATGAGCCAAACAGGATCTGGTTTCTGCCTTCATGGAGTCTACAATCTAGTGGAAATGTAACAAAATTTGGCAAATGATTTTGGTGAAAGGCCAGATAGTAAATATTTTTGGTTTGGGGGGCGCCAAGAGACAAAATTGAAATATAAGCATGTCACTGTGTCTTGAAACGTGCATGCAGTAATGTGGGACATACAAGCATCACACAGGGTCTCTGTCACAACTACTTCACTTGGCTGTTTTAGCATGGAAGCAGCCATAGATGATAAGTAAATGAATGATATGGCTGTGTTCTAATAAAACTTAATTTTTAAAAAAAATGGGAAGGGCTAGATTTAACCCAGGGGCTGCAGTCTATTGACTCCTGGTAGAGAAATGGCTAAGAATGCAGATGTTGGAGCCATTTTGCCTGGCTGAATCCCAGCCCTGCCACTTACTAGCTGGTTGATCTTGAATAACTTACCTACCAACTCTGTTCTTCAGTTTCCTCATCTTTAAAATGGGGGTGAAAATTGTCCTTACCTCAGAAGGCTGTTTGGGAGGATTCAATGAAATAAAATATGTAAAGTGCTTAGTATGGTTTGGCATGTAGTGCATAGCATTGTAAATACTAGCCGTTAGTTCTCATATGAGTGAGGAGTTAGGCGTTAATCAATTATGATCATGCAAATGAGTAAAATTACAACTATAGTATGTGTTGCTTGACAAGGCCCTAGAAGGACTTTGGCTAATTTAGGAGCAATTGTTGAGATGTCCCCTGAGAACTTTTCTCCACTCCCCTGTGTAGGAAACTGAACTGTGGCTACTTCATTTTAATAAATTTTTTATCATTTTTGGGAGGAGTTCTTTCACACAATGTGGTCATGCTACATTGAGATGGCGCTTTAAAAAAAAATCAGCGCATAAAAGTGAAATCATATAGTGTTCATCTTTCTGTGTCTGACTTATTTTGCTTAGCATAATGTCCCCTGGGTTCATCCATGTAGTCACCAATGGCAAAATTTCCTTCTTTTTTAAGGCTGAATAATACTTCCTTGTATATGCATGCCACATTTTCTTTATCCATTCATCGGTTGATAGACACTTAGGTTGTTTCCGTATCTCGGCTATTGTGAATAATGCTGCAAGGAACAAGAGAATGCAGAGGTCTCTTTGAGATAGTGATTTTATTGCCTTTGGACAAATACCCGGAAGTGGAATTACTGGATCATATGGGAGTTCTATTTTTAATTTTTTGAAGAACCTCCATGGCTTGATAGTTCATTTCTTTTTAGTGCTGAATAAAACTCCATTATCTGCATGTACCGCAGTTTCTATTCACCTACTGAAAGACATCTTGGTTATTCCCAAGTCTTGGCAATTAAGAACAAAGCTGCTATAAACGTGCATGTTGAGGTTTTAGTGTGGACAACAGTTTTTTTTAACTCTTTTGGGTAAAGCCCAAGAAGTGTGATGGCTGGATCATAGGGTATGTTTAGTTTTGTAAGAAACTGCTGAACTGCCTTCCACAATGGCTGCACCATTTTGAGTTCCCACCAGCGGTGAACGAGAGTTTCTGTTGCCCCACTTCGTTGCCAGCATTTGTACACGGATGCCCAGTTGGCCCAGCACCATTCGTTGGAGAGGCTGTCTTTGCTCATTGTATTGACTTGGATCCTTTGCCAAAGGTCAGTTGAGTATGTTGAGGGGGGTCTATTTCTGGGCTGTCTGTTCTGTTCCATTGATCTTTGTGTCTTCCTTCACCACATAGGCGTGCCATAATTTATTTAATCAATTGCCTATTTTGGAACACTTATGTTCTTTCCAATTTTTCACAATTATAACCAGCATTATGATTGGACACTCTTATTAAATAAATCTCAGAGCACATCTTCAATTATTTTTGGAGGAAAACTCTTGAGAAGAGTCATTCATCAAAGGGCAGGCACATTTTAGAGAAACTGATAAATACTGCTTAATCATTTTCCGGAAAGTTTCTATCCATTTTCACTCACGGCAGCAATATGTGTGGCTGTCTCTTCCCTGAGCTCTCTCTAGTAATGAAAACATTATGTTTTATTTTTGTCAATTTGATAAGTGAAAGTGATTTCTTCTTGTTTTAATACATGTCTCTTTGGTTATTACTGTCACTTGATATTGTCTTAAATGTTCATTAAGCATTTGTATTTATTTGCATGGTGTCTGTTCATAAATTCTGCCAAAATTTTTCTATTCGGATATTATTCATTTTTTCTTAGAGATATAGAAACATTCTTTATATCATTAACTATGCCAGTCACCATGAATCATATATTAATACAAATAGTTTCCCCCCATTTCATTGTATTTATTTATTTATTTTGACTCCTGGAATTTTAGTTCCTAGTTTTTTTCCTTGGTGTTTGTACCTGGAAATAACTTCCCTGCCTAGTATCAGGTGAAACTATTGACTTATATTTTCCTCTGGTGTTTTATGATTTTGTTTATAGATTTAATTCTTTACTCATCTGAAATATAATTTAATATATAGCATAAAATAGATAGTTAACTTACCTTTTTTTCTGAAAAATTTACCAATTGCCTGAGCACTGTTTTATTGGTTATTAATGTACCTTTTCTCTACAAATTTAAAGTTCTACTTTTACAATATGCTAAATTTTTCCAACATTTAACATACTCCTGGGCAGTATTTTGTTTTGCATTGAGCTATTTGTGCACTCTTGTGCCAGTCTAGCATTTAAAAATTATTATAACTTTATAGTATATATTTTTTCATACCTAATAGAGACATTCCTTCATTATATTTGTTTTTGCTATTCTATTTACCTACCACCTTTATTCTTTAATTTTTGAAAAAGCAATACATGCATTTAGTAAAAAAGTCAATAAAACTGTAGTGTTCGTTTTTTTAAAGAAAAACATTTTCTTATTTATTTTTATTTATTTATTTATTGGGGAACAGTGTGTTTTTCCAGGATCCATCAGCTCCAAGTCAAGTAGTTGTTTCAATCTAGTTGTGGAGGGCGCATCTCAGTGGCCCATGTAAGGATCCAACCGGCAATCTTGGTGTTATGAGCCCTGCGCTCTAACAACTGAGCTAACCAGCTGTCCCAGCTGTAGTGTTTTTAAACGATCAATTTGTTGAATACAGGTTCAGATTGGCAATGTGCAAGATGTATGACAGATTGGATACATTTGGGGCTTGTTGAGGGACCTCAGTTCACCCATTCTGACCCCTTTAACATTGGGAGCTGTGTCTTGTCTTCCCCAGGGCCTGTCTGTGACTGCCTTCTGCACTTGGACTTCTGAGGTTCCGCCTGAAGTCCCCTGGCTTTAGAGCAAAGATAGTCCTAGGCTCCGAGTTCACGCCTGCTGCTGAACGCAGGACCTCACACCCTGACTTTCTCCTCCTTTCCTAGCTACTCCCTGAGACCACACTAGGTAACTCAGGTGGAGTGCATGAAGGCTCCTGGTTGCCCAGAAAGTTAAGGTGGCTCAATAGTATGTTCCTAGATCCAGTCGATCGAGGTCTTTGATTCCATGAAAATTTTAACAAATGAATCACTGTGCTGGGGGTGCGACGGAGGAGGTGGATCTTGGAAGATTCTGGCAGTGGATAGGGAAGGGTAAGGTAGGGGGCATTTCACAGCAAGTGACTGGGGAGTTCCCAGGTCTCCAGGAAAGTGGCATTCACTTATTGAACAGATATTTGCCGCACGCCCACTCTATGCCAGGTGCTATGCCCCAGACTGGGCATGTGCGAACAAGACCCACATTAGCGTCTGCCCTCCCTTGGGGCTTCTGGGGGACACTGACAATGCACAAATGATCACAACAGCAACTTGGGATCAGGCTGTAGATGGGGGATCGGGGAGCACCATTCAGAGGAGGTGACCTCAAAGCTGAGATCCTGGGGATGTGAAGCCCACAAGACGACACCCTCACATCAGAGGAAACACTATGGTGTCTTCTAGGGACTGTCAAAGGCAGTGTAGGTGGAGCTGGGTGTGCAAGAAAGAGATGAGGGAAGTAGGCAGGGGAAGCACCAGACGAGTGTGGGGAGGAGTTCGGATTTTATCGATGAGATGGGGGGTGTAGGAGCTCGACGTGTGTCCCCCAGCACCAGTCCTCGGCCTGCCTATCATTCCTCGCTATTTCCAGCTCCTGTGACTCTGAGCCTCGGGGTCTTCTCTGCCCACTGAAGCCTACCTGTAGAAGGCTTTATTTATTGAAATATTAGTTTTTCTTGTTCATCTTGAGATCTAGATTATTTATTGAAATATTAATTTGTCTTCTTTATCTTGAGATACAGAAATTGCAGAAGATATTTCCATCACCCCCCATGCTCTGAAACCAAGCCTGGGCTTCAGTGTCTCTTTTCCCCAGGAGAGAATAAATATGCCTTTGTTTCCAAATAGCAGGTGATAGAAGGATCTAGATAGTCCAAGGAAAGAGAACTTCCAAGGGTTGGGGGAGGGAAGTGAGACATAGTGGCCCAGCCTGAAGGACCCAGGGATGGAGGGCAGGCAGGAACTGCAGTGATCCAACATTCCCAGAGTGAGGTGACCATCCAGTAGAGGTGTCGCCATGGAAACCTGTCGTATCCTGTGGCTGGATGGCAGGTGCCATGGCTTGGAGACTTTAGCAAAAGGACCTTGTGTTCAAACTCGAAATGGTGAGCCTCTTGGCTTTGAAGGAATAAAGACACTTTGGACAGTGAGTATCTCAGTTTTTATCACAATGCAATCAAGACCAGAAGCACATTTTACGGTTTTCTAGAGCCCTGAAACTTTGCTGACTTCTAAGGAGGGGAAGCAATTTCCCCTTAGCAGGACAGAGTAGGACTATCCCAGCCTCTAGAACAACATCATCCAACAGAAATAGAATACAAGCCACATATAATCAAGGTTAAATTTTCTAGTAGCCACATTTAAAAAATAAATGAAAAGAAACAGGTGGAATTAAATTTAATAATATAGTTCATTTAACCCAATACATTCAAAATATTATTTCAACATGGAATCATATAAAAAATTATTGATAAGTGCTTTACATTTTTTAAACTCTGAGTCTTCAAAACCTGGTGTGTATTTTACACTCTCAGCACATATCAGTTTGGATCAGCCACTTTTCAAGTGTTCAGTAGCCACATGTGGCTGGTGACTAGTGTATCGGTTCTACTGGGAGGGAGCTTGTAATATACTTGTGGGGGTTTTTTTATGATGTAGTCTCCATTTTCCTCTTTCTTCTAATAATCATGCCCACATTTCTTTTGGCGACTTACCTCTCTATATTAGCTATCTATTGCTGGTTATTATGGGTTGAATTATGTTCCTCAGAGAGAGAGAGAGAGAGAGAGAGAGAGAGAGAGAGAGATTGAAGTCCAAACCCAGTACTTGCGAGTGTGATCTTATTTGGAAATATATACGGTCTTTGCAGATGTAATCCATTTACGATGAGGTCATTAGGGTGGGCCCTAATCCAGTATGACTGGTACCCTTATTTTCAAAAAGGAAATTTGGACATAGACACAGACAAGCACACAGGGAAAATTATGTGAAGAGACACAGTGAGATGATGGCCATCTTACAAACCACGCAATGTGTGAGGCTACTATAAGCGAGAGGCCAGGAACAGATCCTTCCCCAGCATCTTCAGAGAAGCAGACATCCTGCTGACATCTTGATTTTGCACTTCTGGCCTCCGGCATCGTGAGAAAATAAATTTCTCTTGTTCTCAAACACCCAGTTTGTGGTACTTTATCAAGACAGCCTTAGCAAACTAATATACCACACAACTAATTGTCCCAAAATTTAGCAACTTAAAACCACAAACATGTATGATCTCATGGTTTCTGTGGGCCAGGAATCCAGGCATGTCTTAGCTGAGTGCCTCTGGTGTAGGGTCTCTCACAGGCTTCAATCAAGGTGTCAACCGGGGCTGCGATCTCACCTCAAGGATCAACTGGGGCAGGATTGACTTCCAGGTAAAATCAGTGGCCACGCGCAGCATTAGTTCCTGGTGAGCTGCTGGACTGAGGATGTCAGCTCCTCACTGGCTGTTGGCTGGAGGCCTCAGTCAGTTCACTGCCACATGGATTCTCTTTAGAGTGGCTCACACGGGCAGCTGCTTCATTACAGCAAGCGAGTACAATGAGACAGAAGCCAGGGTCTTTTGTAACCTAATCATGAAAATGTTGCCCCCTCATTCTGTTCATTAGGAGCAAGCCATTAGGTCCACCTATACTCAACGGCATGGGTCACACAAAGGCATGAATATCGGGAATCCGGGGTCAGTGGAGCCATCTCAGAGGCTGCCTATCACACTCTCCCAGGCTGTTCCAAGGGGTGGGCAGGTATGCAGGACTATCACACTCTTTCTCATCTGGGAGGGACTAGATTCACTCCTACTCCCTGCAACCCCAGAGATGCCCTGTTTCCTGCCCTCCCCAAGCCCAGTCCTTCAGCTGGTAGTTTGTCAGCTACCCTGTACCATTTCAAAATTGAAGAGTCAATTTTGTTTCTTACATCCATCAAACTCTGATTGATACAGGGTAGGACAAATTTGCTTCATTTAGAAAACTAATTATAAGCCTTGAATTCAAGTATTGTAAAGTAAATGCCCACCTGCTGAAATGGATGGATGGATGTTGGATGGATGGATTTGAATCTCTATGCGAAAGGCCATGAGCCCTAATTCCTTTCATCTACTCAAGAATTTTTGATATCAGGGTCATGATAACATCTAGCTTCCTATTTCAGTTAAATGTCTTGGTTTTTTATCTACTTAATGCAGAGTATCAACAGTGGATGTGTATATATGTAAGTGTGTGTGTGTGTGTGTGTGTGTGTGTGTGTGTGTGTCCTAGTTTGTTCACATGTATTGGCTTTCTCAGGTATTCTGAAATTAACCAGGCCTGCTAAGGGACATTAGTAAATATTTGGTAATAAAGTATCTTCAGAGAACCATTTTCTGAGTTAACCACACCCGATAAAATCCTCTTGCATCATTGAAAAGCTTGTCTAGCTGTCAGGCAATGAGATCGTTTTATTGAAAAGACTCATGATGTAGTGAACAAAAGCTTAGGAAATAAAGTCTAATCCCCAAAGGAACACTCGATACAACTCGACTCACACTAAAATATTCAATTTATGGCCTATATTGAATCCTATGTCTATAATTTACTGCCCTAACTACAAAGGAGTTTTTTTAATACAAACCAATTTCAATATATTTTACTATTTTCCTTGCCTCTGTTAAAGCAGAAATAACAAATTTTGCTGAAAGATTAGGAGACAAATGCAATAGAGATTCCCAGGGATGCATCCTGCAATCGCCCAGTTTTTATCAGTCTGAGTGCCTATGATTGTGTTGTGTGCCCCAAGCACCCAAACTGGCTTCTTTGGTAGTTCTGATATTCACCAAGGACAGTAACTCTTAAGGAACAGCAATGTGTTTATTCAGTAAATATTTATAGAGCACCTACTATGTGCAAGAATTATTTACAGCAATAAATAAACTGGACAAGGAAAGCCCCTTTCTTTAAGAAGCTGTGATTCTAGAAGAGAGAGAGAAAATAAGTAATAAAATATATAGTATGAAGAATGTTCAGAAATCAGAAAAGTCCTCACTAGGAAGGTGGTATTTGGGCAAAGATCTGAAGGAAGGGAAAGGAGGGAGCCATTCATAGATTTAGGGGCAGAGTAACCATGAGGGGTTTGGAGCAAAAGAATCGGTAATCTGGCTGATATTTGTAAAGGGTCCTTCTGGCTGCTGTATTTACAATTGAGTCTCGGAGTACCAAAGACAAAGGAAGATCTGGTAGTTGGCAATTGCAACCAACCTAGTGAGAGGTGACACAGGTGCACCAAGGTGATAGCTGAGCACATGGGAAGACATAGTTGGATTTTGGATACATTTTAAAGTTAGGACAATGAGAATTGCTCTGACATCAGATTTGGGTTGTGAAATTAACACAGGCTTTAAGGAAGTCTTCAAGGTTTTAATACAAGAAACAAGAATCATGACCTTGTAATTTTCTGAATAGAGAAGACAGAGAGAAAAATCATGTTTGCAGAATGAAGATTAGGAATTCAGCTTCTGATGTGTCGTGTTTGCGATGCTGTATTAATTATCAATTGCTGCATAAGAAATTTACCCAAAACTTAGCATCGTAAAACAACAAATATTTATTATTTTACAGTTTCTGTGAGTCAGGAACTCAGGAGCAGCTCAGCTGGGTGGTTCTGGCTGAGGGTTGCATGTGGTGGCCATCAACATTTCTGCTGGTGCTTCAGTCTCAGCTGAAGGCTTGACTGAGGCTGGAAGATACACTGACAAGATGGCTCCTTCATGTAGCTGTTGGCAGAAGGCCTCAGTTTCTTGCCACATGGGTCTCTCCATAGGACTTGTTGAGTGCCCTCGCATCATGCCGCTGACTTCTCCCAGAGTGAGTGATTCGAGAGAGCGAGGCAGAAGTCACAATGCCTTTTTATGACCTGGACTTGGAAATCATACACTGTCATTTTCATAATATTCTATCAGAAAAAAAGTCATTAATTCAACCCACATTCAAAGAGAGCGAAACTAAGCTCTACTCCTTGAAGGACATGTTGTGTCAATGAATTCGTGAACTTTTTAAACTATCACAGATGCCTGTTAGACATGTGAGTGGAGATATTACATATGCAGTTGCTTATACAAATCTGGAGCTCAGTGGAGAGGTCTGGAATGGAGCTATGTCTGAAAGTTGATGGTATGTGGTTATTGTCATTATTGTATTCTTATACCACAGTGGTTATAAACACAGGCTCTGGTGTTCAAATTTCAAATTGTCACTCACTGGCTGTTTGACCTTGATCAACATATGTAAACCTCTTGCCATCTCTCTCACTCTTCTTTATAAAATGGGGATAATAAGACCTACCTAGTCTTATCCCAGTGGAGCTTTGGTCCACCCAAAAACCGGAACTTGAGATATGCTGGTTCTCCCAAAGGAGATGCAGATTGTTGTGCCAGGGTAAAGGAAGGAAACTAGACAAGCAAAACCAACAAAGGCTCCTCCAGACACTGTAAGTAGAGCAATGCCAGCCAGTCCTTGTAAAAGATGTTTGCATGTTGGTTTGTAAGACCCCTCTCTGCATGTCCTAAGAAATGGTCAATACAGTCCTCAGTGCCTGTTAAATTACTGGTCTGAATACATGTGCAGTTTAAAGAGAAAGAGAAGCAGAGTTGCAGGGAGGAGAAAGAAACACACTCAGACACCAAAACCTGAAAGAGAGAGTAGCCTAAATGCCCTAAATCCCCACAGAAATTAGCAGAAATCTTTGGGAAAGCTCTGGAATTGCTCAGGCTCAGGGAATGGGGACTGCAAGGCATGTTTACCTAGCTATCAAGGGGCAGGCAGTTCTCTAGCTGTCCCCCAAGCTGTAATTATAATATTGATTATAGGGCCAGCTGAGTGGCTCAGTTGGTTAAGAGCTTGCTCAAGAGTTTGAGCTCTGAGCAACAGCGGTTTGAGTCCCGGCCCGAGCTGAGCAGCCGCTGAGCTGCCAACAGGTGGCAGGATGGATCAGCTAAAAATAATAATAATAATAATAACAATAATAATAATAATATTGATTATACTTTTCAAACCATGTCCGCCACCACACCCAACAGAGGTTAGGGAAATCCACCTGAGTCATGACCCTCCAAACTTCCAATTCATCATCCTTGGATCCACTAAGGAGAAATAGGGGAGAAAATTGAGGATGATAAGGAATTCAAGAAAACAAACATGTGGGTGGGACATGAGATGGATGAGCTCCAGTCTTAGAAGAGTTTAAGGTCGTTACATTTGTAGACACAGAGCT
This sequence comes from Hipposideros armiger, assembly GCF_001890085.2. NCBI lineage: Eukaryota > Metazoa > Chordata > Mammalia > Chiroptera > Hipposideridae > Hipposideros > Hipposideros armiger. The sequence continues at coordinate 4,144,467 of NW_017731404.1, forward strand.
AATTTGAAGGTTTATTCCTTTTTTATAATAATTTTATGAATTTCTGAGTATCTTTAACAACGTATTTCAGATTTATAAAAAGGTGCTAGACAATAATAAAGCAAACACCTATGTTTCTACCACTCAGCTTTAAAAAAAGAAAAAAACTGTAGTTAACAAACCCTCGTAGAATAATTTGAGTCTTTAAACCATGGGCATGCAGGGCTGTGATAAACATTGAAAAATAAAAACTAGTTATTAAAAAATAAAAACAGTAGAGCAATAGAAGAAATGTTAACAGTAAAATTGCAGTGGCCGTGTCTTATGTGCTCATAATAGACTATGTTTTTAAGCAGCTGTTTTTCTTTAATGAATGAATAATTACATCCAAAATTTTTTTACATTAGATCCCTGTGAACCCTCTCTGGTCATATTTACCTGCCCCCTTCGTCCCTAAAATAACCACTGGCCTAAATTTCATGCTTTTCACTCCCATGCATATCTTTCTACTTTTTTAATATTTTTATCCTTACATGATATAGAGAGTTGTTTTATGTGTTTTTTCAACTTCCTACCAATGGTATCGCTCTGCACTGAGCCTCCTGCAATTTACTTTTCCAAGCGTTAGCTTTTGAACTATATCCACGCCGATTAGCATAGCCCCAGCCCCTGCCTTTCTACTGCATCATGGCTGCCCATCTACGAGCCCAACACAATTTAGTTATTCAGTCAAACCTTTTGGCAACACAAGCATCCCTGCAGCTGACTCTTTGCCCACATGTGTGAGCCTCTGTTTTCACAGTTTCCTGACTTGTAAAGCCAACAGGTGCCCCGTTCTCATTGAAAGGTAGAGCATTCAGCAGGTGTCTCTTTAGGGAACCAGTCCTCTGAGTGGCTCGCACATCATTGTCAAGTCACCCACACCTGCAGTATCAACATCAATCTAGGAAATTCTATTAAACGAGTGCTGAAGAACATGAGCTCTGGGCCTGACCAACGGATTCAGTTCCCAGCTCTGCCAAATTCCTGGAGATGTGACCCCCGGGAGAGTTACGCAACCTTTCTGTTCCTCAGTTTCTTCCTCTGTCAAATGGGTCAAATCCTAGTGCCTTCCTCACAGGGCTGGGAGGATAACATGGATGCGCTGGCCGCATGGTAGATGCAGCCAAGTTAGTTATTATGGCTGTGGTCCTTTGAAGGTCATGCCACTGACTGGGAAGACTTAATGTTAGCTGTTCCAGCCTCTACACCTAAGGGTCTGCAGGACTGAGCTTTGATTGGCAAGGCTGACGTATCCAGTAGCATCTGCCCCCTACAACTGCTAACCTGAAACACACTTGAAATAGTAATAACACAAATTGTTGCCAATGATTGAGAGCTTAATATGTTCCAGATGTTGCTAAGCGCACCCTCCATGCAGTCCCGCGGAAGCGGCCTTGCAGCTTCGACGGGATTCCACGCTGGCGCCCATTTGAAGGGGAGGCGGCTGAGCTGGTTGAGGTCACGTGTTTGAATAACGTCTTTAGAGTTAAGTGGCAGACGCAGGACCGCAGCTCTCCCTGACCTCAAAGACCGTGTTCATCCTTGTCAGCTGGATAGCAGTGGTATATAAGATGCTGCGATGCGGCGATCGGAAAGAATTTACAAGACGGAGAATGTTCAGCTTTGGCAAGAAGAGTGTGGAGGATGTCGTGTCGTCAGACTCCGCCGGCGGGCGTGTGCATCGGTGCCTCTACGTGGGAAGTGAATTTAGCGATAAAAACTCGAATCGGATATACACACGCCAAATAACCTGGCAATTCTACCCCCTCCATCCTTACCCAAGAGCAATACCATCACGTGAGCACGAGCGGGCAAAGCGAGACTGGGTAGAGCAGCGGTGTGTGCCCAGTGGGGAGCTAGAAACAACCTCCCAGGGCATCACCGGAAGGAACACGGGTTCGGCCACGCCCACTGGCTGGCTTCCACGAGGCCGTTTCTAAACACAGTCTAGATGTGCTGACATGACCCAGTCTCCTACACATGATGTTAAAAATGAAAAATAAGCACATTACAGGGGGTGGGGGGGAATTTGAAGAGAATGAGGCTATTTGCATTTTTAAAACACTGCGCATCTATCAAACTTATGGGAAAACATCATGAAAGACACACATCGAACTGATAGCGAGATTATCTCTGAGGAGGGGGGAGGGCAAGGGATTAGAGGGTGGCTGGTTTTTCTGCATTGTTGGAATAGCTTACAAGACTCTGTTTATGTTTCCTTGGGAACTTTTGGCAGAGGAATGGGATGAGATAAAGCCCAGTAAGAAGGAAGACCACCAGGCGGGGATTCATAATCTTCCTGACAGCTCATCTCACTGAAAAAAAAAGAAAAGGAATGCACACTTTGCACATCTGTACAAAATTCATTCGGGGGATTCACAGATTCGCTGAAAATTGTCCATGGGACCCTGTGACCCCTGGGTAAAACACCTGCGAGGGAGAGGCGGAGCGTGGTGGGGGTTAACTCACCACATGGGGAGTTCCCTGCTGCCCCTGCCTGTGGAGAGGTGAGATGGAGCCCACTTCCCCAGAGTCTGAGCCCACCTTAGGCATCTGCTTGCCCTCCAGGGTGGTGTTCTGGGACTTGCAGGGTTACCTATGGGAAGCCTTACTTGCAGCTCTGCCTGGGGCCCTTGGGACCCTCACTCTGGGGGATTCCGGCCTCCATTTGGGGACGCTAACTCCCTGACATCGCCATGCTGCAGAGGCCCCATGTAGGAGACTGTCCCAGCGGGACCCAGCCATGCAGCCACCCTTGCTAAGGTAGCAGACGTTGCGTGAAGCCACCTTGTACCTTCCAGCCCGTCCACCAGCCTTCAAGGGATCTCAGCCCCCACCGTGAGGGACAGAAAAACCGCCCAGGGGAACCCTGCCCAAGTTCCTGACTCCCAAAATCAAGGGATATATCACACTGGCTGTGATCTTAAGCCGCTAAGTTTTGGGGTCATTTGTTACTTGGCAATAACTGAGCAGAAAAGAGGTATATTCCTGTGATGGGGGTGAAGGTGAAGCCCCACCCATCCAGGGACCCTGGGAGAGGTCCTCACTTCAGACCTAATATCTTAGGTGTGTCCTAACCTTCCATTAGGAAAAATAACTTACTTATTTCCTCCCTCTCCCAAACATTAAATGGACACCTACTAAATAAATACAAAGCATGTGCCAGACCCTGAAGAATCACAGATCAATTGGATAGGGTCTCTACTCTCCAGACAGTCATAGTCTCCAATGGATAGACATGCAACTAAATAATTACCATGTATCTTGATATCATATATAGCAAACACAATTGTTTTGTAATGATAGTAATAAAACTCTTTGCATTGATTGGCTTTACATGGATGGACTCATTTCATCCTCACAGCAATCCCCGGAGGGGTCCCATGATTATTTCCATTCATCAGAGGGGGAAACTGAGGCACGTGAACATTAAGAGATGCATCCAAAATCACAGAATCAGAATCTGAACCTGAGCTGCCTGGTTCCAAAGCTACGGGAGCTGTGGGGCCCTGAGGAGACAGGGGAGGCCCTCAAGGAGGTGAGGTTCCGGGTGGAGGTGTTTTGCACTAACTAGTGCAGTGGAAGTGGTAAGAGCGATCAGGCTCAAGGCGTACGTGGCAGGTCGGTGGACAGGGTTGGCTGTCTGTTGCATTTTGGGTAAGAGAGTACAGAGGTCAAGGTTGGAGCAAGATGTGGTGTGAAGGTGGAGAGTGCCATGTGGGATGTGTTCATTTGGTGACTTACACTGGAAACCCACAGATGCATTCTGGTGGTCTGTGGTGAGTGAGACCACATTTTTTGGTATTTTTTGTTTTGTTTTGTGTGTGTGTGTGTGTGTGTGTGTGTGTTTTTTAGCTGAGCCGTCCTGCCACCTGTTGGCAGCTCAGCAGCAGCTCAGCTCGGGCAAGACTCAAACCGCTGTTGCTCAGAGCTCGCACTCTTGAGCGAGCTCTTAACCAACTGAGCCACTCGGCTGGCCCAGAGCCCACATTTTGAAGAAGGAAATTTCTGCTCCAAGAGTGGTTGCCAGGGGCTGGGGGTGAGGGAATGGGGAGTCCATGTTCAATGGGTGTGGAGTTTCAGTGGGAAGATGAAAAGTTGTACAGACTGAGGATGGTGATGGTCGCAGAACAATGGGAATGGACTTCATGTCACAGAATTGTGCACTTAAAAATGGGCAAAGGAGTCAATTTTATGTTATATGTATTTTACCACAATAAAAAAAAAATAACCTGAATTTTTGGACTCTTTTGAAAAGTTGGAAGACCTGGGAAGACTCCTCCAGGGCCCCAGGGCACACCTGGGTTTTCTGCTGCTCGGAAGGCGCCACCCAGCTTCGCAGGACATCCTTCCAGCTCACTGCCTTGCTTCCTCCAGGACCCGAGGCCCAGGAAGGGCTAATGTGAGAAGAGTCATGTCTCCGAGGCAGAGAAGGACAGCCGGGCTGGAACCTCCCACGTCTAGTCCATCTCTAATTATGATGATTGTTGTTGCCCAGTGATTAGCTGGCTCTGCCGCCAGCATTAAACAGTCATTTATCAAACCCTGAACCTCCTTTTTCAACAGAAAAGCGTGGCCCTCGCCCGGCACTCGGGCAAACAGAGGCCACTCAAATCACCCCTTGTCAGTGCAGAGGCCAGGGTTCCCCGCCTGCTCGGGCCCCCTGACGCGTGAAGGAGGAGCGAAAGCAAGGCCATGGATCACGGTGAGGGGACACATCTGCCTGTCACCGGGTGTGTGTGTGTGTGTGTGTGTGTGTGTGTGTGTGTACGCACGCGTGTACGCGCACGCCTGTATCAAAGATGCTTAGAATTCAGACACAGCTGCTTTCACACGTGGGGGAGGTCCTGCCTGCTCACCCCACCAACAGCCCAGCAGCCCTGACTGTCAGTCCACAGACCAGGAGGAAAGACAGCGCAGCTTTGCTTTCCTTCCTTTTTAAAATTTTTTAGGCGTCCCCCTGTTTGAGTTTCCTAGGGCTGCTGCAGCAAATGACCACAAACTGAGTGGCTTCAAACGACAGCAATGTATTCTCTCCCAGTCCTGGAGGCGGGCATTCTGACAGGGAGGGGTCAGCAGGGCCCCTCCAGGAGCTTCTGGGGAGGAGCCTTCCTCCCTCTCCCCGCTCCTGGGGCTCCAGGTGTTCCTTGGCTTGTGGCTGTGTTACCTCATCTCTGCCTCTTCCCCTGTGACTCTCTTGTCTTTTCTATCTCGTGGGCCTTGGGGCCCATCCTAATCCAGGAGGACCTCCTCGTAAAGTCCTTACCTGAATTACATCTGCAAAGGCTCATATTTCAAATGAGGTCACATGCTGAGGTTCCAGGCGGGCATATCTTTCAAGGGGCCACAACTCAACCCAAACATTTTCTAATTTTAGACTTTGATCCTCCGGACTACTGGGCCTGTAGCATATGTCATCTCAGCCCTCCTGGGGCTCCTGGCTCTCCTGGAGTGTGTAGCACGGTCCTGGGTGTCAGGCAGGGAGGTGGGATGAGGGTGGGAGAACCTGGTTCTCAGCCTCAGCTGACCCAGGAAAACACTGAGGCTGCCTTTGTCGTCGTCTGCACAGGACCTCCAGAGTCACCAAGCTACAAATGGCCGTGGTTACGTGGCTACCTCATCACCCACCTTCAGGGGGCACCATTCTGCAAAGACAGTGATGTACACAGCCGTAGAGACAACTGAGCAGCCCAGGGTGGGGGAGGCAGGAATCTCTCAGAGCTGCATCTGAGAGCAGGTAACAGGTTCAAATCCCCACGTGGGCACTTCCAGCTGTGCAACTTTGGGTAGCTTATTTAACCTCTCTGTGCAGTTCCCTCATATGAAATATAAGGATAATAGTAGTACTTACCTCAGAGGATTGTTGTAATTGAATAAATTAATGTATGCCTGGCATGCAGCGAGTGCTTTATGAATGTGTCTGACGTCATCATCATAATCATCATCATCATCTTCAACGTTATTATCTGAGCTGTGTAGACCAGAACACATAAATTGGAAGCTTGCAAAGGTATCTCATCTGTCCTACACATGTCTTTTAAATTTTGAAGCAATGTTTTTAATAAAGGGGGAGTCCACATAAAAACTCAGGTTTCTGGCTTCTTTAAAAAAAAACAACCTGAAGCCTCAGCACCATTGGGCTTGCTTTTCCACCTGGCGCCTATCAGCTACAGCTAAGTGGCCACTGCTGCCTTTAAATGGGCTGCGGTCTCCAGGTGCCCTCCCCAATTATCCACTCACACACCTGAGCCATTTGTGGTTCACGGGCCAGAAGGCAATGGGGTTTGTTCCCTGTGCTCTAGTACAATCCCTCATGCTCAGATAGGCTGTGTGTTTCCCCTGAAGTCACACAGCAGGTTGCAGCAGACCTGGGACCTGGGACTGGACCCCATGCCTCTTGGCTCCCAGCTTCCTTGTTGTCACTGAGATATTGATAAATGTGGGATGACCCTGCTTGATGCTTCAAGATGATAGAAATGAAGAGAAAACGTTAACTTCCCCTTCCCGTTTCACTTTCAGGCTGGCCATTTCCGAATGATGGAGGCTGGTCCAAAGCAGGGCTTCATGAACTGTTGGGTGCCAGAGGCTCCTGCGGCATTCTGGGGAAGCCCACTAACCCCTGCTCAGAAGAACGTTTAAAGCCCCATAAAATAAAATTCATAGGCTGAGAAGCAAAATCAATTATTTTTAAATAAAATTATTAAAATGTAAATTATAAAAACAAATTTGAGGTACTGTAACATGTGTGTTTCTTTACTAATGCATTAAGTAACGAGCCCCAGAGCAGAACTGAATAGCTATGGTAATTCCAAAGCCATGACCTTGACGAGAGACTATTTCCAGACACCCAGGGCTGCTGTGACATGACAGGGAAATATCGGTGACTTCTATGGGGGGGGGGGGGCAAAGTCACACAGGTGCTTCAGCCACTACATGATTTGTTGCCAACTGTCATAATCAAGGAAACACTAAACGAGAGTTAGAACTTGGTGAAAGTCACCGTCACTCTCTCCCTGGGCAAGTTCATGGACCCGTGGAAATCTATCGCTGACGTGTCCAGACTAAGAGTCCCCACTAGAGGGAGGCAGACGAGGAGATGACCACCCATGTGACTAAGATGAGGACAGTCACACACACAGGGGCGCTGAGTCGGTTTAAAACACATCTGCAGATTTCTGATGCTCCCCCATTAAGAGGAGAAGCTGACAGGAAATAGCAGGAAAGGAACAGAGGAAATGGCAACTGGGAAAAGCAATGCATGCTTCCAGAAACTCCCAGATAGGATATCATTAATCCTGAGAGGACAGAGACCTGATTAAAAACTCAGGGAGCCATCTGGAAAAGCAAGAGTGGACTTCTCATGTGTTTCCACCTTGGTGAATTACAATACATTTTAAATAATCCCTGGTTGCCTGTGTTGAGAATTTACTAGGTGCCAGGTTTCTCACAGCTGGAATTCATTAGCTCGTGAAAGCCTCTTAACAATGTGAGATTGGTATTATAGATATCCTCATCTCACAGATGAGGCGACCGAGGCTCAGAGAGGTTAAGTAACACAACCAAGGCAACACAGCCAGGAAGGGGCAGTGTTGGGATCTGCACCCAGCTTCCACGGCCACTGCAAACTCTACAGTGAGACTTTGACTCCAGTTGTGGTCAAGGTAGACCAAGTCGTGAACCTGCTTATCCGCTACGTCCAAAATCTCTCTCTTCCATTTCTTCTTTGCTCTTTCAACAACCCAATATTGAGGACCTCGACAGCCTCGGTGTAGGCCTAGGGCCACAAAGATGAGTGAAACCCAGTACTATTCGATGCCTAAAATGCTATCCAAATCACTCTTTTCTTTAGCCGGAAGTTTTGATTTCTGCTAGCAAATCTTTGGGATGCCTTCAGTTGGTATCAGGTGTTCGACCCTCTGTGTGAATGGGTGTCTTGGCAGAGATGTTAGCTGTCCTCGAAAGACTCGTTTTCTCTGGAGCGTAGCGATGTTTCCAAGTTGAACAGTCTCCTCGTTAAAAAACAAGAATCTTTTTAGCAGACGGAGCTTGGCCAGCCCAGACTGATTCAGAGCTCAGCTGCTTGCGGCCTCATAGCCCAGCGACCCCTGGGGAAGTCACTTTGCGCGTGTGGATGGGGACCTGGAGGCCTTTGGTTTGGATGAGAGAGGGGGCTGTGGCATTTTGTTATTGGGGCTGTGTGTGTGTGGGGGGTTAATATGTGGAAGAACATCCCCAGGAGGTGAGACAGAAGGAAAGGGGGCAGCCCAGGAGGGTGTCATGGCACTCACCCTTGGGACCAGGTGATACAAATCAAAGGAGCTGATTCATGAGAAATGTCCGGGAGACTAGGGAGGAGTAGTGTTGCTCGGGCCGAGTTGAGACTAGAAAGAAACAAGTGAGGTGCCCACTTTGGGCATATTTAAGGACTCGCCCAAAAACTCAGTAATCAAGGTAAATATTTTAATACAATGTCTTTTAAAAATCAAAATTAATGCCCCAAAATCCATGATGAACAAAAATGCCAAAATTTCAAATCCAGCCAGGATTGAGGGTTCAGAGACAACACATGGCAGTGAGCTGGGGAGAGAAACCCTCTTAAATTTTCTGTGAGGAATCTGTGTCAATGGGCGGCCACAGGGACTTTCAGAGGCAGAACCCCCCACCCCCTTAACGGGTATCTGTTGCCACAAGGCAGGGGTCAGATGCTACAATGAGAAGGACATGTCAGCTTTGTTCCAGAGCTCATGTGAGGAGCTCCCCCGTACTCCCCAGGAGGTTTGAGGGAGGCAGAGAGTCCCCACACTCCCCAATGATGGACTCGGAGCCACTATAATTTAAGCATCAGTGAAAAAATGAAGCCTAGAGATATTTATTTGTTCTTTCAACAAAGATGGATGCACAGTACGTGCCAGGCACCTAGAACCCTGGACACTGACTGGTACCCCCCTCCTCCTACAGTTTCCAGTCTAGAAGTGGGGGTGGGGGTGGGGTGGGGCGGGGGTGAACCGGTAGTCACGTTTATTGCAAATTATAAGGCGGGTCTGATGGGAACACAGAGAAAGTCTAGGTTAAGACCTCAGGCTCCTTGAAGACTAATGAGTTCTGGAGACCTAATGTACGTACGCCTGGTGATTATAGTTGATAATCCTGTTTTATATATATATTTGAAAGTTGCTGAGAGAATAGATCTTAAGTGTTCCCAGCGCCACAAAATAAGAAATGGTAACTATGGGACATGATGGTGGTGTTAGCTAAGGCTATGATGGTAATCATTTTGCAACATATAAGTATATCAGATCAACACGTGGTACACCTTAAACTTACACAATGTTACACGTCACATATCTCAATAAAGCTGGGGAAAAAATAATAAAGGAAGCTAAAGAGAAAACCAAACAGCCATGGGCTTGGCTCCTGAGGTGGTAAGTCAGCACCCTCAGCATTTCCTCCCCATCCTGCGCTCTCAGCGGCCTTCTCACCTGTCTTTTCTCATCTCCTCACTCTCTTGCCCATTTTCCCCTCCCATTGGATGTTCTCAGCCTTGCTCAGCCCACTGGGAGAGCTCATTACAGGTTCATCATGAAAATGCTTCTGATGTGAATGAGATGGAGGCGAAGAGGGAAGACTCACAATTATATATTGAGTGATGTACATTATGGAAAAAGTAAGCTCATTAAAAGAAAAAAACTAGAGGACAATGACAGTCATCCCTGTTATGGACCCTACCTCCCCAGCCCTCCAATTCATGTGTTGAAAACTTAATCCCAATAAGATTTTAGGAGGGAGGTGATTAGGTCATGAGAGTGGGGCCCGATGATGTGTGTGCCCTTTTAAGAAGAGACATGAGGGCTTGCTTCCTCTCTGCTGTCTGTCACGGGAGGGGGCAGTGACAAAACAGCCATCTGTAAAACAGGAAGAGGGCCTTGCCAGACACCAGACCTGCTGGCACCTTGACCTTGGACTTCCAGCCTCCAGAACAGTGAAAAACAAATGTATCATTCCAGCCACCTAGTCTATGGTGTATTTGTTACAGCAGCCTGAACAGGCTAAGACCAGCCCTGTCTTGGAATACTGGGACATAAAGAAATAAGCCATCCCCCTTTTCTCAACATTCAGATTATTTCCCAAAAAAAACCCCAAAAACATAATTTTTAAAAGATGTTTCTGAGTAGACTTAGGCTCCAAAAATGACTAACCAGAAAGGGATTAGCTTCTCTTCTCTCATAAGAAAATTCATAGATGATATTTCCATGTATATTAGATTAAATCACACGGCTTTATGACATTTTAAAATTTATGTTCTGCCTCATTGCACCAAGGACTCAAAACAGAAATTTGGAAATATTGTATGGAAATGACCATTTAACTGAAACTACACTTTGTTACTGTAATAGACAAAAAGTTTCCGGGAGAATTACATTTTCAGGAGAACACATAGGCATTCTAAAGGGGACGCTAGGTCAGGGGTCAGCGAACTCTTTCTGCGAAGGGCCAGACAGTGAATATGTTAGGCTTCCTGGGTTATAAGGTCCACATGACCACTGCTCAACTTTGCAACACAAAAAAAGCAGCCACAGATAAATTGCAAACAAGCGAGACTTCTGTGTGCTCATAAAACTTTACTTATGGACACTCATTTCATATCATTTTCATGTGTCATGAGATATGATGCTCCTTTGATTTTTTGCTCAAGCATTTAGAATCGTCAAAGCCACTCTTATCTTCTGGCCCTACTAAGATTGGCAGCAGGCGGGACCTGGCTCCCGGGGCCATAATGTGCCAAACCCTGCACTAAACCATTGTTCAGTGTTCCTTGAGACACAGTCCTTCCTCCAGGTGATAACAGATCTTCTCTCAAAAAATATAGATAAAAGGCAGTGGGAGGGGAGATCCACTGTCAAATAAATTTGAATCAACTCTAGGTTTAATGAGTTCCTGTGCTAGAGAACCCCTCTGAGCCTTTGCTGGGCTAACATTCTCAGTAAATCCATGAGTCTTGTGCCTATCGTCCAGTGGTTCCGGCCTGTCTTGTCAGCAGCAAGAATAATGGATTCTAGGGTGACCTGTACCAGGGACCAAGCTTAACATATTCCAGGGATTAACACATTTCTTCTTCAGCAGAGTTAAGAATTCTTGAGTTTAGAATCATTGCTAATAACTTATTCTGGAATAATAACGTGCCAAGGAACACTGTTTTGGAATTGCCACTTGAGATTCAAGCACAGGGATTATCAGCCTCGGCAGTACTCACATTTTGGGCCACTCCTTTGCTGGGGGGCCGTCCTTGGCACTGTAGGACCTTTAGCAGTATCCCTGGCCTCCACCCACAATATGGGAACCTCCCCCTCAGTTGTGACAGCCTGAAGTCTCCAGATGGCTCCTTGGAGGAAACATCACCCCCATTTCAGAATCACGGCTCAAGAGTCTAGGTGAATGTGAGCAGCCTTTTTTTTTTTTTTTTTAAGTGGAAACTGAAAAAGCAATCGTTTAACTGGCTTTGAACAAACCCAGTCCCGAGGCAATATCTAAAAACAATTGGTACTAACTGCCTACAGCGTAATCAGCAAATAGCGCTCTTTCTACTTGGCCTCTGATACAATGTGTGTTCATTGTGCACCCTTTCTGAGAAATTCTAAAACAGTCTAGCTACTTCGTCCCAGTAATTCCACTTCTGAAAAAGTCTAACCATGAGAAAATCTGAAATGTGGAGTAAAAAAAAAAAAAAAAAGTAAAGCACCAAGATGTCCAACACAGTATTTTTTTTATAAACAATGACTACTTATTTGGAAGCAATTTAAAGTAAGTGCCATGGTCTGTATGTTTGCGTCCCCCTAAAATTCATGTGTTGAAACCTTGATACCCAATGTAAGGGTATTAGGAGGTGGGGGATTCGCAGGGTGATTAGGTCATGAATAGGAGCAAGCCTTCTAAGAGACCCCACAGCGTTCCCCAGCCCCTCCCACCACATGAGGACACAGCAAGAAGCCTGCAACCCAGGAAGGGCCCTCAGCTGACACCTTGCTTCCAGCCTCCAGGACTCAAAAATAGATTGCTGTTGTTTATAAGGCATCCAGTCTATGGTATCTGTTACAGCAGCCAGAACAGACTCAGACACTGAGGATAAGGTGGTAGTGTCAAAATACACATTTCATTCATTCATCAGTGGAAGATGTTACAACCTTCAAAATCATGGCTACAAAGAATGGTGATCACTGAGGGAAATGAAAGTTTATCTTGTACTGTTAAAGTGAGCCAAGCAACATGCAAATTTGTTTCTCAAGTTCAACCTGAAAAACAAAACAAAAAAACCTTTTCTTTGAAAATGAACAGAACCATACCTACACATTAGCTACCTCAAAACTGGAAGATGATAAGGTGATTTTCTTTTTTGATGGTCAACTGGGTTTGGTTTTGTTTTTATCCTATTATTATTTTTACTTTATTTACTATATTACATGCTAATTTTAATGGGTAAACCAAATACAATAAAAACATTTTAAAGCATGTTCAAATATATTCAAAAACATATTTATTTTTAATATATGGTAACTAATAATACAAATTCCCAAATCTCATGGCATACCATTGTTGCTCAAATAAGTTTTGAGTATTCATGATCAGCAGGTGACTTCCTTCCAAGGAAATGGCCATGGACTTATTAGCATTCCTACATCTTGTTTTTTCATTTATCCAGAAACCCACCTCTTTTCTTTCATCCTGGAGCAGCCAGAGAACAGTAAGGCGGGATGGCCCGAGGGTTAGACAGGCTTTGTTCTTGCCCCAGCCTGGATTCAAATCTCAGCACCCTCACTAGCTGTGTGCAGGTTACATAAACTTTTCAAGGTCTGGCTCCCTTCCCTGTAAAACGGGAATGATAAAAAGCTCCTGTCGGGAAGGGGAGTTGTGAGAATTAAACGAGACATCCGCACGGCAAGCACACGGCCCATTGCGTGCGCGCAGCAAAGGGGAACGCTTCTCCGGCCTGGTGGAAATGGGCCATGTGTTTGGGGAATTCAGAGGACTTACAGGTTCTTTGTTATCTTGATTTCCTTAAATTTCTCTCAAACTGAAGGAATTACCTTTAGAATAATGCCTCCCAACGGGGGGGGGGGGGGGGGGGTCTTCGTGCAAGGCTTAACGAAGTTTTCACGGATTTGCTTTCCAAGAGGGAGGGTAGTGTTTTTGGTTTTGGGGTTTTGTTTTTTGTGGGGTTTTGGGGGGTTATTTTGTCCATTGAAAGGACTGCCCTTTCATCTTCAGTATATTTTTGCAACTGCCTTGCCGTCGCTTCTATGAAATCATGGTGACACTAAATGCCAACTGTATTTTTTTTAACCCCCTTTAACTGCCAAGATCGAAACTTGGTATCCATCCCCACGATGACACCAGTTTTTTCACTGGTGTTGGTTAATGAAATTCCAAAAACTCTGAGCGCCCCTTGCCCACCCCCACCCCCACCTCCACTCCCCACCAAAATGAAAGGTCGTCCTGGCCACTTGGCTTCCATCTGCTTTTGAAATAAGCCTGTGAGATGGGCCTGCCCTCTCCGAAAAAGAAGAGGGAGGTCGTTCGCCCGGGGCCGAGTGCTGCCCTTCCGTTGGCGTCATCATCTGTCTGTGACGATGTAAGCACTCAGGGGGAGTAAGCCCGCGATCGCATCTGGGCAGCTCTGCGTGCCATTGTCCGGTAGCCCGGGGGCTGGGTGGGCCTCCCGTTACCTAGGTGCGAATCCTCGCCGTGATTGTCCGAGCTGACGCCTAGGTCTGTTTTATACTTGTTTGCCCCGAGTTCTACAGTTGCTGATGAATTTCCGAAAGTTGCCCTAGAAATCTAGTAGCCAGCCAACCTCTCGGGGTGGTGACTGCGCCTTTGTTCCAACCATCGCCATTCTTAGCTAATACTGCCCCCATGTGGACACAGGTTGCATTCCCATCGCCTGGGAGGAAAAAAACCTTTACTCTGGTCCGCCACCATTTAAGGAAGTCGCTCTAATGGGCTTTCTTTAATAAAACGAAAGTACCCTCTCTACCAGTGTCTGGGTTCTGAGTGTCCCAGGGTTCTCCGGAGAAAGTCACCCAGTGGGAACACACACTAGATGTGAGATTCAGACAGAAAAATTAAAAACAAAACAGGGGTGTTTGCGGTGTGAATAAATGTTCAATAAACATTCACTATATATTACATAGATAACAATTTTACAGATAGTGTAATAAATAAGGTACAAATTCATTGACAAGGGCCGGCCAAGTGGCGCGTTGGTTAAGAGCTGGCTTGGGACACCAGCTCTGAGCAGCAGGGCCCCGTTTGGATCCCACATTAGGACCAGTGACACTGTGCCCTCTACAGCTAGGATAGCTCCACCTGGAGCTGGGCTGCCATGAGTTGCCAGTGTCCTTGTAGGCTGCAGTGGGCTGCCGTGGGCTTCCGTGAGTGGCTGGCAGCCAGCATGAGCTGCTGTGAGCCACCGTGAGCAGCCATCCAATGGCTGGTGAGCGACTGCCTCACCCAGGAAGAGCGCAATGATCACAATAGCAACATGGGCCAGTGAAGCGAGGTCCTCCACAACTAGACTGAAGAACAAAAGGACAGCAACTTGTCTGTTCCCCTCCCCCAATTCCCCAATAAAATCTTAAAAAAAAAAAAATTCATTGACAAGCACAATAAAAGTCTTGGTGGTTTTTTGTCATTCAGGGTTGCATCGATGAATATCATCCATTCATTTACTAAAATATATTTATCATCTCCTGTTTATCCGTTACTGTTCCAGGCATGAGAGATTCAATAGTTTAAAAAAAAAAAGGCAGTTACTAACGTTTAGACTAGAAGTCTGAGGGAAAGGATCACACTAAAAATGAGTTTCTATATTTTAAAACAAAAGAAAAAAATGGGTGATATTGTGACTCATCTGACCAAATAATTCCACTCCTGGGTATATACCCCAAAAAAAACGAAAACGGATTCAAACAAAAACTTGTACATGTGTGACCATAGCAGCAGTGTTCACACAGTGGAGAGGCAAGACCTCCTGAGTGTGGAGGAGATGGATGGAGGCGAGGCGGCACTACTGGGGTTACACACGTGTAAGCAGCCTGCAGACGCTCTCAGCTGAAGGGAGGCACCACCCACCCAAAAGGACATTCGGACACTTTCCTCACGTCACCGGCAGTTCCTCCACTTTGGGTGCGGGTGGGGGCAGGAGTACTCACAGTCCCTCTTGCAATAAACCGGCCGTCCCACGTAACAAAATGTTGTCCCACCCAAAATGCTAACGCAGTGCCTCCAAGGGGAAAACTGCCATGGGTCAGCTTACGCGTTCCGGCCAGAAGACATGCAGAGGCTGTGAGAAGCAAGTGGGCAGTGTCCCTGGTGAGACCGATTGAGGTTTGGCCACATGGAGGCCTTGCGTCTGAAGAGCAGGGATGGGATGGGGAGAGCCAGGGCAAGACTCCCATGTTTTCATCATAAATACCACCTGATTGTTTCAACCAGCTGCACATCGCATTTTGTTCGCTTTTATTTAAATAACAATTGCAATGGTCTGGAAAGAGCTATGCCATAAAGGAATGTGATCACTGTTCAATAAAGGGGTTAGCTAAAATTTTTCATTGGAATGTTTAAGTGTTTTCTTTTGCCAAATGGCCTTTGGTTTCAAAGGCATATCCAGCTTGGTGTCTTTCTGGGGGAAGAAAACCCAAAGCCTCAACGTCATGTGAAGGCACATAATTCAAGCCTGATTTCAACAAAGGATTGCCCAAATTTCTCTTTACCTGATGACGGGCGCCCCCTTGTGGCAGTGATGTTTTACAGTCTTCAGCTCTTCTGAAATAAGGTTGTCCGAGAATTTCTTCTTTTGTGGGATTCTCACCACTGCACGTTTGGTGCACACCATGGAACTCAACATGTCGCTAATTCACCATTTTAGATTTGCATCATTCAAATTTACGTACAATAAGACCGGCCTGTGTCAGCGGGGGTCCGGTCAGGCTGATACAGCTCCTGAAAACCTTTAAGCTCATCAACCCCAGGTGTCGCTAGTGCTGGAGAGGAAAGGAGGCCATCCAGCTGGCTGTGATTTGTGATTATTTGTCCTATATTAAGGATCAGCAGAAAGCAATCAAAAGAATCATTAGAGGGTTCCATTTCCCAATTCGCTACACCTGCCTGCTCACCTTCACAGTCTAACCAGTCATCAAGGAGGGAGACAATACAAGTTCAACCGAAAGTTCGAGTCTTGCCGTCTCTATCTGACATGGCTTTCTGCTTCTGGTCGATAAAACCCTGGATCTCGTTGTTCTGTAGCTTTGCAGCCTGCGTTGTTTCTATTGGCCACAAGACGATGTGAACTCCCTCAACAGCTACCAGCATCTCTTCAGCCTCTTCAAATCCCTCCCCAGCAGGAAACTACTCAAGTGGTCCCCACCTACTAATGATCCCTGAAGTGGGCCTGGACACTTTCAGCCTCCCAGAGGGAAAGTCCAGAGGGGACAGCAGGTGCAAGCTCACCTGGCTCCTAGTGCAAGTCTCAGAATAGATGGCACTTCTTCCAGGAAGACCTCCTGGCCCTCCTCATGGGAGTCAGATGCGCCAACAGGTGGCGTCTTCCAGAAGTAGAAATCAAGCTCCACATGGTGGGTTGAGCAGCCCTGTCAGGGTCTCTGCTGCATGAATGTTCAACCCCAATTGGAGGTAACATCAACGATTCAATGACGATGATCAATGACGATGGTCAGACATCATGCTGGGAGCGGGGGATACAGCTGTGACTACAGGCAGTCAGGTTAACCCTCTGCTCAGAGCCCCCAGTGGGGCCATCACGCTCAGAGCAAAAGCCAAGATCCTTCCAACAACCCAGCAGGGCCCCATCTCCTCTCCTCTCCTCACCTCACCCACCTGGCCCACCAGCCACCTGTGCCTCCTCACCGTTGAGTAATCCAGGGCCTCTGCACCTGCCGTTTCCTTTGTCTGGAATGTCTCTGTCCAAATAGCCACATGGGTCACTCTCTCACCTCCTTCAAGTCTTTGTTCAAATGTCATCTTTCCGATGAGGACTTTTCTGACCATCATATTTGAAATTGCACCCCCCCACCCCACCCCCACCCCGAGCTCCTGATCCTTCTTACCAGTTTATTTGCTACGTAGTTCTCATGAGCTCTGCCATCCTAGGTACTTATTTATTGCTCCCTAAGGCCAAAGGACTTCATCTTTTCACATGATAGACCCTCAATAAACAATGAGTGAGTGAATGAATGAATGAATGAATGGAGCCTGCCTCATGGAGCTCAGTCTTGCAAGAGACAGTTCGCCCTGGTTGACTTCACAGAAGGGCAGCTCGTTTTGTGATGGTGTAACAATAATCGTACACCCGGGAGAAGGGCCCGGTGTGCCGGAGACACCCAAGGCTCTACAGGCAGGACCAGACCCCCACGCTGCCCAGGCCCCACCTACGCCCAGACTCATGGTGCTGAGTGAGCTGTCTGAGCCTCAGTTTACCTGTTTAGAAAATGACATGAAATCGTGCTGATCATAAAGGCACATTGTGAGTCGAAACCTCAACATTGCTCTGGTTTTTAGACTCCGGCATTCCAAATGCCTTACTGTGCTTTTTTTTCTTTTCATTTTTTAAATTGAAGTATTATATACATGTACATTCAAGTGCCCAAACCATACTGTAGACATCAATGAGTTTTCTCAAAATAAACCAGCACCCAAAGTGAAATAAGTCAGTCAGAGAAAGACAAATACCATATGATCTCACTTATACATGGATTCTAAAGAACTGAATAAATGAGAAATGTAAACAGAAATAGTCTCAGAGACACAGAGGAAAAACTGAGAGCTGCTAGTTGGGAGGAGGTGGGGATGAAGGAGAAGGGGAAGGGACGAGACAATACAAATTGGTAACTACAATATGGCCTCAGGGATAGAAAAGACAGTCTGGGGAATATAATCAATAATGTTGTAAAGATTTTTTACGGGGCCAGATGGACTCATGTCCTGTTGGGGAGACCACTTCATAGTTGGTGTAGAGGCCTGACCACTGCATTGTATTTCTGAAGCTGATGTTGAATAATAATGTATGTCAACTATAATTATATACACATATAGTCACCGGACATGGAGTAGAGAGTGGGAATGGAGTCAATGGAATTGTAATAGATAAGCATGATATCGGGGGTGCGAGGGCAGCAGATGGGGGAAGGGGGGTTGTTACTTTGTGAAGGTGAAAAAGGATAACTATTGCATTGTTCTGTACACCTGAAACTAACAATAAAATTTAAATAAATAAACCAGCACCCAGATCTGGAAATGAAGCATTTCCAGCATCCCCAAAGGACCCCACACCTACCCCTGTGCAGTCAGCCCAGCACCACACCACCCACCGCCCTAACTTCTCACAGCATGGGTTAGTTTCGCCTGCTTTTGTCATTTACATAAGTGGAATTCCACAGAACATTCTCTCTATTGCCTGGCACCTTTTGTGAGGTTTATCCTTGTTACTCTGTGGAATGGCAGATCATTCATTTTCACCACTGTGTAGTGTTCTCCTGCAAGGATATCCCACAATGCCCTTGGCTGCCCTGTTGCTGGTAAGCATTGGCACCCAAGCAGTTTTAAGGTACTGAAATATCAGTATTATTGTTCCTGTATACCACCATTTCTATATTTTTTAAAAAAATCTGAAATCAGAATTATTGATACCATATGGCCTAAAGGGGATATTTGTTGTATTAAATGTGTATCTGAACAGAAGCGCAAGAAGTCTTGTGATCACGGTCATCCTGTTGTTTCAATTCCCATTTGGGTGAGTTTGAGCATTCATCTGGTGAGTTTGCTTTAGGTCCCAAGAGCCACACTAAGGTCTTGATGGAGTCAGGATGGGGGAGGGGGAGGGGGCGTGGAGGGAAGCCAAGTGGACAGACCCGACAAACAGGAGGAGGGCGCGGTGGGAAAGAGGTAACAGGCTCAATCCATCTGCCCTACCTGGAGCCTGAGAGACTCCTTCCCCCAGGACTCGACTTCCGTTCCTATAAGGACTCGGCCCCTCCTTTCCAGGATAAAGGATTCGAACCTGGACCTTTTTGCCCTACGTCCTCCCTGTGAGCCAGAAGGCCCCTGGCTCAGCCGTCCTGCCCCTGGCTCACTCTCAGAAGCCAACATCAGGGGGCGAAGTGGAGAAGGCAATAGCAACCAGAGTTTCTTTATTTTTTTAAAAAAAAAAAAATTTAAACTGGGTTTGGGGCAGGCATTACTGGAAATAAATACCAAAAGAGAAGTGGTGTCATTTCTGCTTCACTGTTAGAATCACTAAGCAAGAACTAAACGACGTCATGAACGTCAAGGCTAGCTCACGGAATGTTGAACTATAAAAATTTTAAATATCTCAGTAAATTCCAATGAGTAGTCTCATATTTCCTGCAGCATTGTAAATCACACAAACGTTCTGTCTTTGACAATGTGTCCCCAATAGATGATTATCAAAACTGGTGGGACAAGTAAAGGAAGTTTGTTTACAACAGCGCCACCTTGTGGCGCAGTTTATTTAACATTCCTCAGTGTTCAAACGTCTGGGATCACTGGTCAGTTCTATGGGAAAACGTTTCAAATTATTCAGTGTTCATTTATTGACTGTCTTCAACAGCCAGCTACGTACCTGTATGTAAAAAGCACAGACCCTTCTCAACCCCTTTACCAGCCATGGGCAAGTTACTGCACTTCTCGAGGATTCTGAAGCCAAAAAGTTTTGTTTGTTTGCTTGTTTTGGGGGGTTTTTTTAGAATTTTTTTAAATTTTTTTATTGAGGAATTGTGGGGATGGGAACAGTGCTGGGGAATTGGGGGAAGGGGAACAGACAAGTTGCTGTCGTTTTGTTCTTCAGTCTAGTTCTGGAGAACGTTGCTTCACTGGCCCAAGTTGGCACCATCATTGTGCTCTTCCCGGTTGAGGCAGATCAGTCACCGGCTTCTGGACGGCCACTCACTGCGGCTGCTGGCCGCTCACACTGGCTGCTGGCTACATACAGTAGCCCATGGCAACCCACTGCCAAGGGGCTGCAGCCTACACCGTCGCCGGCGACTCAAGGCAGCCCAGCTCCAGGTTGAGCTGTTTGTTCAGCATCTTAGCTGTGGAGGGCAGTGTCACTGGCCCTCATATGTGGGATCCAAACTGGGACCCTCTGGTGTCCCAAGCCAGTTCTTAACCATCGTGCCACTCGGCTGGCCCTGAAGCCAAAAGTTTTAAGAATGGCTACATTATGTTAACCTTTCCTATGATGAATGATGCTTGGATTGGCATGAACCAAGGAAAGCTTTTTATATCTGACTTGAGAATGTCTGAACTTGTCGGATGTGAATAACACCCATTCCCAGGCACTGCAGGCAGACCTCGGGGATATTGTGGGTTCATTTCCAGGCCACAATAAAGTGAACATCGCAATAAAGCAAGTCACACAAATATTTTGGTTTCCCAGTGTATATAAAAGTTATGTTTACACTATACTGTAGTCTATGACGTGTGCCATAGCATGTCTAAATCAATTGTACTACCTTAATTTAAAAATACTTTATCGCTAAAAAATGCTAACCATCATCTGAGCCTGTTGGAAAGATGGCAATTGACTTGATCAACACAGGGTTGCCACAATCCATCCACTTGTGGGGGGGAAAAAACAAAACATAGTGCAATAAAATGAGGTATGCCTGTGTCTCTAATCTCCTATAATCTCATTATCAAACTTGACCCTCTAGCCATCTCCACCACTCTCACCCCAACCCACACACATCCAGAAAAGAACAATCATTCAAAGACTCCAGACCAAAACTCTTAGCCCTGGCTACCTTTGATTCTTCTAAAACACCTACCAGGCGTGCCCATTTTCCTTTCTGTGAAACTCCTTTCACTTGGTATAATGATGTGTAAGGAATAATAAACTACCACATGTTGAATGTGCACTCCATTTACTGCTATGGATAGATGGAAATGCTTACATGGACTAATTTAGGACATAATCTCAAAGGAATGCAGTTATTCTGAGATAATTCTAGACCCCTTGTCATTAATGAATTGCTGAGCCAGAATAAACCATGTGTATCCATCTGTCCATCCTCACAACAAACATTAAGAGTGTCACGCCATGCACTGAGCCCAGGAGATCACTAGATAAAATAAATGTCTGCCCTTAGGGAGCTCACCTTCGAGAGACTGACAAATAAATGCACCCACTGTAACGGCAGGTAGTGCTGAGTACCAGGAAGAAAATTAATGCCCAAAGCAGAGATACTGAAGGGCTGGAAAGGCTCTGGGGGGCAGGTGACACACAAGCCCCCGAATGCGAATTATCCGAGATGAAAGTGTTACCAGGATGGAAACAGCAAAGGCACCACTGCTGAAAGAGAAAGGAGGAGCCTCGAAGTTTCCAGAAGGAAAACCTTAAGTCCCCTGCAGCTGCTGTAATAAACAAGGGAGATGACAAAGGCTTTAGGTCTCTGCTAGGAACCCGGCCTGACCACCCAACCTGTGTGCCTCTCCTGGTCAGTCTCCTGCTGGTTTCCTCTGGGTCTGGGGGCCTGTTCTCAGCCCACAGAGAATGTAAGCTCCGTGGGGACAGGAATTGGAACTTGGGCTCAAGAGAGGCAGCACCTAGCACCCAGCACTGGCACTAAGCACTCAGGACTGAGTTCAATAACTATGAGCTGAATAAATGAAATCAGAGGTCACCCACTTTCACCTCTCCAGATGAGATTTTTGTTTTCCTTTGAGTCACTTCATTTTCAGAAGAAAAGTGTGTTCTTTCATTCTTAAGAAAAAAATGAAATAGACCTAAAATCTGCCTGCCCTGGGCATTGTATGCTCCTTTTATAGAAGGGGACGAATATGAATTACCTGCATGTGTACCTATCCTTTCAAAAAGAAACAATGGAAGGATATAAATCAAAAACTAATTCTTAAAAATGGTGCTTTATATGAGGGAACAGGGTGAAAGGGGTGAAAAGCTAGGCGCCTCTGAATATACCTGGTTTTATAGTTTTGACTATGAAAGTATGTTTCACATAACAAACTTATATTAAAAAGGAAAAAAAACCCAGCAGTGTCTAAAGATGGAGAGCAATGGATCTAACAGTATATGAAGTTGCCACCATACCACCTCGATCAGTAACTGCAGACTCCCCATAATATATGACTGTATTCCTCGAGTGGGACATACTCAGGCCAGTGAGCAGCCAGGCTTGATAACGCTGGCCTCCACCCCCAAAGTTCCTGACTCAGCAGGTCTGGGGTGAACCTGATAATTTGCATTTCTAACAATTTCCCAGTGGGGATGCCTTCACCACTCTGGGACCAAATTGAGAACCACTGCTGTAAACAAAACTATATAAATTTTTTTTGAACGCGTCCCTTAGTAATGACGTTGTAGATAATGTTGGCATCATTTGATACATACAGTGGGATAAAGCAGGTAAGTCATTATGTGACTACCATCAGGAACCCAAGTTTTCAGAAATGTGAAACAGAAAATCCAAGTAAAAACATCTTCGATTTGAATTCGAAAGTTTCATCGAGGTCTTTTGTATATATTTTGTACATGTAAATGTATATATTTCCTTGTTCCCTACGTCAGAAAGGCCCAGGGGAAGCAACCAGGATCCTTGGAGAGGTGACACTCCAGGTCTGGCTCAAGAAATGCTCGAGATGAGCTCACAACATCTCGCTCGTCACAGCCTTCAGAATGTCACCCCAAAGACAGAGCCAGCTTGGAGCCCCCGTTGGTCAGAGACAGGAAACTGATGCGGGCAATTGCTCAGAGCACATCGCATGTACAATGCGTTCATACCAAACAATGGGAACATCTGTGTACCAGTCATGTCTGGAAGATGCCGGGAACCAGTTCATTACTCCCAAAGCTGGTTCATCAAGGAAAAATCAAGGTTTGTCCCTTTTTGTTTAAGCTGTATTTCAGGGTAACTAAATTTTCACAAGTGAGGTCCCCTTCACAATGCCAACGAGTAAATGCAGAAGGAAGAACTTTTTTAAAAATAAAATCGCCTTTTGTAACATCCCTACAACCCAGAAGAGAAAGGATGATGGGGAACTTTACAGGGGCTGGTTCGTGTGGCATCTGAACCTACTTGATTAAACCTAACATCACCGCAGGTTGGAAAGCCAAACAGCATCTGAGTACAGTGGTGATGCCATAGGACGTACACAGCCACCTTCTGCCCAAAACTGAGCTCAAATCCACTTTAAACCTCCAGATATAATTTACCAGTTTACAGCACATACAGAGGCTGCAGAAAACAGGTTAGAGGAAATCCACAAATATGCAAAAAACCCAAAACAGAATGTGAGAACTTCTATAGGACAAATGACCCAGTTCTTCGATAAATAAAATGTCTCATGAGTGTGTGTGGAGGGGGAGGGAGGTTAGATTAAAACAGGCTTAAGAAACCTTAAGAAACCTGAAACTAAGGGCGTTTTGTTTGCATCCTGATTGCAATTTATCAACTGTCAGAAGACACTTGAGACAACCAGGGAATGCAGACATGGATGCTGGTTAGGAGAAATCCCTGTGCGTTTATTAGCTAGGTGTGATCATCAAAAGCCCTTACCGGTCAAAAGTATATACTCAAGTATTTTAGCGATGAAATTAAATCGTGTCTGAGATTTGCTTTAAAAAATACTCGGGGGAGTTGCAAAAGGATACAAAATGTTGCTGACAAGGAGAACGGTAGTCATTTTACTAATCTCTCTACTAACTCTGCATGTTTAAAACTGCATTTATAAAAAGTTAAATAAAAGAAAATCAGAAACAGACACAATAAAGACACAAATCCAAGAATGCAAAACACCAAATCTATATTTACATCCACATATAATAACATAACTTTAAGCTGAAATATATCATAAATAAAACAAGTAATGTCTACTGTTTGACAACTTATCAACAATTAAAATAAATCAAACTGGAATGAAATAAATACATAAACAAAAATCCAACAGATTGTACCTCTATTATATGTACTGTTGTCTCAAAGAAAAAAAAACATACAAAACCAGTAGTATCCCAATAGTTAATACTGATGGACAAAAAAAAACCAAAAACATATTTTGGAGTACAAGGGCTGTGGAAAAAAACTGGTATTTTTATGCATTCAGAAATCTGGTAAGAAAGGAAAACTATGAAAGCCCCCCCAAATTTCAGCATAACATGAACTGACTTGTTTTCAAATAGATTTGGTGATTTTTTTTTTTAATACAGTTTTAAATCTCAGTTGTCTATTATCACATATCCCCATTTCAGATTTACATTTACAGTCAGGAGCAAGCTTTCTGTAACACTCATTGCATTAGGCAACGATCAAGTCAATCATCTCGCAAATGTGTTAATCTTCAAAAATACGCTATAAAAGTGCAAAACTATGAAAACAAAAATCTAGGTTATGTACATATGGCTCAGCTTGTGAACAGGAAAAACGGTTAATAGTGTACACTTTCCTGATACAAAGCACTTCATTGCAATGCCAGCAGACTGCCCTCAGATTAGGCCATCCCCCGCTTCCGCAGGAGTTAAGACGTGTTGATCAAGTACGCTTCGTGTTGCATAATGTAACAAAACAACACAAAAATCATAGGATTCTTTTAGGACTTAACCCTTGCTCTAATGGAGAAGGGCAGGACAAGGAAAATTAACAGTGCAAATTTACTTTTGGAAGTTTTCTTAATAAAATATTTTGTGGTTACTAAACCCAGGGACTGTTGAAGACACTCAGCCATTACAGCAAATTGAGGAAATAAAACTTTAAAACACCCACTAAGCCAACTGGGGGGGGGCTCGCCTCTCTTTAAAAACCAAATTGCGTATGTGCTGAGAAAATGCTTCAAAACAGCCAAAAACAAGACAGCTGAGGTCTAGAAACAGTACCTCTTCCCCGAGTCCCAGGAGGCTCAGCCAGCAGCTCCCTCCTCAGAATCAATGCATCTGGAATTCACTCGAACGTGTCCAGCTTAACTCAAATGCAGACACACCAGGACTCCAAATACAAAACTAAAATTTACCCCCAAACTTTCATTTTCCTTTAAAACTGCTTCCAACATATGTTAATTCACATGTATCATGGTGAGTTATGCTTTTTACCTACTAATTTAGGCGAACGCCCAAAACATTGAATTTTCCTACAAAAATGATTAATTTGATAGAAAACTAACTTAAGGAACTCCACATACAGTTTGGTATGTTTCCTGGAAACTTGGCTGCGCTACTGAGGAAATGCTTCCCTGCAGACACATGCACTTAAAAATCCTATGACCACCCCACCCCCTCAGGAAAGGACGGTGGCTCTATGTGGCCCCTTCCTCAGCTGACATGCTGAGATTTCCAACAAAAGGGGCACCTTGTTCCGAATGTCTGACCTCAATATATGCAGCACGTACAGAGGGTCACTGCTTTCATTGACGATTTTAAGACATGAGGCTGTGGACAATTTCACATAATACAAATCATTGAGAAAATTTTTTTTAAAAACATATTTTAAATGAAAAGCACAAAAAAGCAGAAATAGCTCAAAATGATGAGCTATATTACAGAAAAAGAGTACACATAGTATTAAACAAGCAGGTTTACAACTTATATATATTTACAGATTTTTACCTGAGGTGCAAGCATTATATACTTTCTCCCCACCCCACCCCCCAACCCAAATGATTTCTTTTCAGCAGCGCTCAAGTATGCAAAAAACTCCATTCTTATTTGGTCAATTCTAAAAAAAAATATTATTCGGGGACAAAATAGAGATTTCCCATCTCTATTTGTGTACAACCCAACTGTTCCAACTATAGTTTTTTATTGCTATTTGGTACAAAAGTTACCAGAACAACTTTACAAAACTGTAGTGTGTTCCTTGTATATTGTATGCACAGTACAATCACAGCTTATTTCAGTAGCTTTCACGGTTTGCTTTCTCAAAGGATGAACTAACAATTTCATGGAGAGTACACACATCCATCAAGACCTACAGGGGAAAAAGGGTTAAAAAGTGATTAAGATAAAACTGAACATAGTTTAGAAAAACCTTTTTATTAAAAAAAGTATAATAAATAAAACTGAAGAAACTTAGAAAGGCAGTGGGCTCCACGTAAGCTTGAATTCTGCAGCTATTAGGAGACTAGGTAAACAGATAATGCTGCAGCTACCTAATATATACTTAACCGTGATTTCACAAAGGTGATGTAACCAAGCATCAGAATGGGTATCAGTTACACTAAGTCTGGCAAAGCCATTGCCGCCTACAAGAAACTCTGCAAGTTTATACCTTATGAAGGAAAATGTATGGCATGGACCAGGAATAATTAACAAATGACGTAGAATAACCTCCCTTCATGAGGAGGGTGCATAAAACATGTATAACGTTATTTGTTCAGCCAACGTCTATCAAGTTATCAGCGGTACTCCCAGCAACGGGCTGGACCTTGATGACGGGATCACCTCCAAGCTCAGCTAGTGCTGAGTGGGCCACACAGGTAAGACGGGCGGAGGTGGGTACGAACGTGCACGGGGAATACAAGGGGGGCCCCAGCTCCCGGCCCACATTTGCAGAAATGATATGTGAGCTGGTCCTGGAGTATCAGAGTTGTTTGACAAAGATGGTGCAGAGGGATGCTCTGTGCAGAGGGACCCGCAGGCAGGGACGCCAGGGGCTGCAGAAAGGCCAGGGCTGGACAGACGGAGCAGGCGGCACCTGCTGTTGCTGGCCTGTGGTAATGTACAGCACAACAACCTGATGCTGAGGTCTGCTCCTGACAGTCATGTGCAGCTACGGGGGGTCCTCCAGTAACTCTCACAGGCACAGCACACCCTCTGCCCACGCCTGGGGGGAGCTAAACTAACACGCAGACCACGCTGAGAACACTCACGTCTCGGGTGGTCCGATCCATGTGCCACGGGAACCAAAAAGTCAAAATAAACCTTCTCCTTGCTCCTGTCCTAATCCCTTCCCCCAACAGATGAGAACTGTCAACAGCTTTGAGCGAGCTTTGAAGAAAGAACTGGGGGGGTGGGGGGTGGGAGGCACAGGCTTGGGGCCTGCAGCCCTAGGGCAGAGACCAAGCAGAGTGGGGCATTGGCAGGTGACGTACCCCAAGTTTCAGTCTCCTCATCTGTGAAGTGTGTACAGGACATCCCCACCTGGGGGTCAAAAAACTTTTTCGGTAAAAGGGCCAAACAGTAAGTATTTTCAGCGTCACAGGCCATGGGGTCCCTGCAATAACTACCCAACTCTGCAGTGGTAGCAAGGAAGCAGCCATAGACAGAGGGGAACGAATGGGCATGGCCAGGTGCCAGTAAAACTTTACTGACAAAAACAAGCAGAGAACAAGCAGTTTGCTAATGCCTGACCCACGCCTACCCCCGCTAGGAGGATGAAATGAGGCCATGTTCCTAAACCCTTCAAGGCTTGGCACAAAAGAAATGCTCAGTAGCTTCCAGTTGCTGTTTCCCTGTTTCTATCCTGAGCACTCTAAGTTTTAAAATACCTCTAAAAAAAAAAAAAATCACAATGAAAATTAAAAGCAATTCTACTTTACACCGGATAAACTAGATGGTTTACTTTCAATTAAATACATTATGAATGCTCACCTTTCTTCCCCAAAATAGGAAATCAAGTTTTTTTGTCATTTGGTCGATAATGTGTATGCCCAATAAAATTCTCATAGTTTCTCTTTTGCAGCATGTTGCTAGACAAGTGTTGATATGACACAGGCCTTTTTCCTAAATGAAAACAAAAGTGGACAAGGGCATTCAGAGTTAAGTTCAAGCAATTAGGTGGGCTGTTAGGAGGTCAATTTTCAGCATTCCTAACTTTGATAATGTAGTCAGAATACACCCGTGACACACATGTTGTAAATAAAGTCATAGCTGCCATGTTTTTAAGTGCCAGGAAGATATTTGAATTATCTAAGTACTAGGTTGTCATTAGAAAGAATTAAAAAGCCAGAAGTAAAAGGCAGCATAATATGTTTTAAACCTACATCCATCATGAACCAAAGCTGTGTGGGTGGAAGAGGAGAAAAACCACCCATTTAAAAGAACTTGACTTGCCACACGGCCTTTTCTCATCAAGTAAAGACAAAGTTTTGAGTCATGTCCATTTTAAATGCTGACGGGGGGGGGGGGGGGGATTTTAACACTTTTAATCAAAAGGCAGCAAAAATTAGTATTTCATCACAGTTTTTATAAGTCACTGGAGTGTTGAAAGCAAGTTTTAATTTGCTATCTGTACCAGATCAACTGGCATCACGCTCTCCTTGATGGAGTATTGTCACCACACAGAATCCTTAATTTGAAATTAATACAAACTGAGAGGTTTAAAATGGGTTTGTCTCTTTGGGGGGCACAAACCAGCAAAGCTGAGATCCCACACAGGACGGTGTGATGGTTTAATCAGGTGTGCCCAGTGGCCAGGCGTCCGGGCCTCTGAGCTACCCTTTTGCATACACAGGTGTGTGCCAGACGCCTCTACGAAAGGCTGCCGTGAGGAAGCCGGGGCGTTAAAACATGCCCAAGGGGAGAACTCCAGGGTCATCTACAAGTGTGACACTACATATATGGGGAAGTAATGTCACTTTAAAATTCACTTAGGACTTCACACAGGCTAACTAGGCAGTGAAATTCTAGAGGCCCGAACAGCAAAACTGCTCAAAAGATGGTTTAACCAGCAGTTCTTACAGGTCCTATCCTTCAGGTCAAGGGTCCTGGGCACCCCCAACCCTCCCACCCCTTTGCAGCGGGGGCATGTGACAGCTGGCTGCCCGCTGAGCGAAGCTCTAGAAGATGCGCTTTCTGCTCTGAAGGGGTTCACAGCCCAGTGCGGGTGGTAAGACGTGGACAAAAGTTCCCCAAATCCCAATGGTGTGGGCTTGAGTGCCGGGCACACCATGACGGGTGAGAAGACGACAAGCCCTTGATGACGGAGGTGCGCTGGGCCTACGTGACGCCCCAGGCGCGGGCCAGACCAGCAGCTTCCCAACCTCATCATGCTTCTCACCCCACAAGGGAGGAAAACGGGCGAGGGGCGCCGCTCCGGAGTAAGGCTTTATCCCGCAGGGCTGAGCTTTGGGGGCCACAAACCGTTGCCAACCCGCAGAACGTCTCACCGCCCGCCCGCCC
>NW_017731404.1:4173688-4212245 GCF_001890085.2 Hipposideros armiger
GCGCCGCGCCCGCCGCCTGGCCGCCCGCGGGCCCGCACGCGTACAGCGGCCCGGCCCCGCCGTAGGGCTTGTGCACGGTCAGCACGTTGGCGGCATCGATCTCCCCGGAGGCCAGGAAGCGCGGCTTGGGGGGCGGCGCCGCGGGCGGCGGGCACGCGTACTCCTGCGGCAGCAGCGCCGCGATGCCCCGCACCACGTGGTACTTGGGCAGGTCGAAGCCCCTCCGGTAGCTGGGCGCGGGCTGCTCGGCGTCCAGGGCCCCCGGCCCGGGCTTCGGCCTCTTGGGCAGCGGCTCTCCGAACTCCGGGCCGGCGCCGCCTGCACCCCGGCTACAGAAATAGTCTCGCCCCGGGGGCGCCCACGGGCCGTCGTGCTTGGCGGGGAAGTCGGCGGAGCCGTTGACGGAGCTGCTGCCCGCGCAGGCCGCCGGGGCTCTGAGCTTGGCCTCCGGCCTCTTGCTTCTCTCCGGGGCAGGGCAAGCGCCGCTCTTGGGGAACAGCTCGGGCGGCGGCTGCCTGGCGGCCGGAGCCCCCTGCGCCCCGACGCTCTGCGGTGGCCTGTGCGACTTCAGGTTGCTGGGGGCTAAAGTGCTAGGGTCGGTCCCTGAAGTCAGCGGGGCTTTGCCCGGCCCCGGGGCTCCCGGCTTGCCCTTCTCCGACGGCAGGCACTTGGACTGGGCTGCGAACGCCGGCCTGGGCTTGGGCTTGGGGAAGGAGGGCAAGGGAGGCACGTCTTTTCCCAGTAACGCCGGCGGGCATCCGGTCCGTCTGCTTCTCAGCCAAGACTTGCTCCTACAGTTCTTGTGAATGTCGGGGTTGTATTTATGCTCCAGCCTCTGGTGCATCATTAAAACTTCTGGATAAAACGTCTTGAAGGTACAAAACGGGCAGGTGATGCTTGGGATTAAACTTTTACTCAAAGAAATTGCCGGGCAACTGTGAAGAGCCCCGACGGATAAGTTTAAAGGTTTTTCTTGGCAGTCGAGGCCCGGCTTGAATTTGCAGTCCCCTGCCACCTCTGCCTTCTCTTTGTGGCTGACTTCAGCGTTATGGGCGGAACCGCCACCTGGGTGAGGAGTGACATCCACTTCCGTTCTGCAGATGAGGTTACTGGCCTGAGGTTCAACTGCTGGCCTCTTCTTTACCGTGTCCAAATAGGCAGGGGCAGGATTTCTGCTCATTCTATCAGCACTGTCTTCGGATGCATTTTTATTGAAATCCTGAGTATCTTTGTGGACGTGTGAAAGGACAGCGCTGCCCAGAACATTCTGGAAAGCAGGGGCCATGCCCTTAAGTTGCTTTGCAGGTGGGCTGCCTTTAACATCTTTGGCACCATCGAAAAATCGTTTCAAATTTTTGGTTTGCGCACTGTCGGCGGTGAGGAGTGCATCTTCGGTCTCCAGATTTTTCCCTTCGCTCTTGACTTCAGCAGCGGTGTCACCCTGCTTATCTTTGTGGTGTCTTTCCAAGTGGTACCGCAGAGAGGTCTTCTGGGCTGCAGCATAGTCACAAAATTCACATTTGTATGGTTTTTCACCTGAAACAAGAAATGCTGCTACATTACGGAAGTTTATGAAAGGCATCAAAATAGATCTTCAGAAACCAGAAAACTCTAAGAGAGAATAAAGGTTTCTTTCCTTTTCCCTTCTCTATCTACTAATCTTCATATCCAGGATTTCTCATGACGTGTTTGCTTTACCACGCATACTATACTGAATATCTTAACTTGTGAATGCATGTCTTTAATTTAAAAAATAAAATAACAACACTTTAAACTTCTTTAAACTTCATAAAAGCCCTGTAGAACGTTTATTATCCCACTTTTACAGCTAAGAAAAACGGGGCTCAGAGAGGTTAAATAACTTGCCCACAGTTGCACAGCTAGTGAGTAGAAGACAAGAAATTCAAGTGCACGCAGCCTCCTTCTGCAATCTAAAAAGGGTACTAAATATATTCACATTTCATTCTAAACCATAAAAATACAAAGAAGCTGTGGCATTGAAAGACATTAAAGAGATTTGAAAATGAGAATCAGGATACAGTAGTTAGAAACTAAACAAGAATCTAACTTCAAAACAAGAACAGCAGTTCAGGTTACAATGACACTAAGAATTAAAATGGCAGCTGCAATCTGCACACTCCACGTCTATTCTTAAACTGTTCTGAGGGTCTAGCAGAATATTTGGGGGGAAAAAATCAGACACAGAACTACATAATTCTTTTCACTAATACATCCTTTTGAAAAAATCTAAAGTTCCTTACCTGTATGCGTTCTGAGATGAATATTGAGGTAATAATTTGAACGGAAAAACTTTCCACAATAACTACATTCTCTTGAGGATGTAAGATGCTTTATTTTGCCTCCGTCATCATTTTTATCTTAAAGCAGAAACAAAAAATATGTAAGAAGACAGCTCAAGCACATGAGTAAGGGAGGTGACTAAAATGTTTTTGACAGAAACATTTTTGGAAAGCATTTATATCAGAGTTGGGTAAACCAAAAAGGCTAAAAGCACACCAAATGTTTTGAGGTTGTCTGAAGTTTTGAAGCTATCTAACACGCGTGTGGGTTTTTTGTTTTTTGGGTTTTTTTCTGAGTCTAGCACAGTTCACTGTAAATGATTTGGTTTTCTGTTTGCTTTAATCACAGGTAACATTGTGTAATAGATAGATGCAGGGGCAGCTTTCTTTCTCTCAACATGGCTGAAACCGGCAGGACCTGGCCAGACCGACACCCAGGGCTGGAATAAGCAACTTCTTCAGAAAAAGTCCTTTAGAAAACTGAGCCAAGAGAAATCACCAATTTTCCCAACCACCAGGGGCAAAAATAAGCTTTCTATGTTAAGGTTAGGCAAGTAACCACTAGAGGGTAGCAAGCACAACTTCATCTGCACAGAAAATAAAAGGTTTGGCACGGGCAAACACCTAGGAAAGTTTGTCAAAATTTAGCAGCCTTTTTGGAAAGCAGATTGTATCATCCACGAGCACTCACGTGGCCACAATATATCTGATAAATCAAAATCTGCCCTCAATGTCCACTGGGGACACTCATTAAAGGATGGTTCCACTTCACACAAACACCAGGCCTCCAAGACAATTAGACATGCTGCAGTTAAAACACCAGCTCCCCCAAAAGTGAGTGTTTGCATTTAGATCAACTCTCCTCTTACTGTAGCTCATATTACATACATTACAATAGGACAACTTCTGAAGTCGGCCATCTCTTAAAATTTAGCATAACTAAAGTGGGTGTTTTGTCTTGAAAAACTGTTATTTCCAATGAAAAGGCCTCTCTCCTGCTCCTTCCCATTTTCTACTCTAGGTTATTTTATAGCTTACCGATTTTTAAAGGCAGCCTACAAGCAAACCTTGGTGAGCCTCCAGGTACAATAAAAACAGGGCTGTACAATCTCTGCCCCCCTCCCCCCGAACTCCTCCGAGGAAAATGTGTCCATACCTTTAAACACTCTAAAACAGCAGGGACAACCCTTGATCTAAAGGGGTGTCATGAAGACTTTAAAAAAAAAAAATCATCCCATGAACAACTATTAAACCCATTTATAAAAGTTGAAAAAAAATTTTAAATAATCTACTTTGCTTTTTGATATTCTTTAAAATAAACCTTTTAAAAAAGCCAGTTGGATAGTAAATTACAGAAAGATAAATCGACACTAGGCCACATCACAATCTAAATCTAGGAAAACCAATCAATTCCCTAAATACAGGATGCCAGGCTCGCTTTCTTACAATCACACCCAAGGAGCTCTTGGGTTTGTAGCTGGGCTTGTGCCTTATCGCAACTTCCTACTTCCAACTGTGTGTTCACAATTTAGGGTGCGTTGCATCACACCCAAAAAGTGATGAAATGCCTTTGTTTTAACTGAAAGGACGTGCAGTGTCCACATCTACATGCTTCCTGTCCTTTGCGCATCACCTTTGCCTGGCTTCACAGTGCTGCTCTTTAAAGAACTGTAAACGCTTTATAAATAAGGCTGTTGAAATTCCTTGGGAGGCGGAAGACAAGGGTCAATGAGCCAATTTTGCAAACAGGGAAATCAGGACAAAGAAAGGTGAAGCAACGCGTAATTGGTCACAGAACAATGCAGTGGTAGAACCAGACTCAGCTCGAGCCTCGGTGCTCCCAGCAATTACAGGTAGTCCAGCAGCCTGACGACGGGGCCCAAGTTTTCCAGCCGAGCCTTCGGCCCGCCCACACCACCTACTGGCAGGGCATGACTGGACACTTTATTTCTCTCGGGGCACTGGGGCCTCTCCTGGGCCTAATTATTTCCCCATCACTGCATGCTCCTCAACTGTCCTGATGGTGGCAAAAATCACTGAGAAAACTGGAGGTCTGGGTTAAAGCTTTTTATGACGTACTAAGAAACTACAATATGCTTCCTAGGTTTCTGAAAACTGCAGTTCTTTCACTGCTTGGTTTCCTGTGTCCCAGGAACCTTAAAACATCCTAAATATTTGATATGAAAACTACTGCTCTCACATCCATCACGTTATCAGAAAAAGAGCCAAACACGGGCTTAAGAGGAGATGAAGAGTCCAATGTATTGTCTGGCCTCTCAACCCTGGC
The DNA here is from genome assembly GCF_001890085.2 of Hipposideros armiger. Classification (NCBI taxonomy): domain Eukaryota; kingdom Metazoa; phylum Chordata; class Mammalia; order Chiroptera; family Hipposideridae; genus Hipposideros; species Hipposideros armiger. Next base: position 4,178,276 of record NW_017731404.1, read on the forward strand.
ACTACTGACATTTGGGGCCACATAATTTTGCGGGGGGTGGGGGGACGTCCTGTGCATGAGAGGATGCAGATGCTTACAGCTGCATCTCTGCCCTCCCACCCACTGTGTGCCGGCAGCACAAACACACACCCCCCCAGTGACACCAAAACCATTTCCAGACCACGCCAGCTGTCTTGTGGGGGCAAAATCACCCCCGTTAAGCACGCTTTAAAGAAGCACTGCTTTCAGTTGATCCACAAGTTACAACAATGCGTGTCCTTTCAGCAAACCATAAAGTCACAGAATTTTCAGAACAGGAAGAAACCCTGAAAGGACTTTTAACTCAGCCCAGAGGGGGTTAGGTGACTTACGACAGGGTGGTACCGAAAAAGCCTGGACTCAGACAGAGCCAGCCCCTAAACCCCCACCCCCGGCGTCCTCTGGGTGTGGAGGAGGGCAGCGCGGGGCGCAGCAGCTTACCCAGATGGAACCCTTCGGGAAGCCCATCCTCAGAGCCATCTTCAGAACCACCTTCTCGGTCGATGGCTCCGTTCTCGTCCAGGGGGGCGGGTAGGTCCGGAGAGCCTGTCCTGGGCTGCCTGCCGTCAACCGACATGGTTGGCGACTCGGCATCCATCCTCCTGTCCTTCTTGTGGACTCGCGAGTGCAGGACCAGCTGGTGGTAGGTTCGGAAAGCTTTGCCACACTCAGAGCAGTGTGTGGGCTTCTCTTTGTTGCTCGACAGCTTGGGGTCCGCATCCCCGGAAGGCACTTCACCGTTGGCGTGCCTGGCCTTCTCCTTCTCCTGGGAGAGGCCTGGACAACCGCTCTTGCTTGTTTTCGACTTTCCAGAGCCCTCGGAATGGCTTTTACTCATGGTCCATATCTCTCCGAGCTCTTCTTTGTCCGAATCGTCGTTGTCGGTGCTTCCTTCCTGCCCCGGCTGCTCCTTCACTTCTCGGCAGACGGCGACCTTGCCCTTGGTGGCCAGCTGCCAGGCCTGGTAGGTGGTGAACGGATCGAGCTGAGGTATCCATCCGGCGGGCTGCCTCCCGGTTTCAGGGGGCACTTTGGGTCTCAAGTTCAAGAACTGCAGGAACTCCTCTCCCGGGGCTGGCATCCCCTCCTGCTGAGAGTCTGTTTGGGTGCTGCTGCTGCTGCTGCTACCGGAAGCCGTTTCTTTGGTGTGCATCTTCCTGTGATCTATTAGGCTTTCTTTATTTGGAAATAGGAAGCCACAAACCATGCAGATTTTGTAAGGAGAGGAGATGCTCTCGGCGGCGTGCTCCTGGACCACCTCGTTGATGGTGACCGGGCTCTCGGAGCCCGGCTGCAGCTTGCCCTTGGCCCCCGACTTGCCGTTGTGTGTCCGCATGTGGTTCTTCAGAAACCAGGGCTCCTTGAACCTCCGTCCGCACACGTTACACCCGTACGTGAAGGAGTCCTTGTGTTTCTTCATGTGGGTCTCAACGTCGAAGGCAACTCGGAAGGTCTGCCCACACACTTCACAGCTCAGTTCTTCACTTTCTTTGCCACTCTTGTCCTTGGGAGGTTCTGCCCTCACTTGGCTTTTATCAAGTGGACTAAGATACTCGGCTTCGACACGCAGAACGGCGGGCTCACACAGGATGGGCCGGTGTTGCATTAAGACATGTTTATTAAGGTCTTCCGAGTGTGTGAAGGTCTGACTGCAAAACATGCAGTCCATGGGCGTGTGCCCTTCTATCTGGATTATGCTGCTTTTCTCTTGGGTGGCTCGGAAAGGAACGGCAGTGGTGCCTTTTAGGGACATGGCATCATCTAGCTCCATCTGGGTGCCAAGAGGACTGCCAATTACTTCTGGTCCATCCATATACACTAAAAGGGATTGTGTTGGCATGTTTCCTGTCACTTTAGCTAAAGTCAGAATCCAGCTGAGGAATTCCTGGAGTTGGAATAAGGCCACTTGTAAGACTTGTCACTCACACCCCAAGCAGCCCTGGGCTTCAGAACTAGAGCAAGTATCTGTTATAAAAGCTCAAAAGAAAGTGTTATCTTCCTCTAACGTCCTCTCTTCAGAAGTCTCAGGAAGCTCAGTGATAGACAGTGTCACTGGTCCTTTCCACAAAAAGGCAGACGGGCTCCCCAATGCTTTGGTTCAAATATGAGTCAGCACAAAGCATTAGCATTTAGTTCTCTTTGTCTCCACTGAGTGATTCAGTGGAGCAAGTCAATTCCAGCAATCTGGAGACCAGGGATTTCCAAAACCTAGAGAAAAGAAATAGAAACGGTGAGCTACAGTTAAAGGAACGAGAAGACTGGCGTGCATGAGTCGCAGTGGTTTTTTCCACGTTGCAGAGAAGGTACCAGATTCAAGCACTGTACTTCTAATTACAGTGCCATCCTGTTAAACCCGCTTGTTCATTTAAATCATTAGCATTTTATCCAATCAGTGCCTTGATTCAATCACTAGAATTCCATCCAGTTAAGCAACTTGTCACTGAAAAGTTTTAATGGTTTAAATCTAAAGTGTGAAGTTTCAGGACTAATTGTTAAATGCAGCTGAATACGTTTAAAATGCCACTAAAATGCGCATGTGTATCCTTATAAACAGCCTCTACAAGTCTAGAGACTTATTATCAGATGACAATGAAAGAAAGCACTTGAGGTAAAAATGTAAAAGCCAGAGCTCCAAATTGTCTAATATACAAACATACAGGAAACATAAACGCCTCAAAGCACACTAGAAGATTACACACACACAGGTCAGCAGTGTCAGCACAGAAAAACAAGAACCTTTCCGAAAACCCCCATTCAAGACATACAGAACACCTCGGAACGGGTGCCATCCTGGTCAAGGGGAACCTGGATAAATTTGGGTTCACTGGATACTCGAAACCTCAACCCACGGCCCAAATCCCGGTTTGCTTTGGCCAACTCTGCCTTCAACAAGCGTCAGGGTAGGGCTTCCTTGTCCAAACAATAAATAAGGAAACACACAAAGCTACTTTGTGAATGTACATAGTTAAAATAAAATTCCTCAACATGGATTGGGGCTGCTTTCACTCACATGGCTTAGCCTTTAATCAGCAAATGGATCCTCTCTTTTTTTTTTTATCCACCTTTCACATTCTGCACTGGCCAGGTGAAAAAATGGACGCCTTCATTTAGCTCTGCAGGCTCTGATTTAGAAGCTAATTTTCACTCTTGGAGAAGAAATAGCCTCTAAAGCCAATACTCTCCATCTTCATGGCAAGCATAGGAATTGTTTTTAAACGGCGCCAGCTACTTTAACTGAAGTCAGTTAATTCCACCCAAGAAAACAAAAAGACATGCAAACTACTCCCACCACAGGCAACGTTTAAAAAAAAAAAAATCCTTTCCTTCTCTCCACTTCCTCAAAGCGAGGGCCTGTACTCAGCAGAGGAGGAAATATCTCTTCCCCTTCTTTACACTCATAAAAAAGAAAATTCTCATATTCCTTGTTAGCGTTCGTTTTGAATAAGCTAGGTTTTTAACATTAAGCTTTTCTAAATAAGACTTCAGATCAAAGATTAGGGTAAAAAAAAGAATGTGCTGAAGTGTTTTCTCTTAATTTCTGAGTCTTTTGTTGTGCTCACAATGGAGTGTAAACACGTGGGCTGACTACCAGCGGTGGTGGGATGTAACAGAACAAATCCTCCAGGGACCTGAGTTCCAGTCCTGGCTAAGCCACAACCTGAACACTGTCGCCGCCACATACCTCATCTGTGTCTACGTACTGCAGATGGTTAAATGATAGGATCATCGCGGAGTTCCAACATTCTATGCTTCTGGGGGGCAGATCTATATCCATAAACAGATACATTCAAAAGAATATTTAATGACTAGGCTAATCAGGATCTTGAATGATGTTTGGATATGTGACTGATCATTTAGGTTTCTCTGTAGGCATTTACTCATTCAACAAATATTTGCTGAATGCCAGTGTCCCAAGTAATATTTTAACTGAAGAAACGAACAGCACTTATTCTAGAAAAGTAGTTCCCAAACTTTGACAACTATCTTCCCTGGCCAATAGCTAACTGAGAAACAGAGAACAACTCAATGAGTTCAGATTAATTTCAACTGAAATAAACATTGGCCTTTTTTTGAGGTCTTTTTTCCTTTTTGGTGCCAAAATACCCTTTTTTAAAAAACAAAAGAAAGGCAGTGGCAAATAGTAGAGGTTTTTTGTTTTTTTGTTTTTTAAATGTCCCAATTTGGCAAAAGCAAAGTTAGTCCCCAGGTCTAATCTCAATGTTACCTTTTTTTTTTCTTTTCTTTTCTTTTATGACATTTGACATGTCTGTGACATTTTTAAGTTTTGGGGGATTCCACTTTTCTATAAATAACCTTTCCCAAAAAGACACCAGCCCTAATCTTGATATCTGGAGTAGAAACATGATGTGGGTACATCCCTATTATGTACCACCTGAGGTAACAGCATAGACTGGAAATGCCTAACTTAGGAAGATGGTTTAGTTTCCATTTTTATCTCTGAAATGTTCAAATATCTGGGTTAAGTAAGTTATCATCAGCTTCTAACACAAGCCCTAAGGGACCTGGTACAGGAGGCACAATGGGAAAAAAATTCCTAAGAGAAAGAAGAGCTTCAGTTTGGGGGTGGGAGGGGGGTGAACAGGATGGGGGCCTGAAGATAGGGGCGGGGGACACATGGCCTAGGCCAGGAAGCCCTCCCCTGCCATCAAATGGGGAAGACCCTCCTGAGAAAACAGAACCACATCTTCCTCCAAGAAAGCTTTCTGAGAAGAATCTGGGTCACTCACTTTGCCCAACTGTCCCAAGCACTAGGCTACCTTGGGTCACAGTGATCCTTACTGCTCACCAAAGGGGACGAAAGCCCTGCGCCATCCCTGTCAAGTAAGATCCGAGAGACACAGACCCTATCCCCTTGTTCACCGCTGCCCCCAGGGCCTAGAAGAGGTCCCTGGCACAGGGTTGGACACAGACACCTGGTGAAGACATGAACAAACAAACACTACAGAACCAGTACAGGTGTAAAATCCAGTGTGCACATACATCTGTGGCCAGTCACCACCAAGCATAACTGATCTGACATCGAAATTAACTGGAATGTTCCTCAAAACTTCCACATGGCTACCCACGACTGCCACCTAATTACCATTCTCCACAATTTCAAGAGTGCAATTAAAAAAAAAAAAAGAATTACTTAACAGTACCACAAAGGTGTCCAGCACAAGCAAAAGTGCATCACTTGGGTTTATAGGCACTCTCCTTACTGACCCACCAGAACAAAAATGGGGGCCGTGCTACGAAAATCTCTGATGGCATACATCTTCAACTCTTGCCTGAGAAACTACAGATAAACAAAGCATTTCCTTAAACTATAAATCAGGGGCCGACCGAGTGGTGTGCTGGTTAGGAGCTGGCTTAGGACGTCAGCTCTGAGCAGCAGGGCCCTGGTTCAGATCCCACATGAGGGCCAGTGACGCTGCGCCCTCTAGAGCTAAGATGGTGAACAGCAGCTCGACCTGGAGCTGGGATGCCATGAGTCGCCGGTGATGGTGTAGGCTGCAGTGGGGCTGCTGTGGGCTGCCTTGAGCTACCGTGAGTGGCCGGCAGCCAGCGAGCGCTTTCGTGAGCTGCCGGAGCCACCCTGAGCGGCCATCCAATGGCCAGCGAGCAACTGCCTCAGCCGGGGAAGAGCGCAATGATAATACCAACATGGGCCAGTGAGGGGACGTCCTCCACAACTAGACTGAAGAACAAAAAGACAGCAACTTGTGTGTTCCCCTCCCCCAATTCCCCAATAAAATATTTAAAAAATATATAAATCAGTCTCTACATCACTTAAAACCAACCTGCTAAACAAAAGCCTTTAGAGTGATTGTACTAATAATAAAAACCAAAAAACCACAGAACTTAGGAAAACCAGACATTCCAGCCCAATAACTATCCACAACAAATCGCCATCTCCAGTGGGGTGAAGTGTGTGTGCGTGTGCACACAGCCTTCTCAGAGCCTCGTTTCCACACATGGAGCACACCCACAACACTGCTGATAAAGTAAACTGCCCTGGCACAGAACTGGGGGAGGCGACGGATGACACTAACCCAGCACGTACAGTCTAAATGCTTCTTCTCGTTTGCAGCAAAGGGAGCAAATTCTGAACACACTCAGCTTATTAAAAGGCACTTTGCAAAAATGTTGAAAAAGTTTCTTCTGAACCTTTACAGAGTAAATAACAGCACTTAGCCTTCAGCCATATACCCCAAGGCACCTAAGACAAGAGGCTACTCAGTGTAACCCTACATGTTGAGAGAATGCCGAGATTTAGTTCATATTGTGATTATTGCTTTTTAAAACATTTACCACAACATACTCTTTGGGAAAAAGTAGGAACTATATTGCTATAACTGCCTGAAATCTAAGTCTGACGTTTCTTTAGATCATTTCTTCTGTTTTTGTTTTGGTTTTGGTTTTGTTTGAAGCAGATATTCATTTGTGAGTAAAGCTACTGTGAATTCTGCCACTACCAGATCTGCAAATTAGTAAATGTTACACATTAGACAATGCTTAATGAATAGCACGATAATTTGTGCTTAAGGACAACAAATCAGAGGTGAATGCCACCACGCTGATAATTGCTGCAACTTTTCCATATTGTTCTTTTTTGTGCTCAAACTGTTAAGACAAGCAAAGCTCTACTTTAAGGTGAACAGGTTATCTTAACATTTCTTCCTATGGAATATTCATTACCATAGTAGGAGCAATAAGGTATTCAGAGTCATCAAAAACTGTCAAGAACACATCAGAAATCTATTTATAGACAAGTAAGTGGAAGTATCCAGCAAATCTACTAGGCTCCCCCTTCCGGGTTGCCTAAGTGCCCAATTAAAAGATCATTAAAACATTTAACCTAAACAAACTGCTACTTGTTGACCAATTCATTTGCACCCTTGAAACTGCAAACTTATCTCCAAGATCTAGTTAGGAAACTTACACTTTTTTTCTAAGTTTCCCTTGTATGTTTTACACATACTATTTTTTCTATATCTGACAAGTAGAGAACTCTACATAGTAATCTACAGTAGCAATCAAAACCTGTAACTTTAAATCCTTCAACACTATTTCAAGGAAATCGCCAAGGTCACACCCATGAGCTAAAGGGTCAGTCAACCGACTTTCCTAATATAGCTGTGGAAAGATGTTTAGAAGTTAAGTGGAAGAGAAAGATCTGAATACTCAGCTGATACTCAACATTACAGCCTAAACTATTTAAAAGCAGATGACTTCTCGAAGGCCTAGTTTGGGAAGGTCCTATGATAGGAAGGACATAGTATCATTTTCTTGAAATTGTATATAAGTGTTCAGTTCTAAACAGAATTAGAAACCAAAGTAGTACAATAAAAATATAATCATATTAGCACATTTGAATGTCATCATTAAAAACTATGCCTGATCAGTCCAAATCACTTAAGGTTAAAGGATCTTAATATGAACTTAAAAGCACCATATATTAGTTTTAGTTTCAATATTATCAGTATTATACATACTGTGGTCTGTAAACTGGCTTTTAAAAATTCCACCTTGACCTGAAAGAGAACTATAAGGGAAATGGATTAAAAAAAAGATTTTTAATTAAGCAAGGTCAAGCTATCAGTGAATTTCTATTATTATGACTTTACCAGTACTACTTTAAATATTTTGAAAAGATTTTAGACTAACTCTACCAAAGAGAGGGAGTGATTTCAGAGAACTAAAAAAACAAACTGTTCTATGTTTACCTGTGTTTTTTAACTCTCTACAAAGAAAACACTGAATGTGTAGAGGTACACAAATAATTGTAGAGAGAGACACATATATAGATCTACAAATAACTATGACCATTTTATCACACCACTAACCTCCCCAACCACAGCTTTTTCCACAAGGCCAAAAGGTGCATGTTCTTTACTGTACCCAACTTAGAACTTCAGACTAACTACATACGTGACGATGCCTGTCAAAGCATGAGATCTTTCTTTAGCCACATTTAAATATTCCCCTCCCTATCTGTGTTCAGCAAATACTAAATGTGTATGTCTGGCCCTTTCAAATTACCAGTTTGCTTTCAAAATGAAGGAAGCAAGTCTCCTTTCATTTAACACATACGGTTGCTGCTGTTGGGTAGATTTATATACTAAAGAACAGCAATAAATGTATCCACTGATTAAAAAAATGAAACTCTTCTGGTATAACTGAACTGTTTTGAATCCGGAGTTGATACAGGTAGGCAAAAGAAAAACAAGTATATCTCCTAATACAGATTCAAGAACAAAACATCCTTAGGCTCTCCATCTCCGGGCCATGTAACTATATTTTAAATTCAAAAGGTTTTCTGACACTCGAAAATGGCGAGCACCAATACACAGACACTACAAGAGCCCATGAAAAAAGCAGCATCTGCCCCTTGGGTAGCTTTTCTATGTGGAGGACACAGAAAACAACGTGGCTCAAGCTTAAGGACAAAAGCGAAGGAATTCAACTAATTTTCTCATACAACTTACTCAGCTGTCTTTTCAGGTTTAGTAATTTTATTTCTCAACTTTATCATAAAATTACCAAACTGGCCCCAAATTTCCAGTAACTCAGTTATGTTGTTACCCTGGGCAGGAAGTAATGGGGATGTTGAGAACAGTCAGTCAACAAATGTTCAAATGTAATGCTTTTTAATGAGCATTCCAATGTTAGGGCATAAAATGGCCACTGGCGGTGGCAGGTGGCTGCCAGGGGCTGCCCCCTCCGTTTATCTGGAAGACAGATTGATACAAGAATTGAGCTTGCTCATCACAGGCTGCAGATTTGAGCAAAGAATGGTCCCTGTCCTCTCTCCCTGCCCACAGCCTCCCTTCAAACTCCGTTGCCCCACATCCCACTGCAAATTCGCCTCCCTGTATCATTGTATCATTGGCTGGAGAAAAACAATCCAAATCACCTTATTCCTACAGCCAGCAGGGTTTCATTCAGGTGGTTGTGCAGCACCCAAAATGAGGCCATGGAGTTGTAATGATCAAGCTCCCTTCACCCCAATTTAAGAAATTTCCTGTTGTAAGTCCTTCTTTCTTCCACACGCATCTAAATTAGTCAACACCCCTCCCAGCAAACTGGGGGGGACAGAGTATACAAATCCTGGCTGTTCCCACTGTCCCGGGTTTAATTCAGATGCTGGAGCTAAACCCTTCGCTATCAGGAACACTTCATTATGGCTGGGATTCCTTTAATACCTGTTTTGTAAATACCTTCCAGGTTTTTCTTTTGTAACACCTCAGCAATTTGAAAACTGTTCTATGTATTCCAATTGCAGTCATTTCATTTAAAATCCCATGTCATGCATTTTATTCTCTTGGAACACTCCTCAGTAAATGTAGAGAATTGTCTTGTTTTATTCCTATTGTATAACTTTAAGGCTTGAAAATGCCCAGCCATTGCTCAGAACTTTGGCTTCACCTTTCCATTTAACTTATTAACCATGCTGCTATGGGATTAAACTGAAATAGGGAATTAGAAATAAACCATTTAAAACCACCTCAAAAACCACAAGGCCATACTGGCATCCATGAGATGGAACAATGTGAACTGAAAAAAATTTTTAAGCAAATGGAAACAAAGCTTCATGTAAAATATAAGAGGTCAGATCACTTACAGTCCTAAGAGTCAGATAAAAGCGTATCTTTTTTTTTTTAAGTAGTAGATTGTAGGCAGTCAAGAGTCATTAAAACTACTCAGAAGTTCTTATCAGCCAATATCATGTTTGTGACAACTGTGAGAAAAGAATTTAATTTTATAAAGTGGGAAAACAGCACATCTTTTGGGACCCCTGAGGCTCTCATCAAACGTTTTAGAATTAAGAGTGCTCCGGAGTTGGAAAAAGGCAACCCTGCTGTGGCAAAAACATGCCATTTCATCAGAAACACTATTAAAAGAGAGAAAAGTGATTAGCATTTATCTGAAATGAGGAGAGGGACTCTGCCCTGGCCAGGCCATTATACTCCTTAATTATTTCATCACTTTGTAAGTGACTTGATGATTAAGGCTTATGTCCAGATTTTCTCTTTAGGACCACTGCAAGGAAAAACTGGGCTGCTATTCCTCTCCAAAGTGCCACTGCCAAAAATGGAGGCTTACAAAGACTATGCAAATCTACCTCCACCTTAAACCTTCAAGTAAAAGCCCAGTGAAAACCCTCCCTTCTCCTCTCCTCCCCTTATATCTGATGGGGGAGGGGGATCAAGCTGTTACCTAAATCGATTCCTCAGGGTGAGGCGGGAAACTATTTTCTACAAATTTTATCTAAGTAATGCATTAGTTCCTTTTTTTGATTAAGAAGTGAAAGGGAATAATATGAACCCAAGACAAACGCTCAATTTCAATCTCAAGAGTACTTTTAAAAAAAAAAAAAAGCAAAGGTCAAACTGCAAAGTGTTAGGTGTTGTGAAGATAAAAGCGTGAAAGAAGCTGGACACTGAAGACGTTGTGTCCTTCGCCTACCAAAGTCATAATCTTTTCCCTACACTTCCTCCTCCAGCATGCAAATCAATGTGCAGAGCCCAACCAGCAGCCTTCACACCAAATAATTAAAATTCCAAACAATCAGATTAACCCTATTCTAACAAACAAGCCAAACAGTATAAATTTGTCTTGTAGCTCTTGACTTCTGGGTTTTTAAATAAGAAGGCCCTGCTTCTAGAATTTAATACTTATGTAACTGATTAAAAATGGCAGCAATGGGGAGGAGGGTGACTTCAACTTAAAACACCAGGATTAAAAACACACGCTGCCACATACAGTCTTTGGAACACTGAACAAAACAGTATCTAAAATAAACATGACTTCTCAGAAAAAGTCATCTATCATTAAGGACACACCTTAAAAGTTCTTAGCACACATTAACTAAGCAAGCACAAACTAGTGGTTTGACTGTTATATTTTTCAGACAAAAAGCAATTAGGTTATTACTCTGCACTTGTCACTACAGAGACTGAAGTCTTTTTAGAAACTCTAGATCTATTACTCATTCTCAAAATATTATAAAATTTAGTATTTTAAGTCTTACTTGTTATCAAGGCAGTCCATCCATTCCGGAGGGGGGTACAGTACAGTAAAAGAACATTTTAAATGAACTCCTTGACACATAGAAAAGAGAAGGTAAAGGGCTTCCTAAGACCCCTACCTAGTCGCCAGGCCTGGCCGGCAGCTGTTGTTACCCTGGCCTTTCTTTTGTTGAGCTTAATCTCATGTCAACTCATTCAACCAACTCAAAAGCGATGAAGACATAATTGAATCAACCTGAACTAAATCAGACCTAGGCTTCTTAAAACATACAGCTTAATGGTTGCAAACGATCTAGAAAACCAGGAAACCAGCTAGGCTGTGGTATGCACGGTGGTCAGTAATAACGACCCCAAACGGGCCAAAGGACCCCTATCCCCGCCATTTATTTAATACGTTTAGGAATGTTCAACGCTTCAAGCCCTATAGGCTGATTCAGCAAGATAAAACTGAGGCTCAAAGAATCTCAAAGGGGAACAACACACCAAAGCCTTTTTAAACTCTGAAGTAAGTATCCTTTTCTTGGGAGGAAAAAAAAAAGTTTCTACCGCTCCAAGTGTGAACAAGCTGCTGGGGTCCCAGCAGGGGCCACTGGTGGCTCCTTCCTGCTCCTGAAACTAAACCTCCTGAAAACTCCCCGCCTGCCCTCCCTACCCGCCCAAAAAAGCAGCTTCCCGTCCTCGGTGGCCCTACCCCAAATCCTAAAATGTGGATTCCAACCCGGGACCTGAAATTCCCCGGCGCGCAGGTACCGGCCTGAGCACCTCGCAGGCCAGATCTCGCCCGCTCGGAACAGGACCGCCCAGGCCGCCCCAAATCCAGCCTCCCGGGCCCCCAGCAGCGCCCTCCCCTTCTCCATCCCGCATTTTGGGGCCAAATCAAGAGTGAAGAGGGCTCTACATCTGAAACTGCGCGGTTTCGCCACTCAGCGCCTACTGGCAGAAACTTCCCTTTTAGAAAAAAAAAAGAAACACTTTTAGGCTAACATTTCAATCCCTCCTGCCCTTTAGAGTTCCTAGTTCTGCTTCCAGCTGGGGTTTTGGGTCTCCCAATAGAATTGAGTTATAAGATATTCTTTAAGCGTTTAAGGGCTATTTTACAAGTTTTTTAAATCTTTAAAATTAAAGGGGGAGATTAAAAAAAAAAAAACCAATCACACATCTAGGAAACGCAGCCTGGTGCACCGCCTGCTCAGAGATGGGCATGAGACAGGGACTCTGGGGGACGGATTTGGGGGCGCCCGGGGGGGTCGATGGGGTGCGCGTCGAGGTCCGCAGCCAGGCCAAGCCCCTCCCCCGGCCCTGGAGACGCGCCCTCCGCCCGGCCCGTGTGGACGGTCCCGGCCATTGTTTGCGGGGGACGCCTGTTAGGACGCATTGTTTTGGCTGTTTCCAACTTGCCCCGGCCCCTCCCGGGCCATCGCGGGGGACCCCACGCCGGCCCCCGCCCCTCACCACCGAGTCGGCCAACCGGTAGACCTGCCCCGCGAAGCCACCCAACTTTTCAAGAACAGCCCCCCACGCACCCACGCTCGCAACCGCCGGGCTCCCTCCGGCCAGCCCCTGGCTCCAGACCCGGAGAAGGGGGGACACCCCCGCCCCCAAGCCATCGCGACTATTTTTAAGAGTGAGTGTGATGGTAAAACACTGTCTGTATACACCGGGGGCTCGCCCGACACCTTCTCGCCGGGTGGGGAGGGGGCGCCCTAGAGGAGCGGAATAGAGAGTAGGAATAGGGGGGGCGGGCGGGGCGATCATCCGCGGAGGGAGGCGAGGTAACGAGCACGGGAGACTGGAGTCGGGCTCGGGGGTACGCCGGAGGGGCGACGCGGGGCGCCCCCTGGGGCCCTGCGCGGGCGGGGGGCGCGCCCCCTTTACCTGCGGCTCCGGCTCCTCGGCCATTTCCTCGCTCGGCGGCGGCCGGGACTGAACTGACACCACACGAGCGAGCCGAGGTTTGAATGAGGAGGGAGCGGGCGAGGAGGGGAGGGGGCGGGGAAGGCAGGAGGGAGGGGAGGCGACGGGGAGTTGCTCTCGGCCTTTTGTGCGGACACCTCCCGGTTTCCGCGCCCGCACCGGCCCCCCGAAAGAGACGGGGGCCACTGGGCGAGGGGCGAAGCCATCCCCCACGGCGCCTCAGAGCCTCGCGCTTTGAAGACCCCCCCCAAAAGGAGTGCCCCCACCCCCACCCCGAGGATTTGGGGGCCGGGCTCACCTCGGGCGCGGGGCTAAGGTGAGCGGGGTGGGGGTGCGCACGGGGGGCAAAGGCGCGGGCGCCCCCTACTCGTCCGCGCGGGGACAGTGCAGGCGCGGGGGGTCCCTAGAGCCGCCGGGGCGCGGCGCGTCCGGCGCACGGGGACTGTTGGGTCAGAAAGTGCTCAGGGAGCAGCTGTTGCGCCCTCCCTCGGCCCCGCAGCTCGGAAACGCCCCGCCTCCTGCCTTCACCGGCCGCGCGGCCCCGCCCCGAGGGCCCGCCCCACGCCCACGTGATCCGCGCAGGCGCGCCCCTGCCCCTCCCACCGCCGCGGACTCCGCCTCCGGGACGCGAGCGAGCAGACGAGCGCGCGCACTCCCTGCTCTCGCCCGGGAGATTCCCGCGCACGCGCGCATCTTTCACCGCCCCCACATCCCCCGCCTCCCGCCGTTCGGCTTAACGTGGCCCGCGCGCGCCCGGCGGTTCCAGTGACAGGTACGCGGGGAGGGGGCCACGGGGGCAGCGCGCAGGCGCAAATCCAGGCCTCGGCCTCGCCGCCTCCCCCTCCCTTGCAAGGTGTGCCCAGGCGAGGGGAGGGGCTGGTATCCCGAACTCCTGGGTCATCCAGAATTGCCACCAAACAAAAAGCCTTTACAACACCCATTTGGGTAGGTTCAAAGGCAGCTGTGCACAAACAACAATTTTTGCAGATTTTCGTCAAGTGTGAGGAAAGTCGATGAGATAAGTTGATTAAAATGTTTTAATTAGTACCTTCGTAAAGCTATCCTTTAATTGTTATTTTTCTGAAAAGGCTGGACTTGCGCTATTATAACTTGAGATTTCTAAACTTGGCCTGGGTTCCAAGAACCACTTGGGTTGGATAGAAATCCACGTGGATGAAACCGGGCTTAAACCGGGGACCACAAAAAAGGGAAAAAAAAAAAAAAGAAACCTAGCCATTTCCTCTCCTCCCCACGCTCAGCCCATTTAAAGCGTGTCCCTACTGTTCTTGTCCTTGCACGCGCGCGCGCGCACACACACACACACACACACACACACACACACACACACACAAAGTTATAATTCCGAGGAATCTGATTTCCCCCATTTTAAGTAAGCTCCAGGGAGGAACCACAAAAGCAACAATCACATCCACTAAGTTTTCTGCCCCAAGATGCAAACGAATGCAAATGTAAACCGACCTATGCACGTGACCACAAAATAATGCAGTTTGTTTTTTTGTTTTTTTGGCCTTGGTGTACCCAAAATGTAAACACCTAAAACATATCAAGAAAGGCATTTAAAGTATATACTTAATAAATTAGGACCAAAAAAAAAAAAACACTAAATAAATGCTAGGCGGGTAAGCGATGCAATCCTTAATAAATAGGAAATGGAATTTTGAGACACGGCTTCTTAGCAAAGGGGAGAAATTTGCCAAGTGTGATGTTTTGCTGTCATTTTATATATAACTACTAACCCCACATATGGTCTGGTTAGTCTTTTTTTTTTTAAAGGAAGTGAACCAATTACTTACTCACAAATAATTAGCAGTGCCAGAAGTAGATTCTTAGGCCAGAACTCTCTTTTTTCACTCAAGTAAACTGATAACTGATTACTTCTAGTACCAGGGTTCCTTTTCTCCCAGAAGATGAATACCTTTCTTTTAAAATATTTTTTAGAGCCTTGTAAATGGTGACATCCAAAAACACAGTCCAAAGGCATACTCGTCATAAACAAGCTTCATTGAACTTATCAAAACAAATGACTTCCAGCATTGCTCCGAAACAAAGAAGCCATGAACTAGTGGAACCAGGTTGAGTCTTAACATAAGTTGTCGCCTCACTCTACATGTTAATGGATAACCTTTGAACTCTGAAACCCTGAATGCTGTAAACACAATAGCACTGATAGTTACAAATCCTGCTATCAAAATGGTGCAAAAAGAAAAGTCTAAACTTTTCTTCAGCAGGAATAGGGAAACAATCAAAAGTTTTGACAAATAATCGTTTCACTTAGAACAATGAAACTCCTGGCTCTCAGACCTTGTTGCTACTGAATTATTTTCTGAGCAAAAACGGCTGTGCTTTTTTCTCTCTGTCCTCACAAAGCTACCACTTTGTTAGCATAATAGCATCATATGGTTTGTTAGCTACTGTTTCTTTCCTCCCCACCCCACCCCAAAAAAACCTTATTATGTTTTAGCTTTTAAAATCGAAAGATAATTGTATTAACTGATCTATCTGCTAAGAGTTTTATATGTGATCCTTATGTTTGAGCAAAGAATTACAAAGAGCCTTATTCCTGGAAGCATGCCAACAAAACTGGGAAATCGTTGCAAAATTCTGCTAGTGACTGAGTGCTGGGTTGCAAACACATACTGTGTTTTTAAATGGACATAGAGTGATCTGAATTAGCTGTAAGGGCGTCTGAGACTCTTCCCTTTAGAATGTAGAGACTCCTACTTAAGATGTATTGGAAAGCACGAATAGTTAAAACAATTAAAACTGGAAACTCCAAAAGTAACAGGAGAACACTGGAACATTTGGTTGTGTAATAAAAGCTAATAATTCCTATTCTTATTGTATGAGATTAAAATTGTAAATCGAACATTGGTCTGCATATACTTAGCTCCACCCACGAGTAATCCTGTTTTGCCATCAACCGCCCCCCCCCCCCCCAGCTAGACTAATTCTAAAGGAGTCAGGTGCTGCAAACAGGCAGGCAACACAAACAAAGAATGGAACCAGAAATGTCCCTTCAGATGTGAGCTGATGCTCTGCACATGTTACTCGGGAAAGGAAAAAAAAAAAAAAAAACCCACTTCACCTCTTTTTAATGCGACAAACATCAGCTACACCTCATTTTTCACAATTATCCAAACAGACCAGCCAGCCCTCCTTAAGAGATGTTTCCCAGTGTACGCTTAAAAAAAATCGCACCATTATCTCTGATTTAATCCTAGTGATCTGAGACCTCTTCTTTTAGCTAACTTCTGGTTTTCTCTCCAGATTCCTGCCTGCCACAGCCATCTCAGATCTAATAACAAAACAACAAACACTATCCTTCTAACTTGCTCTATGTACCATTTATTGGAATCTTCTTTTGAGACTTAGCCTTCATTAGAAGAACAGAATGCGGTGTGATCTTCTTTCGCAAGTATTTATTTTACTGTGAAACTATTACAGAAAAACGATTTGGAAACTGTGGAAACCCTGGAGTCGAAATGGAGCCAACATAGATACTTGACTTAAAAAGAATTCAGTGTTCAGAGCAGGAAAACCTGAAAAACTGCAGTGAGGAGTTAGCAGGAAAAGAGAATGGAAAAGTTAGCCAAACCTGCCAGCTTCTGCAAACTACAAAGGACATTTGAGAAGGAAACCGGGGCAGCCCTTTTCACATGACTCAATGCACTCAGTGAAGGAGGGATCACCAGCAGCTTGCAGGAAAACACCACACTTCTCTCTTTTCTATTAAGTTTCTTGATTTCACTCAAGTCACCTCAAAATGTTAAACCCTCTTATAAAACATCATAATAAGAGATGATAAAAAAATGGCAGAAATTACCTTTCAGAAGTGGAGGCAGGGTCCGGAACCTGGGGAACTCTGAGTTTGCCAGTCCACCTGGCTGGGAACAATACTGAAAGAGATGTGATTGCTGGATTTTATAAGCAAACCCAAAAAGGGAGGGGCCAAGAATAAGGTTCAATTTAAATAGAAGTTTAGATACAATCCCGACCTGATTAAATTAACTTGATTACATTCAGGCGACATTGTTTATTTTAACGGTATTCGTCCTGTCCCACTGGCAAGTTTGATCAGTGCCCTCCCCCTCTGCAAGCACAACTTTTGTCTTCCTCTGATATTCTGAATGGTTTTCCAAGGTTGACGTAACTCAAAATGTAAGTGTAAACTTTCTTTAAAAAGGACATATGTCACATAACTTTCAGAGCACCTCTTTATAAAGTTTTTTGCACTCATCTGATATTCCAAATGGGGAATTTGGGGTAAGAGGAGATAGAGTTAGAGGAAGGTTACATTTATTGAAATCCGACTCCTATCCTCATCTCAATAAATAGAACCATCTACAACTCAACACCAAAAAAACAATCCAATTAAAAAATGGGCAAAGGACCTAAATAGATATTTCTCCAAGGAGGACATACAGATGGCCTATGGACATATGAAAAGATGGTCAACAGCATTAATCATTAGAGAAATGCTAATTCAAACCACAATGAGATACCACCTCACACCTGTCAGAATTGCTATCATCAGTAAATCAAAACACAAGTGTTGGCGCGGATGTGGAGAAAAGGGAACCCTGTTGGTGGAACTGCAAATTGGTACAGCCACTATGGAAACGGTTTGGAGACTCCTCAAAAAATTTAAAATAGAACTACCTTATGACCCAGCAATTACTTCTGGGTATTTAGCCAAAGAAATCCAAAACACTAATTCAAAAAGATATATGCACCCCTATGTTCACTGCAGCATTATTTACAATAGCCAAATAATAGACAATATGGAAGCAATGGATAATCAATAGCCAACTGGATGAAGATGTGGTACATATATACAATGGAATAATTCCCAGCCATAAAAAAAAGTTTTTTTAATGAAGTCTTACCATTTGTGACAATGTGGATGAACCTAGAGGGTATTATGCTAAGTGAAATAAATCAGTCAGAGAAAGACAAATACCATATGATCTCACTTATATGTGGAGTCTAAAGAATAAATAAAAAATAAATAAAATAAATTGAACCATTTTCCATCCACCCACTTACTCAAGCCAAAAAAATCTAGACGCCAAACTGTATTTCATCTCCATTCCCCACAAACACACGTTTAATCCATCAGCAAACCCTATAATTTCTATCTTAATATATCTCAACTTTGTCCACTTCATCTTTAACACAAGCCTTACTCCACAGCACCACAAACTCTCACTGTCTCCTCCAAATATTTGTGTAAGTGAGGTCTCTCCAAGCTTTTACTTCTAGGTTTGCCTTAATACAGTCTCCGCCCATTGAAGCCCAAGAGGTCTTTTACAGTGTAAATCAGATCTTGTCACCGCCCTGCTAATGGCTTCCGATCGCCTCAGGAAAAAAGAACAAACTCCACAGCTTGGCCTCGCCAGCCGTGTACCTCTGGCCCCTGCCTAACTCCCCAGCCTCAAGTCTTGACCAACCCTTCCTTCTCTTAGGGTTCTGAGCTTCAGCCATTAGACCTCTCTGACTCAGAGCCTTCAGACTTAGGGTTCCCTTTGCCTAGTGCTCCCTTCCCATTCTTTCAGGAACTCAGCTTCTGTTTTTCCTGAAAGTGGTTTAAACCCAGTGTTCTGGGGGTGGGGTGGGGGCGGAGGGGATACCCTACAGGGTTGGGGGTGCCCTCTGCCAAGGTGTCAGAATGTCTTCCTTACAATCACTTAGGCTCAAATACTCTGGTTCCACCTCCCGAAAGCTGTGTTAATTCTAGAATATTATTTAATCTCTCTAGGTTTGTTTCCTCGTCCACAAAAATGAGGTGGTGATGATGAAAAAGAGGAGGAAAAAGAATAACTACTTAAAAGTTCTCATCATACAGAAAAAAACTGTAACTGTGACATGATGAGTGTTAAATAAACATTGTGATCATTATGCAATATATACATATATCAAATTATGTTGCACACCTTAAACTGATACAGTGTCATATGTCAATGATATCTCAAAACTGGAAACGGAAATATATATGATTATGTAAATAATGAATATTTGTTTTTATACAAGACTCTTTGGAGAATTAAATGAGGCACTCTGTAAAGTTGTAATCCCAGAATCGGGGAGCTGGCGGGGGGAGGGAGTTCTAGACACAGGCAATAGAGCTTACAGTAAGCAAAACAAATGAAGTCCTTGCCTTCTTTGGAACCTATCTTCTAGAGGGAGACCGACAACACACAGATAGTTATATTTGCAATATAAGGTCATTGGGGAGGGGAAAATGCTTGCTGTTTTAGATGGGAGATCCCTGAGGAGAAGCCACCTCCAGGAAGTCAGGGAGCAGGCATCAGGGAGCAGGTTGGAGAGCCAGGAAGGTGGGCGGGCTCAGGGCGGAAGGGAGGCTGGCTTGGAGATGGATCGACAAGTACAAGGAGGCCAGTGCCCCTGGTGCCCAGCAGGTGAAGACAGGAACTCAGGGAAATCAGGCCAGACCTTGGAAAGACAGTGCAAGAACTGGTGGTTGACTCTAGTTGCAGTAGGATGTCAGATGGTCAATTCTCTGTCCCCATTTTATTTATCACATCAACAGCACTTGATAGACTCAATCCCTTTCTCCTCCTTTTCCCTTGATTTGGGGACTAATTTCCCTTAGTCCCCACCCGCTGCTCCTCTTGGTCCTCTTAGTTGATTCTCCTCTCCCTGATTCCCAGACTTTAAAAAGTGCCCCAGGGCCCAATGCTGGCACCTTCTGTTTCTTATTTGTTCCCTAGATGATTTCATCCAATTCAGTGGCTCAAAATACCATCTGTAAGGCTCCTAAATTTATATATTTCTCACCCAGACCTTTTCCCTCAACTCCCAAAACATACGACTATTTCCAGCTGTCTACTCCCTCTCCATTTAGGTATCCAGTAATGAATTCTAGATTTCACCCTGACCTTCTGTAATTCTTCACCACTAATGGATATGTAGTATCACGGAATTGTACAAGACGGCAGGAAGCGAATGTTGATTGAGAACAAAGAGTGGGTGGAGAGATGGGTGAGCCACTGATATGAGATCATGCACCCCTGCCAGGTACCCCCAGAGCTCAAACCCATGCAGTTATACTCACTACACATCATACTGTAGTAATTATTTGCTCCTCCTGTCCTCCTCCGATTAGACTCTCAACTCCATAAAAATAGATGACACTGTCTTTTCTCTGCAGTATCGCCAAGTCTTAGCATGATGTCTACCTATAGCAGTGATCTATAAATGTGCTCAAAACAAATGAATATAGAAATGAATAATAATACATAGAACTCAGCCGCAATGAGTTCCAGTGAGAAGGGAATTGAAATGTGGGTCTTCAGGCCAGTCACTGGGGCCTTGGCTCCGGTTCCTCGTGTGTAAAACGGGGATTATAACCTCTACTAGGCTGCCTCGGCTGGTTGGGTTGCCCCATGTTGTACCACCGTGGAAGCTCTGTGTTGTACACCAGCAAAGCGTTGTTTTTATGACAACTCTTTTCTTTTTTGAATTTTATTGGGGAACAGCCATGGTCATTGGTTACACATTGCTTTCATGCTACACAGGCATAGCTGACTCTTTTAGGGAGGGCGCTGCTCCCAGTGGCCCATGTGGGGATCGAACTGGCAACCTTGGTGTTATCAGCACCACGCTCTAACCAACTGAGCTAACTGGTCACCCCTTATGATGACTCTTGTTGGGAATACAGTTGACCCATGAACAACACGGTTTTGCGTGGCACATGGCTATCTATATAGGGATTTTTTTTCAAATACATACAGTACTGTAAATCTATTTTATGATTTTCTTAACATTTTTCTCTTTGTTGTAAGCATACAGTTTATAATATGTATAACATACAAAATAGGTGTTAATCAACTGTATGCGTGATCAGTAAGGCTTCCTGTAAATAGAAGGCAATTACATAGTTAAGTATTGTGAGAGTCAAAAGTTATACACAGATTTTCGACTGCACAGGAGTGGGGGACCCAAGCTCTGGGTTGTTCAAGGGTCACCTGTATACTGAGTATCAATTCCACCAAGGGCTCCGTGTAGGACTCATTTTGAATATACTTGGAACGCTCGTCTCAGCTCCCCTGATAACAGTTACATTAAACCTGAAACCTCGGAGAGTCCACGCTTGCTAGGAAGAACTTTCAGAGTCTCTAACCTCCCTTTTCTGTTTCCTTCCGGCTCTCCCTTTTGGATGACATAAATGGCCTAGTAAGTTGTCTGTATAGTTGGTTGGTTGGAAATTTTATTTTCTGGTCTGAATCAGGCTGTTAGTTCCATCAAGAGTGGGAACGTGTCCAAACTCACACCCAAGGTCTGCCTTGGGAAGGGTTTGGATGGATGGTAGCACTGATATTTCAAAAAAATTCTATACTGGGGGCACTGGTTAGCTCAGGCAGTTAGAGCGCAGTGCTCATAACAGCAAGGTTGCTGGTTTGATCCCTGCATGGGCCACTGAGCTGCACCCTCCACAACCAGATTGAGACAACTACTCAACTTGGAGCTGATGAGTCCTGGAAAAACACACTGTTCCCCAATAAAAATATATAAATAAAAAATAAAATAAAAATTAAAGGGGAAAACATTTCTAAAAAAAAAATTCTATACCAAAAGTAGGGCCAGCAAGCTGAGAGGCTAGCTGATAAGCTCTAACATGCACTGCGTTCTCAGTGTATGCTTTCTACTCTGCAACTCATTGAATCCTAAGGACCCTGTGAGGGAGGGTCTATATTCCATTTTTACAGGGATTAAGTGACTTTGCCAAGACTCACTGGTAATAAACAGCTGAGCTAGGAGACTAAATCCAGCCTCTAGGGCCTTTCACATTCTCCACAGGTATACGGCCTCCCTCAGAGCCATTCCTCTGTCTAGGTCTCCAACCTCAGTTCCTGTCTCCCCTTTTCCCACTCCCTCACTACCCTTCAACACAGTGGCCTCCTTTCCCGTGCAGACACTGGCCAAGCCTCACCCCCACACCTCATGGTGTATCCCCAGGGCCTGGAACCATGCCTAGCACGTAGTAGGTGCTCATTCACACTGGATGAAAAATGAGTAAATGGCCACTATGTGCCAAGCACTTTACATCCATTATCTCTTTACATCCTCCTAGTAACACAACCAAATGGCTACTTTTAGTCTTGTTTTAAATGCAAAGAGGTTAAGTATGCATTCAAACAATAGCATGCACACCTACTATGTTGTACACCAACATTTTTTCCTGCATGCCAGGGATATAACTGTAAGCAACGTGAATTCCATGCTTACAGCTCTACCACTCCAACAGAAATGCAGACAATCATATATCTGTCACATTGATCTTTTCAAAAGTCATACCTGATTACATCATGGTTCTGCCTAAAACTCCCAGTGTCTCTTAGGATAAAAAACAGAATTTCTGATAACATGGCTGCCAGGATCTGGTGGACCCGGCAAAGACCCTGTGAAGGGTTTTACTCCAAGAACACTGGGAAACCACTGACAGGAAATGGAAGTAAAACCAAAAGAACTATTGAACTTCAAGATTATCTCCTCAACAGTCTCATCCCAGCTGAACAAAGAAGACATGGCAGGCTTGAAGAAGCTGCCGATGTAATCTTATCAGTCTTCACCCCGTTAGTTGGTTGTTACTGCCTTTACTTTAAAAAGAAGAAACTGAGGCTCAGGTTGGCTAAGTAGCCTTCCTGAGGTCACAGGAGGTAACCCTTTCACGTTCCCACGTTCCAGACTACACTGAGGCCAATAAGCCGTTTGAATCCGAGGTCAAACCTCAGCTCTGTCACCAACCTAAATTTCATCACTTCTAAAAATCTACACGGATGCACATTTCTAGACACCCTATTTCCTGAATGTTCACCAGTCAGCCGTGTGTGGCTTTGGGGCAAGGGTGAAACATCCTCACCCTAACCTTCCCCACCTCCCAGCCATTTCTGGAACAGCAAGAGTTCACTTGGCTGCCCCAGGGCTAGTCCCCTCCCACCTCAGTCATTCCCTTGCATTCTTGGTGTCCCTGTGTACTTGTCCATCTTCCCCAATAGACTGCAACTCTCCTTTGAAGGCAGAGAAGAAAGGTCATGCAAATTCATGTCCCAACAGCAATTACCAGAGTACTTTTTGCATAGAGCTGGGAGGCGATAAATGTTTATAAAACGAAAATGTCCCAGACCAAGTCCTGCCTGCCTTTACATGGCCCCTCAGAGGTAATCAGTAAA
The DNA here is from genome assembly GCF_001890085.2 of Hipposideros armiger. NCBI lineage: Eukaryota > Metazoa > Chordata > Mammalia > Chiroptera > Hipposideridae > Hipposideros > Hipposideros armiger. The sequence goes on from NW_017731404.1 coordinate 4,201,458, forward strand.
TCTTACAGGTCCGATCACCCCAGTATCTCTCAAACACATCCTTTCCTTTCTATTCCCACTGTCCTCGTTTCTTGTCGCCTTCTGACCTGTGTAATAATCTTGTAACCAGTGCTCCTGAACCCGTCCCGTCCTAACCCAGAACATTTTTTTCCTCAACCCCACTAATAACCATCCTGCTATACTGCCCTGTGCAAAAATCTCCAATTTTACCAAAATCAGTTATCGTCCCCTCTCTAAGGATGCAAAACCGCACCCTGGCCCCAGCCAACCGTTTAGCCGGGTTCACTCCATAAATATTTACGGACAACTCCTTTGTCCCAGGCACTCGGCTAGGTAATAATTAAAGAGTGAGGTACAAAACAAATTGTATTTTTGCCCTCGTGGAGCTTACATGCTAATAGAAGAAACAGACATTAAACAAATTAAAACGTAAGTAAATAGATAAACATATAATTATAGTACCTACCCTACAGTAATAATCACTCAGGTACATAAAGAAGCACACAGAAGGATAGTCACTGCAGCACTGTTTACGATAGAGAAAAATTAGAACCTACACGTTCATCGGAAGGAAAATGTCCACATAAACTATGCTATATCCAAATTTAAGAATATAGGCAGCAGGCCGTGAGTCGCTGGCGACGGCGTAGGCTGCAGTCCCCTGCCGCAGTGGGTTGCCATGGGCTACTGTGTGTAGCCAGCAGCCAGCGTGAGCGGCCAGCAGCCGCAGTGAGCGGCCGTCCAGAAGCTGGTGACTGATCTACCTCACCCGGGAAGAGCGCAATGATGGTGCCAACTTGGGCCAGTGAAGCAATGTCCTCCACAACTAGATTGAAGAACAAAAGGACAGCAACTTGTCTGTTCCCCTTCCCCAATCCCCCAGCACTGTTCCCTTCCCCAATAAAAATCTTAAAAAAAATAAATAAAGATACAAACAGACTGAAAGTAGAGCAATGGAAAAAAGATAGTTCATGCAAATAAAAAAAAAAAAAAGAATATAGGCAGCAAGCAGTTGGAAAGAATAATGTCACATATACTCAGTTGGCTAAATCACCAAGACATTGTGAAGTAAAAAAATAAAAGAATCCAGCTGCAGAAACGTATGCCGTTTTGGTTTACACACACACCATGATATGTTTTCTAAAGGAAATTTATGTATATGTGTAAACTATATAGGTATGTAGGTGCACATACATATATTATGCATGTTATATATCCCTGTGTTTGGATAAACACACACATATATCATAATATGTATGCTGATCATTTCACAATATATATACAAATGCTGAATAATTATGCTGTGCACCTGAATATAATGTTCTATGTTGATATTATCTAAATAAATAAAAAAGAAATATATATGCAAATTAATGAAAGTTAGGAAGGCCCATAACCAAAGCGGTTAATTCTCAAATGTGGGCAAGGACCCAGGACAGTTGGATAGTGGCTAAATATTGTTATCTTTTTACAGGTATTAAAATATAGGCATATTTTGCCGGAATAGTTAAAACTGAGTTGCCTATTACCATAGAAGTCCAAACTGTGTTCAATGCCCTGAGGAATATAACACGGGGAATAAAATGTTTAGGATTTCCGTATACTGCTTTTTATAGGCATTTGATAAACCGTGGTCTGCTTACCCATCTCCTTGCTGTGTGCCAGCTGCCTGACCCAGCCTAACTGAATCTCCCCAAAGCATGTGCGGAGTATATGTAAAAATTAATCTGCACCTATCCCACCCATCCCCCAAGGTCCACTCCAGATACCACCACTCTCTCTGTTCAGTCACCCTTTGCTCAGTGCCTCCATTATGACATTTGCTATGTGTTTGTCTTACCACCTGACGAGACAGCAGGCCCCTCAAAAGGGAGGGCCAATTTCCTCCCTGAACATGGTGGGCAGACAGGAAGTGTCCCAGTATTGAGCTGTCCTATTATTTATTTAAGTAAATATGCCCCCTAGATTATTTCATGCACTCATTCATACACTTTCTCACTCAATAAATATTTATTTGAGCACCTACTGTGCACCCACCATGGTTCTAGGTGCTGGGGGTGCAGCAGGAAAGCAAGCTTATTAAATGCCTGTCCTTGTGGAGTTAACATTTAATATCATAGTGTATTAAATGAGAAATGGTACGGGGGAAAAAATAAGAGGGGGCAAAGGGGCCAGGGCGTGGAGGGGACAGGGGGGATGATGTGAAATAGGTTAGTCCAGGAAGGCTTCACAGCGGAGGACAGCTGAGTGAAGATGACGGGGCGACAGTGTGAGCCATGCAGAGTTCTAGGAAAAGAGCAGTCCACGCAACGGGCCTGCCATGCAAAGACCTCGAAGCAATGTGCCCAGGGGCTCAAGAAAACCAGCGTGGCACTGTGGCTGGTTTGGAGAAAGAAGTGGAAACAAGTCAGAAAATGAAGATGGCGGACATTCGCACTGATTGCTTGGGGCCGTTGGGGCATTGTAAAGACTGGATTTTAATTTTACTCTGAATGAACCCGAGAACCCCTGAATGGTCTGAGCAGAGGACCATGGCCTGGCTCAGATATTAAGAGGTCTATTAAACAGACTGATAAAACTAAGAATACTCCTAAAATAATCATGACAATAGTCCCCTTTGCTGAAATCACTCAGATAATTTAAGTGCGTCCATATCTTCAGGTTACTTTTACAACAATAACAATAATAGTAATAGTAAGAAGAGATAAGACGGATAAGAAAAGGGGAAAATACTACAATTTATTGAGCCCCTGCATGTGCCAGAGCCGTAAGTCCACATCCGATTTATCCAATCATGTTGTTCTTTAGTTCTCCTGATAACCTGTATATTTAATTCATTTGGCAGGTGAAACTACAGTCATCTGTGGTTACCTTGCTTTCTGACTTACTAACTTCTCTTACTTGAGGTTCTACAACAAGAATACATACAGTGGAATTCTAGCCCGATTTAATAGCCCAGGCTGACTCATGCCACTCTTCTTTGTACTTAGTGGTTGACCTTGGCCTTAGGAGAATAGAAATAATAGCGATCATTGATTAAGTACTTATTATAGGCCAAGCACATTATGTGTACCATTTCTGGACACCTATGCAGAGTCAGCGCGGGTCACCCAGATTAGAGAGCTGTGCCTCTGAGCAGTGATCCGGCTAGTGACCTCTTGAATCCGTCTTTCTGGGTTCAAACTTAAGATTCCGGGCTACCAGCTGTGCCACCTCTGCCCCCACACTTGAGCTCCTTTTGCCTGTTTCCCCATTTTACAGACGGAGGTAAGAGTACTCACTAAGAAGTGTATTGAGGAGGAATAAATGAGTCCTCACGTATAAAATGCTTCAGGGAGAATTGGGCACATAGTAAGCACTCAATTAAGACACCTATTATTAAAAAGACCATTGCCTAGGGCACCGAAGCTTGCAGGCATGCAAAGCCAGGTCTGTGCTTAACCACAGCAGGGCCCAGTCAGCATCCTTACTCCTGGGCCAGGAAAGAGAAGCGAGTATGTTTATAGCAGACGAGGGAGACTAGTTGGGTTTGGACCCGGATTTCTCTGCGCCAGGACCTGCCAAGAGCAATCAGCCATCAGCGAGACCACTCAAAGTAGACAAAACAAGAAAGGTACCTGGATCTGGGTGGTCCTCAGCAAGCTGGGAGACGTCCTCCCTCTCCGTGTTCCTTGGGCATCTTCTCCAAACGGGAGGCGAAGCGATACCTGAGAGACCAGGAAAGGAGTCAGGGGTGAGTGAGTGGAGTCAGGAAAGGATGTGGAATTAATAAACTACAAGTCTCCAGACCGGAAGGTGTGCCCTCAAACCACGCCCTCAAACGGTACTGGGATTAGGGGGAAATGCTGGAGAGGAGATTAAGATCAGAGCCACACCTTTGATCCAAGTGACCAAAAAAATCGTGAGTCTAGTAGACTTAAGCTCAGGCAGCTGCCCTCAATGGCAGTGGTGTCCTTGATCCAAAGCCACGCTACTTCACCACTTTGAGCTGGTGGAGGTTTGGGTCAGCTCCCAACATGAACACAGGTTTTCTCCGAAACCAGAACTGAATAAAACAACCGCCTTCGGAGCCTGCCTGGATCCAAACCCTGACTCCCTTGCTCAGCTGCTGGGAGACCTGGGCCCAGTGACCTAACCTTTCAGCCTCACCTGTAAAATTGGGAAGACTAATGTTGCCCAGCGCATCGGGCACTTTTGCGCATGAAATGAGCTAATGTCAATGAAACCTAAAAACTACCCGGCCCATGGCAATCATTCAAACTGTGTCAGCCAAAATAACATTAGCCATTATTTTCTCTGGATGTCTCTCTAAATTTCTCTGGGTTATTCTAAAACAGCCCTTCAAATTAACTAAATCCCTTTTATTTCTTTAACAACTTAAAAAATATATATATAGTTAGCCCATTTTGTTGACTTTTTTTTTTTTAACAAACACCAAGGCTGCGTGTCCTCTTAAAATTATTTTATGAGATTATGTTTTGTTCCCATTTGTTTTGAGGGATGACTTCAGCGTCACTGAGTGGGATGAAAACAGTGAAAAGTAAATGAGGATAATAGGACCATCCTTCCTGAACTTTAAAAAAAAAAAAAAAAGAGGAAAGAAAGAAAAAAATAATGAAAGATTCAGATGTTGGTCTTTTAAAGATCATCTTGCTCAGTATTTTCAAGTTCCTCTTTTTTTCTCTCCCCCATAAACACGACAGTAATGAGATAGTTTTCCTTTCTCCCTGCCTCAAAAAAAAAAAAAATCTGTCACATAAATTTCTCCAAATCAATACAATTGAATTTTCTACAAGGATTTGTAACTGATAGGCTATATTCTTTAAAGCAAATAAGCATGCTATATACAGAAATAAACAGTTTCTGAAGCAGTTTTATTTGAAGTCAACAAATAAGAACAACGTGTCCCCAAGGAAACAAAGTAGAATTTGGACTCGAAGCTAAAATGGCTCTGCCTTAATCCTCTGTTACCCAGTACTATGGGGCTGCGTTTACAGGAAACGCCTGCCACCAGAAGTTTTCTGCTAGTTTTCAACCGTATTTTTGTATCATCAACTCAGCCAGATGGAAACAAATAAAATCCCCAGCCTAAAAAAAACAAAACCGTAAAGTAAACGAAGAGAACGCTGACCTGTTCATTTCTACCTTCTTCAGGATGGGAAGAGAGCACGCAGAGCTGCAGGCTCCCCTCCCCCTCCAGGACTGGGCTTCCCGGTGGGTGGGAACTATCTCATTACCACATTTTCAAATAGACCGGTTTCTCTTTTAATCAAAGTTACTTTGTGGTTGTTTGGCAGTCTGCACATGCCATGTTTTTCATAGCTATAGAAAATGTGTATTTATTTATTTTGAGAGGGCTATGACCATATGACAAACATAAGCCAGCCTCAGCCAATGGTTTATAAGAGCTCTGAAAAGCAGTGCCTTTAAACATTTTAATAGAGGCGCTCTCATCCTTTGTAAGTGGAAGTGTAAATTGGTACAGTGCTTTTGTAAACAACTCAGGGACACAAGTCAAGGGCCTTACAATGTTCATACATTTGGGTGCAGCAATACCAGTCCTGGAATGGATCCTAAGGAAATAGCCCCAATCAAGGAAAAGGTGTTATGAACAAAGATATTCATGGCAACAAGTTTACTATAAGGGGAAGAAAAACACACACACACACACCCTCTGTCTCCACATATAGTGGAAACAAACAAATAGAGGAATGATTAATCATCCAAGTTACCCCCCCTCCCAACTCTTGCACACAGCCATTTCAAAATTAGAAAGTTTTGAAAAGCATGCCATTGGGAAATAGTTATAATAGCAAACTGAAAAATCCAGCTGCAAAATCATATTTTTAACAAAAATTCTTTTTATTAGCAACTAGGGAGGCTATAGGTTATACGTAAAATTTTTAAATTGGTTTTCTTATCAGGGACATTTTAGTATGGACAAGACATTAAGTGATACCAAGAATTTATTAATCCATTATCTATAATAATGGCATTATGGGTTATTAGGAAAAAAAACATGTAGACATATTTTTTAGAGACATATACTTAAGCATTTAGGAGGAAAATGATGTGGTGGAATTTATAATACTTTTTAGCAAATTTTAAAAATGGGAGAATTGAAGCAAATGGGTTAACATCTTGAAACTGCAGAACTGGGTGTTGGATGTGAGGGGTTCATTTTACTCTCTATTTTTGTATACATTTCAAAATTTATATATATACACACATACATATATATATATATATAATTTTTTTATTAAACATTTTTAAATGGTTGTTTTTTGATCATGGGATTGGCATGACCTGTTTCTACCTCTTATTCTTCTTGAATTATTTTCTATGATATACTAGTATTACCTTTGACAAAAACACATTAACATTGATTTTACCAAAAAGAGATTAAAAGTAAGAGCTGAGAGTCCCACAGAGCTTTTTTTATTGCTGTGTAATAGCAGTGAATCCTCCGAATGCTGTGATAAGCCTGTGTACCTGCAAATGTGAGCTTGTACACGGTCCAAATCCCGTCCATGGGGGAGCACCGTGCCATCTGAGCCTATGCTGTGAATATAATCAGCAGATAAAAAGGCCAGCTGCAACGAGCCGTTTTAAAGATTAGGGACCATTTAAAAACACACACCACGTCTTGCCTCTTAAACGTTAAGTGGCAAGATACCCTGGTTTTAATTCTGAAGTTTCATGCAATGACCAGGCAAGCAGCCGGAGTCCCACATACCACCCAGCTGATTCAGAAGGAAGGGTTCCACATTCCTTAATTAGCAGCATCAGAAAAGCACCACTTCCTGCAGCTCGGAGTTTCCCATTTCATCCAGCTACTCAGTTGGCCCAACACACCCCACGAAGTCATGGAGAAGATTTCCATCGTTTTGGAAACATCGATAGTGTTGTGTAATTTATTTTATTAATTTACTTTGTTTTTGTTTTATTCTATTTTGTTCTATCATATGCTATTCCACTGTGTTCTAATTTTTGCAGATTGAAGATTTCCAAGGTGACATTACGCATATTCTTCTTTCTCTCTAGACTTCATGGACACCTGGTATCTATGGACATCACAGTCGAGCGCAGAATGAATGAACACTTGACCAACCTGAAAAGACAGTTCTCTTCATGATTAATAGTCAAAAGATTCAGAATAAGGGACCGGGCCAGAAGTTTCTTTTTTAGCACCAATTACTTAAATGAAGCTCCTGACCTGTATTGAAGTTCTCCAGCAGAACTCAAACAGGATGCAAGAGCACAAGGAAAGTTTCCAAGGAAGATTGCAGTTTTCCCATGTGATATGCTGGATCATCTTTGAAAAGACAAGGGCAGTGAACAGTATTGCAACCTTAACTGGAAGGTCAAATTCTCAGGAAACATTCTCCCAGTCGATATTGGATTTAACCCTTATTAACAGTTATTTACTCTGAACTTCAGAGGTTTTAAAGTAATGTAAAATGATGCTAAGCAGACACTTTAAAAAAAACTGGAAAACATCATTTTTGTCCATAGAGGGACCCTACCTCTGTGCTACATCGATGACGCATTATTCCATTTCCCCCTTTTAGTCCTCTCTTCCTTAAACTGTGTCTTTTCAAAGAATTCTCCTCTTTGACCACCAGGTTGATAAATATATATATATATATATATATATATATATATATATATATATATATATATATAAACTTTATTGGGGAACAGCCATGGTCATTGGTTACACATGGCTTTCATACTACAATTGCATAGTTTACTCTTTTAAGGAGGGGGCAGCTCACAGTGGCCCATGTGGGGATCAAACCGGCAACCTTGGTGTTATCAGCACCACACTCTAACCAACTGAGCAAACCGGTCACCCCCACGTTTGTTTTTTAATTACGTACTTGGTCTGTAAATAAGAGGATAGACAAGAAAAGGTCATAGTCTTAAACCCCAAGAGAAAGCAAGTGTTGGCGTTAGTGGCAAACTTGTCTTCTCAGGTGTCTAAGAGGGAGCAAAGAAGGTGTACTTAGGAATTTTATTTCTTCTGATGACACCTTCTGACGTTTGAGAATGTCTGAAGCTGTTCAGTGGAGTAGACCAACTCTTGATGGGGTCTCTTAAGAATGAACACCTTTCCTTCTGATCCCAGGAAATAGTTCCTTCTTAACACCATGTGATAGTTACAATGAAAAATGTATTTTAAAATTCATTTACTTTAAATAACAATTATGTCGAGTCCAGAGCTAACGGACACTGGCTTAAATCAAATAGACCTTGGGCTGCTGGTGTTCTTGGGTCATATAAAAACAACAGCTTGACATTACTCCGACCCAGTTTACCCATTTCCTCCATATAGCACAAGATACCAGGAGGGTGCATGAAAAGTGCCCTCTGACTATGATATTGTCTTTATGGAGAGACATGAAGATGTCATAGTTTGGTTTTGGGGTTTTTTTTCTCGAAAATAATGTTTATTAAAAACAGTACATTGTAAGACATGAACCAGGACCCAAGAATCTGAGTCTTCTCGCACCTTCAAAGAAATCAAGATTGAAATAAAATTGTTGTGATTAATATTTGGGGGATAGTATTCATATCTAAGAGCGTTTTGCTTGTGACAAAAAGATGACATCTGAATTCACTCTAAAGTTTGGTCTCCTTCCATTTCTGCATATTAGAAAGCGTCTGCCCTTCTCTTTACGTTTCCAAGTTATTCACTATTTTATCTTCCTGAGTTTTCAAGTAGGCAGCACAACATTGTAAATCCATCAGAGAAACACTGGAATTTTAACCTGTAATAACTCAAAGCTTCTACTTTGGACACAGGACACCCACCCTCCACAGTACATTCTATTCTATTCTGTTTACATCGCTCCCGTGTGAATGGTGCCCACCTGGAGCCGTTCAATGGACTGAAGTAATCTTAGCAGCCTTGCAATGGCTTGGGCACAACCACTGCTCCTTTGTCAAATAGCTGGGCCTGCTTCTGGTGAACTGCCTGCTAGATAGAGCCACCTAGAAGCCCTCGTGGGCTTGTTATTTCTTCACTTATCAGTGGATCGTAAGTTGGAGTATTTCCTTAGTCATAGAGACTGGCCGTTTATTGGGACGTTCTCAGTAGGAACTACAGTTGAAGATAACAAAATGGTTATTTAAACATGAATGTGAAAGAAAAAAATTATTTTTCTTGTGGGCTTAAGATTATTTTGCTATTTTCTGACTTTTAAACTTTTAACTGTTTTTAAGAGTGGAGATCTGATTTTTTTTTAAATTCTTTCCTATGCCATTTGAATGTTTGAGTCTTTTGAAAACATTTACGTGTTCTGACCAGCCAGCAACCCCTAATATCTTCTATAGTTCCTAAGATTAAGAAACTAGGAGAAAGCTAGGGAGATTTGGCAAGCAACTAGGTAAGAATCTGGCAAGGAAACCTCTTGAGCAAGAGTATATGGGTTTGGGTTTATTGGAACATTTGAAAGCAATTAAAATGGTGTGGTTTTTTTCCTCAAACTTATTTTTGTCCTCTTTACTTTAAGCACACCCAGGCATACAATTGAAAAATAACAATAAAGTATAAATGAATCATGAAGCTGATCAAGCCAAAAAGCTACTACCACGGGATTTATAACATATTGATGGAGTTTCTAATCTGTTCTCAGACTTTTTGTGGGTGTCAAGACAAAGCCTTTAAGAAAAGCTGATCAGACCCTCAATATTCAATTTTAACTTATATTTATTGACCTGATACAGAATTCCTGCATAATGTGAAAAAAAATACCACATTCCAAATTGTGGGGATAGGCATGGAAATGATACTTATATGGTTAAACTATATATAAATGTGTGTTGAACAAATACAAACAGGACAGAATAGAGGCCCAGGAGATGAATCACAATTATTGGTGATAACTCCACAATGAGCTAGAAGAACATTCATTATTAAGCCTATGTACCTCCCATATTTTAAATACAAGTATTCTCACATTTGGCAACATCCTTCAAAAAGACCAGAGGATATACTCTAGTATGCAATGTACCATCCTTAAAAAATACTTTTTTATTTTTATGATTAGAAAGACTTACTATTCCTTATAGAAAGTTTGAAAATTGCAGAAAACACCCATAAACACAACATACAACACTCAGAAACAACCATGGGTTTATGTTAGTATGTTTTCTTGCAGCTTTTGTTTGTTTGTTTGTTTCAGATGTACAAAACAATGTAATGGTTAGACACTTACACCCCTCACAAAGTGATAACCCCCCCTCCCCCAATCTACTACCCCTCTGACATCCTATATAGCTGTTACATCCTTGCAGCTTTTTAAAAATGGTACAGTACTTGGTAACATTCTGCTTTTCTTCACCTGACCATTACAATGATGGTTTTCCTCACGTGTTAGCTTCTTAAGTCACATCTTTTCTTTCTCTTGTAAAAATGTATAAAATATAAATGCCATATAGCCTCCCCCATCTTCCCTCACCACCACTCCCCCACAACTCCTTTTGTTCTAGCAGAATATCTGTGAAAGTGAAACAGAAAAAAAAAAATGGTTTCACTGACAGTTGAATTAAAACCCTAATAAGGAAAGACTATGATACCACTGAAATTCTTTCCTCCCCCCCTATGTATCTTAAGATATTTCAGTGAATTCTCCAGGAATAAAGACCACAAAGGGGTATTTACATTGTACAGGAAAACCAAGTTGACAGAGTAATTATCTCCTTAAAAAAAATCTTCACTCTGGTCATAGTAGTGACCTCTAGGGAGGGGACCTGGGAGGCTGAGGACCACCATGGGGGCGG
>NW_017731404.1:4212359-4225864 GCF_001890085.2 Hipposideros armiger
CTGTATTACAATCTTAAGGGACCAAGCTCATTAAATCGGAAACAACCCACCTCTGCCTCTTCCATAAGACTCTTAGCACTCCCCCCCTCATCTCACTTTCCATTTCAGAACCAAACTTTATTTGGGGAGGTGGGGTGCACTGCAACTAAAAATAGGACACCTGCTCCATTTTGTCCCTGGGTAAATTGTCAGAAAAGCCTTGACAACAGCCCCCACAACTAATTTATCTGCCCATTGAATATAAGAAACACCTAGAGGTATTTATGAAATGAATCTTGGCAGCATTTGTATGGTTTCTATTCCGAGCTTTTTTTCTTTCTTTTTCTCACGCGTTCTCCCCATTCATCCCACCTGAAGAGGGTGAATCAGGGGCCGGGAGCTGGGCTGGTGTCTGGTTTGGAATCCAAGGCGGGAGACGCCACGAGAGGGTTGCTTCCGGGCGCCAGCCTCTGACGGGCTTCCCCTCCCTCCCACTCCACCACGGGGGTGATTAATTCATTTTCTGAAGCATTTATTTAAATCCATTCTCTTCCTGAGTCAGTATGGACTTTGCTCGTCTTATTTCCTTGAACTATTTCCACCTTCCACGGATGAGCAATTGCAATGAAGCAGTTTCTTCCGGAGCACGGAATGGGTAATCTGTGCTTCCACAGATGTAAAAAGACATCTGACAACGTGAGCCTTCCTGCCACAAGGACAAGTGAATCGGGCTATCATGCACAGTATTCAACGTTGCAAGATCTGGAATTTGATGTATAGCGTGAGACTCTACTATGGGACGCCTCTTTTTTTTTGTCTTTATTCTCTTTCAAAGAGACTCTAGGTCTGTCTGGGAGGACGAGCCAGGGACCCACGAGTAATGAGCCCAACAGCCCAGCAGGGCCACCCTTGTAACAGCCTCTGTCCTGACCTAACACACCAGACTTGAGTGACAAAAAGTTTGATTGTGCAATTTTCTCAGTAAGCTGACCTGAGGCTAGTCCCGTGTTTGCTTTCTACGTACTATAGAAAATGTGTTGAATGCGTTTCGGATTCTTCCATACCAAGCACTTCTTGCTTTGTTAACACGGCTGGAACGGTGGTGCCTTATTCTGAGATTGTATTTTGAGCACGGGCGGGTGAAAGTTGGGATTTTTCTCGTTCTCCTTTTTTTTTTTTTTTTAGGTCCCTCCTGCTTTAAAAACAAGATAAGCCTGTATGCAAATAGAGTCCCCAGTCACCACAGTAACAGTCTGAACTTTATTTATTGAATTGCAGAGTCTTCCTTCACCCCGCTTAAGCTCTATTTGCATACCTTTAACATTAGCAACATTTATTCCAGTAATGAGTCATTTGAGACATCTTCTGGGTTTATAGCTCTGAGCTGGATTCAACAGGGCTAATGCCGGAAGGAAGAATGGATGTCTTCTGTGTTAAAACTTAGGACTCTTCATGTGCAGAGAGAGACAGAGATAGAGGGTTTTTTGTTGTTGTTGTTTTAATTCTAAAATTGAAATGTGCCCGAATAAATTCAAGATAATATTTGAAATACATTTAGGTATGTATTTCACACACTAAAGAAATATACTGTATGACCTTCTCATTCTATAAAGGGATAAATGACAGGCTATCTCTTCCTGTGCTGAATCTAACTTTAGTCTCTTGAAGAGTAACAGCTTTATATATATTTTTAAATAGCTTTATGGAGATATAAGTGACTCTAACAGTGTGTACGTTGAAGATATACACTGTGTTGATTATAGTTTGATTGTTTTTAAATGGAAAGGAAAGAAAGAGAACCGACCTCAGAGCTTTTTTTCTCAGCAAGAACAGGAAGCCTGAAGGAGGAAGTATGTGACAGTTTATTTTTCAACAAGTCCACGTTATCAAGTGAATGAAATTCCTCTGGAAGCTCGAAAAATGAAGATCGGACGATGGCTGTGTTCAGATAGCACAAAGGCTCCTCAATATTTAGAACCTTTTTTTTTTCAAAGCTCCGTTATTAATGAAAGCCAATTATTGCACTTTTCCAAAAGGAAACACTGAGTCATTCATGAAATGATCTAAGATTTCGAAACTTGCTTACACCATTTTTTTTCCCCCTCCTTCCCTACCTGTGCCAAAAGCAGGCTCAGAAAAAGCCAACCAGTAACCGTGGCCTAAATCCAGGGAGCCGGCAGCAAATTAGCCTGAGACTGGAGTAATTTAACCAAGATTCCTGATGTCCTAAAGGAAGACTATCCCAGCAGGATGCCTCCACTGCCCGCCTGTGTCCGGAGGGGAGGGGACAGAGGCCTCTGGGGTGGTGGGGGGCCTGATTAACTAGTTCTGGCACCACCATTATTTGGCCTTACCCTTGGCCTGCCTCCAAGTTTCATGTGGAACAGCAGATGGGCGTGGGCCCACAGATAGGCAGGCCCGTGTTTCCAGGAGGCATTACATATTTATGGCCAGAGCCCTACAGAATTTGGCCGGACGTGGGGGACCGATGAGAATGCGTTTGGCGAGGAAATACCGACTTCTTGATCCATTTATGGAGAGTGCTTAAGCTTGCATCATTCAACCGTGTCCAAAGACAGTCAACAAATGCTTGGGGTCAGGAGTAAACTGGGAGTGAGGTGGTTTTAACCCCAACACAGCTTCACCCTGTCTCTTGCTGAAGAGGAGTATTTCTAGGTACCTATTTTTCCAAACATGACTTTGGAGAAATTCCCTAAGAATTAAGCCATCTACATCTCTGAATGGGCAGTGGGAGCAACTTATTTCATCTTTACAAATAACTGTAAATCCATGTAGATAAATAAGGTAGACAAGGCAACAATGTTTTCATCCAAACAATACAGAAAAGCTTGGAATTGCGCCTCCTTAACAAAGTGCCTTCTGTTTGCCTTGTGCTCTTCAAAGGAATTTACAGATACATTATCTTAATGTCACTCTGCCAGGTAGAAAGGGGACCCCGCACACGGTCCTGTTTCACAGATGAGGAAACGGTGCCTCCGAGGGACCCTCATCTTTCTGAGGTCACAAAGTGAATCAACTGCAGAGCCCACACTTCATTGCAGGCCTCCTGGCAAAGAGGACTCGCTGGTCCTCCCACTGCACCCCGTGGCGTCTGAATGTTCCCTGCCTTACTTACATCCAGGCTCCGTGAGCCCCTAGGTCAGCTGTTACACGAAGCCCGAGCTTTTCAACTCCCAGAATTCCCAAGGAGATTCAAGTCTAGTTTTTACTCCCTACCTATAAAGATCCTGCTCCTTTTTCACAATGGGGGACATACCTATTTGAGAAGGAAGTGGCCTAGAGTCTGGTATTCGTGTAGAATGACTTCCTCTTTTTCTCCTTGAATTTATTTTGGTATTATTTTCTCCCAACACCCAAAAAAAAAAAAAAATCCCAGATGCTGTACCCCATATAAGGGACTTTTTTAAAAACACCATGTCTCATCCACTGAGATGTTACTAATAATCCCCAGTGATTTTTAATTTCCTGCGTGTGTATATATTTTTCACATTTTTTTTTACAGTGACTTTTTTTTTTCCCCAGTCAGTTAGGACAAAAATTATTTTAAAAAACTATCTTATTTTTGTGGAACTCACATTGTGCCATTCACACAATTATTCCTATCACCAATAGAAAAAAACACTGGAGTTTCAGGACACACCATTAGACAGTTGCTGGGGCCTCACTTATTCAGAACGCGCCCAGTAGGCACTGGTTAAAAATTGATGATGCCAGCGCAGTCTTTCTCAAGTGATTTTTGTAAAATACCTGGGAGACCTTGAACATTCTGTTAAGAGTTTACAATCACAGGGAGAAGGACGGAGGGTGGTGTTCACGAGGAATATTGCTTTATTACTCAGCTAAAAGTCCCTTTGGCACTAAAAGTCCCTTCTCCTTGGTGTTGCAGGCTGGGAGAAGTCAGCATTTTCTCTGTCCTACTGGCATTCTTACTATGCAGAACTGTCTTCTGTGAACAATTCCATTAGCAAAATATGTGAAAAGAAAAACAGTGTTCTTTTTGGAAATGATCCCCCCTCACCCCTACCCCCATGGTTATAGATTGCTCCCTCTCATTGAAGACTCTTATATGCTGAGCAGTCATCACTGGGGGAGGGAAAGTTGTCCCCAACTCACACAGCAATCATGGCAAACATTTTAATATCTATATATCTGTATCTATATCTATATCTATCTATATCTATCTATCTATCTATCTATCTATCTATCTATCTATCTATATGCCACATCTCAAGTACTATTCTAAGTGTTTTATATGCATTAGTCCAGTGAATCCTTACTACCGCCCCATGGGGCAGGTCCCATTGTACAGAGGAGTAAACTGAGGCACAGAAATGTGAACTAACCTGCCCAAGATCACACAGCTCAGCGGCCTCGTTTTCTTTGTTTCCTACAGGCATTAATGCAGGCTGCAAGCCTTCCACGAAGGGAGCTCATTGACCTCTGTCCCAGAGGCAGAATTTTTTTCGAATGGTGTAGGTGAAAGCAGGCGAGTCTCAGTAAAGAGACTTGGATTGAATAGAGAGCAGGAAAGCCACAGAGAAAGAGAAGGTGTGTGACATTGATCTGGGTCAACACTTTACTTCTGCTCATGAATGTTTCCTATAAATCTTTGAGCCAACTGTTGTTGCGACACAAACACGGAGTGATACCCTCGCTAGGTCAGGTCAGCTACAAAATATGACGTATGCTTAAAAGTAAGTGCTACATGCTTTAGCTTTGAACAAGCAGATTCAGTTCATTTGAAATGCTTATGAAACTTAAATCATAAAATTTTTAAACTTGGAGGGTTTTATTCACTAGCTGAAGGACTCGTAGTTACTGTCTAAAAAAACCAGCAAGCAACAAGCAAACTAGAAACAAACAAAACTGAAAAAAACAAACAACCAAGCAAACCCACAATAAATTAGACCTAGTCATAATGCTTGAGAAAACATATATTCTACTTAATTATATTTTCTGCTTACTCAGATTCCCACAAACAAAAGTTTAGTTTCATCTTTTATATATTTAAGTGCATATTTTAAAATATGTTTACATGTCTATATAAATATTTCTTGTACATTTTTAAATATACAAATATTTTTCTATCTTTAAACATGTGCAGGATGGCAAACATGTCATCTTTTATGAAACAAGGTTAGATATCAATCAACTAAGCCACGGGTAGAAAAAATATCATTTTTCTCAGATAATTCACAATTATTCAGTGTTCTCATTCTTAACCGAAAAACCTTTCATGATGAAGTAGAAAGAACATTAAGTTTCACTTACATGGACTTTATAACATTCCCTGGAAGCTTTTTTTTTTTTTTTTTGGAGCAAATTCCTAATATCAGTTCTGTTCTCATCATTTATCTCTTCCTCCTTCTAAAGGGGAAGTGAAAAAATAAAAGGGCTCCGTTTTTTTTACACACACACAAATTTTTTAAATGCAGCACTTGCTGTGTGGATATTGCAGTGCAATTCTAACAAGAGAAAGAAAAGCTATCTCTGAGACACAATTGAACTGCGCAGGACTCATGTAGGTCATTAAAACTTTATCGTCAAATTGCTGGACAGTAAAGAAGGCATGCAAATGTTATGACAAGTGTAGTTTAAGCTTTCGATTCTGTGGATGATGAAGAAACCTGAAGGTTCTCATCTTAAAGTGAACTCAGTCAAAATGATTTAATTGTATGAAAGAGTTCAATGAAATTTTAGCTTCTATTGAGCAAAATAGACTTATATTGATAAAAGCAAACACCACGAGTGCAAAAAGAGAAGCAGCCTCCTCCTCAACACAATCAGGATGGTCTCCATTCACCCAAACCTTAACGAAAGGAAAATATATAGTAAAGTAAATGCAGCCAAATGTACCGTCTATGTAAAACCCATGGATTTCTCATGTTCTTTAGCATTACGAATCATGGATTTAAATAGATATAAAATGAGATTTATGAAATGTTTAATCTGTAATCTGAGTAAAGTCATGATAGAGTACAAGATAAATGAAAATCTTACACCCATGGAGAACCATTCAACAACAGACATCTATGGCAGGCCTCCTCTTCCAGGCAGCATTTTAGGGGACAGGAGTACATTGATATGCAATATTAATATGATATATGTAACATATAATGTCAATATAATAATATCTAATGTACTCACAAGGTCCTTGAAGATATAGTTAACTTTCCTGCAGCCATGATGAAAGTGGAGCCTTACAAAACATGGCTAGGCACATTCCTTTTGCTTATTCACTGAAGATGTATTGAGCACCTACTATGTGCCAGAACCAGTGCTGGCGCAGACATGCAGAATTGCACACACACACACAAAACATGGCCTTAACAGGAGTCAGAGTTTTAGCCAAGGAAACAGACATTAGGCAGCTCATTCTAGTGGCTCTCAACCACCTGTACGAGTTAGAATTAACAACTGGCTTGATTAAAAATGCAGATTGGCGGGGCCTTCCTGGAAGCCTGGAGGACTCTCACCCTATGAGTGTCACCCCAGGGGATTTAGATGCAGGTGTTCTTAGCCAGCACCTTGCAGAAAGAATTGAACTGCAATTGAAGTTAAGTGCTCAGTAGAAAATTTACCACCCACCTCCCCACCTCCAGGAGGAAAAAGAGGGCCCATGATGCTTTTAGGGGCCCAGAAAAATGTTTTTATTTTCATGTATTTTAAAGCCAGAATTTAAAAATTAATGTAATAATAATGAATATATAATAATAAATCCAGCCTGGATTTTATCTGTCTTCATGCCAATGCCATTGCAAAATGTAATTTTGAATATCCTTTTATGGAGGAAGAGGCCCACTAAGGCCAAAATACCTTGGGCCCACAAAAGTCCTGGTGCTATGGGAATGTGTATATATATACATATAAATATACATCATATATATATATATATATATATATATATATATACACACACACACACACACACATATATATAGGGTTGTCGGAAAAGTCATGACGCATTTTTGCAACAAAAAACATAGAAAAGATACGTCATGACTTTTCCGACAACCATATATATATTCATCACCTGGCCTTGGAAGTGGTGGGAATTGGATAAGGCTTCCAGATGGAAGGGACAGTTGAACTGAGATGCAAGGAGCATAGAAACCAACTACGCTAAAGTCAGGGAAGGGAAGCATCAGCAGGGAGAAGTTAGAAAATGGAGGGGATTTCTAAGTAGAGGGAGCAGGATATGCAAAGTCCCTAAGGGTAGGAAAGAGCAAGAAAAACTGGGGAACTAGAAGACAACAATGAGGTTAGAGAAACCAGGGCCCGAGGAAGAATAATAGTGTGAACTGGGGCAGGGGCCAGTCAATGCCGACCTCACAGACAACAACGAGAAATATGAGTCTCATTTTTTCTCCCCTCCTTTGCCTGATTCCTAGTTTGCTTCCAAGAGGGGATAAACCTTTCAGATATATTGATTTTTGTCTTATTGATTTGCAAAGTGTGCGTGAGTATCTGCTTTTATTTATTTTTTATTCATTTATTAATTTTTTAGTTATCTTTTTAATGCTCATGACCATCTAGATTTTTGTTTGGGAGTGGGGGTACCTCTGAAAAAAGAAGGAAGAAAACATTCAGAATGCACAAACTTCTTTTGTCTTCCAGTTTCTTTGATACTGAGATTGGATAGCTAGACCGAGATAATCGAGTTGTCATCACTAGTGCTATAGTTTGGAAGTGTCTCAAAAACTTTATGTCTGACTGTAAGAATATTTGTGAAGATTTTAGTTTCAAAACACTAATTCTATTCTGTGAGGGGAGGGGAGAAATGAAACTGTGAAAACTGTGATTTTCATTTATCATCACACTCCACATTTGCAGCACAAGGCACACGAGATTGACAGCCCCATCATGTTACACAGGGGCCCCCTGTAACCGGGGCCCCCTGTAACCGCAGCCCCTTAGAACATTAGGGAGGGCTGGGAATTGTGACAAACAGAGGAAACATGCAGTCTGAAGTGGCAGCCATAGTCAGCTTTTGCCAGATATTGAGGTGTGGAAATGCCAGTCTAATATTGATGAATATTCCACTTTTTTAAAGGAAACCAGAAATCTGGGTTTTTATGTGAAGTTTCTCAACTTTCTAGACACTACAGACCAACCAAAACACACCTGTGGCCACCTTCAGCCTGTGAGCCTCAAATTTGGGGTCACTGCTGTGGCTTTCTACAACTCCAGGGGGCGCCACTCAGAGCAGTGCCTTGGAATGGGACAACATGGCAGCCTTGCCTTCCCGTCACAAGCTACTCTTTCTCACCACGAGAATTTAGGCCCATGCTTTTTCCATTCTCAGCCTGAATGGCGGCCGACTCACACTAAGCATTCAATAAATATTTGTTGAATGAACCAAGATCTTGTCTTTTGTACAAAGATTTGACAGCTGACCCTAGCTTTCTCTCTCCTTCTGAAACCTTCCTAATCAATACCATCTATCCATCCTATCTCCACACCTGATAAGCTGTCTGACCTTGGGCAGGTTACTTGACCTTTCTGTGCTTCTGTTTTCTCACCTGTAAATGACAATGATAATAACTCTTAATCTTCTTGTGAGAACCAATTAGTTAATATGTGTAAAGTGCCTAGAAAATGTCTGGCACACAATAAGTACTCAATACCTGCTAGCTGGTGATTACTATTAAATTGTATCTTAATTGATCATCTTGTATTTTTGGTATCTTTCTCTCAATTAAATTTAAATAAACTTCTAGGTGCTGATTCTATGTCTTTCATCTTGTTTCTGTCACAGCAATTACGATGACACAAACTAGAGAGTAAATACTCAATAAATATCAGGGAATTGCTAAAGATACATTCTAGCAACTCTGTTAATTGGGATCAGAATCAGTTGTGAATAACAAAAACAAACAAACAAAACAAGATAAGAAAAATAGATTTGGTCTAGGGCTGTGTGGCACTCCATCATGTCAAGAGCTGGGCTCTTTCTATCTTACTCTCCCACCATCCTTTCATATGGCAGCCACATGATCCAACATAGCTGCTCAAGCTCCAGCCATCAGACCACATTCCAGCAAACAGGAAGAATGGGGGAAGGTCAGAAAAGGAGACATGCCTCTCTAAAGACACTTCCAGGAAGTCATATATATATATATATGCCACTTGCCTTATAAACCACTGGTCAGAATGTAGTCACATAGCTACCTCCCCTCAGGTGCAAAGGAGGCTGAGAAACATACTCTTTTTATCTGGGTAGCCATGCGCCAACTGAAATGTATTGCTGAGGGGGAAGGGGAGATAGACGTTGGGGCAACTAGTGGTCTCTTCCTGGCAATTGAATTTGCTATGTGAGTACCACAGGGAGTGGGAATGATTCCAGCCCTAATAAAGGAAGCTGTTGACATGGGCCTGGCTGAGATTTTGGTAAAAGCACCACTTTATATTCCACTTAACATTCTAATAATACTTTTAGAATTGATGGCTTTTCATTTATAAATGTCAATGTTCACTTATAATGGAACTCCCTAAGGAAGAAAGACATATACATAAAGCCAGTTGACTAAGAAGTTTCTAGAGCGGCCGGTTAGCTCAGTTGGTTAGAGCGCAGTGCTCATCACACCAAGGTCGCCGGTTCAATCCCCACACCCTCCACAACTAGATTGAAACAACTACTTGACTTGGAGCTGATTAGTCCTGGAAAAACACACTGTTCCCCAATAACAAAAAGAAGAAGAAGAAGAAGTTTCTACAAAAGTTTTCTTATCTTGGACAATGTCAAGCAAATACCAAAGTAGAATGAAGAGAAATGAACCTCCATGTACCCATGATACAGCTTCCACAACTTTCAGCTCACGCATCTCTTGGACCATCTGCGCCCCACCCCTTCCTATTTCGATACAAAATCTAGATGCCATATAATTTTATCTACAGTAGCTCCCCTGTCTTGGGTACATTCCAAGGCCCCCCAAAGAATGCCTGAAACCACAGAGAGTACCGAACCCCATGTATATTGTGTTTTTTTCCTATCATACATGCCCATGATAAAGCTTAATTTATAAATTAGGCAGAGTAAGAGAATACCAACAACGACTAAAAATAAAATAGAGTAATTGTAACAATATACTGTAATAAAAGTTATATGAATGTGATCTCTCTCTCTCTCTCTTCCTCTCTCTCTCTCTCAAAATATTATATTGTCCTGCACTCACCTTTCTTCTTGTGAGGATGTGAGATGATGCAATACCTACGTGATGAGACAAAGCGAGGTGAATGACGTAGGCATCGTGATGTAGTGTTCGGCTACTGTAAGGGTGACTTGAACATAAGCACTTCGATGCCACCACCAGCCAACCTGGTAACAGAGATGGCTACTAACTGACTAACAGTTGGGAGTGCATACGCAGGGAGACGCTGGACAAAGGGATGATTCACGTCCTGGGCGGGATGGACTGGGACACGCGAGATTTCATCACGCTCCTCAGAAGGGCGCGCCATTTAAAACTCATACGATGTTTATTTCTGGAATTCTGGAATTTTCTATGTAATACTTTCTTTAATGTCCTCACAGATTTTTGCCAGTGTTTAAATGTCCCTGTCTCAGATTTTTTTTTTCTTAAGTTTGTTTAAGAATCCAAACAAGGTCTCTTCAGTGCAGTGGGTTGACATGTCTCTAAGTCTCTTTTCATCTCTAGCTGCACAGTTCAGCACAGTAGCCACCAGCCACATGTAACTGTTTAAATAAATTAATAGCTATTAAATGGAAAATTCAGCCCTTCAGCCACACAAGCCACATTTGAAGTGTCCCATAGCCATGTGTGGCTGGTGCTTACCAGGGCACAGATACAGGACATTGTAATCATTGCAGAAAGTCCTATCGGACAGCACCACTTTGTAAGATGCCCCAGATCCTTTATTCCTCTAGCAATTTCGTTGTTAAAAAAGCTGGGGTGTTTGCCCTGTCGAGGTCCCCACATTTTAAACTCTGCCGATTCCAAACCCCCATGTCATTGGACATCTTTCTCCCTTCTCTGTCCTCCAGTAAACCGCAAGGGAGGACAAAATAGTCACGAGGATGTAGAGTACAGCATAGGGACTACAGTCAATAATATGGTAATAACTACGTATGGTGTCAGGTGGGTGTTAGGCTTATTCGGGGATGACTTCGTAAAGTATGTAAATGTCTGATCACTATGACGTACATGTGAAACTCACGTAATATTGAACGTCAACTGATATTGAAAAATATTTTTTAAAACCAAACAAACAACAAACAAAAAAACCCAGGAGTTAGACTAGAGCCTTGATCAAACTCAGGGTTGATTCCTTGGTGCCATTTAAGATGTCAGGCAAACCAGTTCTTGGTACTATGTGAAAAAGCACAGAGAGATAAAAACCTGGAGGGATGCACTCCAGAACATTATCAGTAGTTGTTTTGGGGAAGTAGAATGACTTAGTTTGTGCCTTATTTTTGTTCAGCTATGTTTCATTACTTATTCCACAGTGAACATACCTTTCTAATGAAAAGTCAATAATAGCTGGTATTTATTGCAAACCATGTGCCAAGCACTGTGCTGGGAGGCTCACTTACATTAGCTCATTGAATCCTCGTGGCCTTCGATGAGGTAATTATTATCTCCATTTTGCAGTAAACACTCAGGAAGATGAAGTAACTTGTCCAAGGTCATATGGTCAGTTTTTCATGAAGTCTGGATTTAATCTCTCAACTGCCTGACTCTCAAGGGATTCTGATTTTGATTAAGTGTGGCATGCGGTCTGAGAGATTTAATTTCTGGAAAATGCTTTCAGGTTATTCTGAGGCAGATCCAGGTGTGGCACCCGAAGTCCATCTCTACCCAGCATACGGCATCATCCTCCACAAACACCTCACCTCACCATGCCAAACCCATTCTCAGTGGAAGAGTATTCTTGGTCTGGCACATGCGAAGCCTCAAGCGGGGGCCTGCACAGAGCGTGTGCTCAACCAACGTGCCTCCCTCCCTGCCCCCGCTCCTTGGGCACAGTGGGTGGGGGTCACCACCACCCCGACTGGCTGTCCCTGCAGACAGACTCTTCTCACAGGTGCCTGTCACTCACCACTTTGTGCTGAGCTTGCACCAGATGCCAGGTACCTTAGGGACACAGGGACACTTTAGTGCATCAAAACAAACAAAAGTCCCTGCCTTCTACACCTCATAATTGGAGGTTTGGGAGGACAAACAAACAAACAAACAAACAAGATAGTAAGTTAAACATAGAGAAAGTCAGATGTTGATAACCTATGAAGAAAGGATATGAAAATGAGTGTTTTGTTGGTGTGTGTGTGTGTGTGTGTGTGTGTGTGTGTGTGTGTCGCAGAATACATGTGTGTACATATAATTTTTGAGAGGATGGTCAGGGAAGTACTCTCAAAGGCGGGGTCGGGCATCCTGGGGACTGAGGGCCAAATCCAGCCCCACTGCCTGTTTCTGTACAACTTGAACTAAGGAATGGTTTTTTCATTTTTAACTTTTTGGAATAAAAATCAGAAGAACACTTTGTAACACATGAAAGCTGTAGGAAATTGCATTTCCATTCCCATAAATAGTGTTTTGTTTTGTTTTGTTTTTTAGCTGAGCCATCCTGCTACCTGTTGGCAGCTCAGCGGCTGCTCAGCTCGGGCTGGACTCGAACCACTGTTGCTCAGAGCTCAAACTCTTGAGCGAGCTCTTAACCAACTGAGCCACTCGGCCGGCCTCCCATAAATAGTGTTTTATTGATATTACAGCTCGGCTTGTTTGTTTATTGTCTGTGGTGTTTTTGCATGACAATGGTAGGACAAAGAGACCGCGTGGCCCACAGTGCCAAAAATAGTTACTCTCTGGCCTTTTCCAGAAATAGTTCGGCAACGTGAGCCCTAAGATGTCCTTTGAAGAAAGACCTGAAATAAATGAGGGAGCAAGTCATGCATTTATCGAAGGGAAGATCCAAACAGATGTCACAGCACATACAAAGGCCCTGAGGTAGGACCATATCTAGTATGAGCTTGGTAAGACAAGAAACTCACTGTGACTGGAGCAGAGTGGGTGAGTTCAGAAAGCATGGGGGACCTGATCATGTGCAGCCCGTTGTAAGGACTTTGGCTTCTAGCTTGAGTGAGATGAGAGCCATGGCAGTTTTGTGGGGAGGGATGATGTGGTCTGGCTTCTTTGAACATATTTTCCTCTTTTAAGAATAAACTGAAGGCGGGGTGGGGGTAAGGATGGAAACAGTGGAACCAGCCATGAGGGCATTCTAATAATCTAGATATGTGGTGATGAAGGGTTGAACCAGGGAAGTGAGGGAATTGCTAGGATTTATGTAGTGGGATGCTTAATAAATTTTGAAGGCAGTCACAGGATTTGCTCTGGATTAGAAACGGTAGCTGCGTGAAGCAAGCTGTCAGGGAGGGCCTGAGCCAACAAAAGACTGAAATTTTCTTTCTTTTTTTTTTTTAAAGATTTTTATTGGGGAATTGGGGGAGGGGAACAGCGCTGGGGAATTGGGGGAGGGGGAACAGACAA
>NW_017731404.1:4230159-4237319 GCF_001890085.2 Hipposideros armiger
CTCCGCTTAGCCTGCTCCCATAAGCTTTCTTCCTGTTCTGTTTCCGCTGTCCAAATACAAATAACTGATGCTGGGAACTCATTCTCCATTTTTAATTCTTAAAAGAAACCTGTGAATTCGTGGTTTTTAATCGTCCACATACCGTATTTCCCCATGTATAAGACGCTCCCATGTATAAGATGCACCTTAATTTTGGGGCCTGAAATTTGAAAAAAATGTATTACATAAAGTTATTGAACTCAAGTTTTATTCATCATAAAATTCAGTCCACTTCCAAATGGCTTTTCCCGAGCCAGTATCTTCTAATTTTGCACTTAAATTTTTTTTGCACTTACAAAATTTTTGCATTTTAATTTGTTGGATTAATGAATGAATAAAACCAAAAATGTTCAGAATAAATCCAAAATTATAAAAATAAAAAATATTTTTAAAAAAGATAAAATTAATTTTTATTTAAACCAAAAAAACACAGTAAAGCAATGTGTGGGAGAGGTGAACACTGGGCACACCTTTTACTAATAAAAAGGTGTCAAACAATAACTCAAACCAACAGTGACATTAAAGAATAAACAATATGTATTTTAATTTCCCTCTCAATGTTTTGGTGAAGGCAGATCACAGGCATGCCCAGAGGTTCATTCTTTTTGAAAAGTGATGTGAAATAGTTTTCATCTTCCTTTATTTAGTTACATTGCAACAGTGAAAATTGATCCTTATTGATGGAAAATTATCTTACTATTTTATACATCGAGGTGCCAGTTGCTAATTTTATCCCACTGATTCTGCATGGAAGCAACCAGATTTGATCCATGTGTTTTGAACAAATATGCTAACACAAGGCAGGGCTAAAATAAATGATATTTTATAACTGCATTGGCATAAAAATGAATATATTAATATTAAATCGTAAAACCTTTTCTTCAACCTAATCACTTTTTTCTTCTGATTTTAAAAGACATTAAAACTTTTTCATGGGCCCACCGTATCTAGTGGAGAGGTCTGCCCTGGAGAAAGTCATGTTATAGAAGCACAGATTAAATCATCATAAAACTTAATGACAGAAGACAGGAATTTTTTAACGTTAAAAAATTCTGTCAGCAAATGGTCACAATTGTGAAAAATATTTGTACTCATTTAAAAAAACACTTCAATATAAAATAAAAATCAACTGAGTGTTCAAATCAGGGGAATATAAATAAATTGTGGTACTTCTATTCAATGGAACATTATTCCACCACTAAGGAAATCAGAGTTTTCAACAAACACAGAACCATTTTTTATGTTTGAAATGCAAAAAATGTTTTGAAATGGATTTTCTCCCTAGAGTTAGTGAGGGTCTGTGGAGATGGTTACTCATACATTTAGTGAGTAAAAACTAGCATTGACTTTTTGGAAATTTTTGGGAGGCATATGGATGATACCTATTAAAATGGAAACTGTGCATACTCTGTAATTCACAATTTTTACTTCTAGGCCTGTATCTTACAAATTCATTCCCACAAGTGTGCAAATATGACAAGACATAGATATTCATGGTAACCCTGTAACTACAGAAAATTGAAAAAGAAATTAATATTCATTACTGAGCTGGTTATGGAAATGATCTGTTTCCACTATGGAAAAGTACGCAGTCATTAAGAATAATGTAGATGCGTAATAACATGACTCATTGGCCAGAGTTATATTACCTGCTTATTTCTAAACCAGTGGTTCTCCACCAGGTGCATTTTTGCTCTCAGGAGACATGTGGCAATGTCTGGAGATATTTTTGGGTGTCACAGATGGGATGGAGGGGAGAATGTTGCTGCTGACACATAGAGCATAGAAGCCAGAAATACTGTTAAACGTCCTACAATGCACAGGACGGCGCCCCCATCCTCACCCCACCTCCCAACCCCACCCCCGCCAGCAAAGAATTAATCGGCCCCAAATGGCAAAAGTTTGGAGGTTCAGAAATTCTGTTCTAAAGTGATCACCAACAAGGAAAATGGAACATACAGATTTTTGTGTTAAAGAATTGATTTCTAACCTTTTGGGACAAGGTAGGGTCCAGTATAATATCTGAAAACAGTCAGGGTTCTGTGGACAAGGAAGAATTGGATGGTTGTCATGTTGTGTAAGCAGCCAACAGTGTCTGCCACATACACAGAAACTTGAGAGAGAACAATATAAAAACAGAGAATATATTCATATGTATGTAAAAGATTGAAAGGATATGCACCAAACTGCTGTTAGCTGGGGAGGAGTAGAATTTCGAGTGATTTTTATTTTCTTTTTTGCACTGCTTCATATTTTTAAATTTTTCTGTAGTGATCATATTTTATTACCAGAAAAAAACTTGTAAATATATTTCAGTAAAATTTAGGTATAAATCTGGCAAAAATATCGTTTTTGAGGTGTTTTTTTTTTCACTATGCAGCTGTTTTCTAAAGTTGATTGATGAAATTTCAAAATTAGAGTACATATGTCTGTGAAACCTGAATAAATCTGACATTTTCTGACAAAAGTTTGATTTCCCAGGTTACAGATGAAACCGAGTTAAGCTGATATACAAATATTCAAGTTATTGCTTTATTTATTTGCTTTGAGCAATCTTATTTTCCATACAGAGCATTGAATGGAAAGAGGGTTGAGATGGGAGTTCAAAAGCCTGGCTGCTAGAGCACAGCCTGTTAGGCACGCGAAACGGGCAGGTTGCTCATCTATCAGAACAACAATAACACCCCCATGAAACGAAATCACTATCTCGAAGAGATAGCGGCTTTCCCATGCTCACTGCAGCATTGTTCACAGTAGCCAAGACATGGAAGCAACCTGAGTGTCCATCAACAGATAAATGGATAAAGAATATAGATATAGATATAGATCGATCTCTTTATATATAATTGTGTGCGTATATATATATATATAATTATATATAATATATTATATATTATATATAATATATTATATAATTATATATATAATAGCACACAATTATATATATATATGTATATATATGTACAATGGAATATTATTCAGCCGTAAAAAAGGAAATCCTGTCATTTGTGACAACCTGGATGATGAACGAGGAGGACATGATGCTAAGGGAACTAAGCCAGACAGAGAAAGACAAATACTATATCACTGACATGTAGGACTTTTTCTTTTAAAAAAGTGAATTTATATTACAGAAACAGAAAGTAAAATGGTGGTTGTCAGGGCTTGGGGGATGGAGGAAATGGGGAGATATTGGTTAGAGGGTACAAACTTTCAGTTATAAGATGAGTAAGTTCTGAGGCTCTAATGTATAGCACGGTGATTATAGCTAATAATGCTGTTACATACTTGAAATTTCCTAAGAGAGCAGATTTTAAGCATTCTCACACACACAAAATAAGGGACCAGTGAGGTGATGGGTGTGTCGACTAAATTGATTACAGTAACCATTTGACAATGCATGCAATATCAAATCATCGCTTTGTACACTTTATTTATTTATTTTAAGATTTTTATTGTGGAATTGGGGGGATGGGAACAGCGCTGGGGAATTGGGGGAAGGGGAACAGACAAGTCGCTGTCGTTTTGTTCTTCAGTCTAGTTGTGGAGGACGTTGCTTCACTGGCCCAAGTTGGCACCATCATTGCGCTCTTCCTNCATCATTGCGCTCTTCCTGGGCGAGGCAGATCAGTTGCCGGCTTCTGGACGGCCGCTCACGGCGGCTGCTGGCCGCTCACGCTGGCTGCTGGCCGCTCACGCTGGCTGCTGGCAACACACGGTAGCCCATGGCAACCCATTGCAGTAGGGGCTGCAGCCTATGCTGTTGCCAGTGACTCACAGCAGCCCAGCTCCAGGTCGAGCTGTCGTTCAGCATCTTAGCTGTAGAGGGCAGTGTCACTGGCTCTCATGTGGGATCTGAACCAGGGCACTCTGGTGTCCCAAGCCAGTTCTTAACCAACGCGCCACTCGGCCGGCCCTAAGACTGGAATTTTCTTCAGCAGAGCTGGGGAATTTTCTTTAGCAGAGTGAGAGAAGTAGGTTGGGTGGGGGGAGATGAGGTGCTCAGTCTGGGTTATGCTAAATTTGAGATGGTTTTAGACATCCGAGGGGAGATGCTGAGTAAGTAGCTTGGATGTGGGAGGCAGGTACCCGGGGGATGGCTCAAGTCTAAGATATGTATTTAAGCGTCATCATTGTATGGCCACATGAGATCGTCGAGGCAACGAGTAAAGGCAGAAAGGATGAACTATAACTCACCGAACGCTTCCCTTCTCCATCCCACAGACAACCTCTCCAGGGGACTCCATCTTTTTCATAATAAAATCCTAAGTTCCTGTCATGTCGCTCCTTTCTGACCTCTCCCCCTACCAACTTTCTGCTCATCCTATCAGCGCTGACTACGCTGCTCTTGCCTTTTTTCCCACTGGTCCGGGCCATGGAGTCCTAGGGCGTTCGTGTGCTTTGGCTTCTGCCTGGAACGCTCTGCATGGCAGACCTCTGCATGGCTTGCAGGCTCACTTCCGTTTAAGTACCAGCTCTGCAGGAACCACCCTCGCCTCGCCTCACCAGATAGCTTCCAACCATCTCTGTTCTATTTTCTTTCTGTCTGTAAATCCCTATGTTCAGTGTTTGTCCTCTCCCTCGAGACGGTAAGCCTCCTGAGGGCAGGGACTTGGTCCTATTCTTGAGTAGAGCCTGACACATAGTAGGCACTCAAATATTCGTTGAACGATTTAATGAAAGAATGGATGAGGTGGACCAGCCGAGTGGTGCATTGGTTATGAGTTGGCTTGGGACGCCAGCTCTGAGCAGCAGGGCCTTGGTTCGGATCCCACATGAGGGCCGTGACACTGCGCCCTCTACAGTTAAGACGGTGAACAACAGTTTGACCTGGAGCTGGGCTGGCATGAGTCGCCAGCGATGGCATAGGCTGCAGCCCCTGCTGCAGTGGGCTGCTGTGAGCTACCGTGAGTGGTTAGCAGCCAGTGTGAGCTGCCATGAGTCGCCCTGAGTGGCCATCCAATGGCCGGCGAGTGACTGCCTCACCCGGGAAGAGCACAATGATCATACCAACATGGGCCAGTGAAGCGACGTCCTCCACAACTAGACTGAAGAACAAAAGGACAGGAACTTGTCTGTTCCCCTTCTCCAATTCCCCAAAAAAATCTAAAAAAAAAAAAAAAAAAAGAATGGATGAAGCATGATGATTTTCTACTTTTCATAGTCCGCATTCTCTACCCAAACGCCTAGCAATCTACCAGTTTAGAAGTCATGGGTCCCATTCGTAAGCTGAAGAGCTCAACACTGGACGCACATGCAGTGAAGAAGGGGTTTCTGAGCAAGACGTTTGGTCTTCAAGAGGAGGGCAGGAAATAACTCCGTGCTTGGGCAGCTAAATAAGATGATAAGGATATGCAACTATCAAACAAGGTGGGTCAAGGGGTGGGCAGGCGATCGTTGGAGGTTTGTCAGGAAAGAAAAATAAAGAAAGAAACCTTTTAGTTCCTCATTTGCTCTGTCATTTCAGGGAAGTAGGCTTCCTCTTGGATGTTTGGCAAAGCAAGTTTGGGTATTCTCCTGCATGGGCAAGAATGCAAACATGGGGAGATAGTTTCCAGGGCTATGCACATTGCAGTCACATAAAGTGACGTTCTGTGGGGCTCTTCCAAAAAGGAGAATCAGCTCTCCTCTATCCCTAAGGGGCTAAAATAAAAGCCCCCTGAAGGCCAAAAAAGGGAAAACAGCGGTTATGTTGAAAGTACAGAATTTAGAATGATTCTTGCTGGAACAAAAAGGGGGATTTTTTAGGGCAGTGAAACTGTTCTGTCTGATACTGTCATGGTGGATACATAGCATGCATTTGTTTTAAAACCCATAGAATGTGCAACATAAAGAAAAATAATGGTCTTTAGTTAATAAGCGTGTATCAATATTGGTTCATCAATTGTATCGCATATACCATGTAGTGAACGGTGCTAATAATAGGGAAACTCTATGGGGGAGGGGAGGAGGGTACATGGCAACTTTCTGTGCTGTGTTCAAGTTTTCTATAACCCTACTATCACTCTAAAAAACAGTCTACTAATATAAAAAATAGCTTAAAAGACACATTTTTAAGTGAGTGTAAAAACTTGTGAAGATAGCCCTTCTTTTCACTATTGTGTAAGCGGGAAATAGAAACATTTTTTAAGCCTATGTATCTCTCAATGATGGAAAACAATGCCGGCCACCATTCATTAATTTGGAATTGATCCATTGTTCTTGAGTTTGAACAGTGTGTGGCTTTGCTTTTGTTGTTGTTGCTTTTAAATGTCAGTATTTTGTCATCCAGAAAAAGCTCTCAGAGAGCTGTGACTCTTAAAAGACAATATCAAATGTTTCAACAACTGACAAACCTCAGACTTCCTGTGTTTCTGTAACTTGTAGTTTTTCCCTTCCTTCTTCTTTTTATTTGTTAATGATCTCTGGGCTACAGGCTCTCTCTGTCACACGTCCCTAACTAGATCAGTAGATCAAAGGTGAGGCTTTGCTAAGTAATCAGTGTAATTTCACCCATGAAGCAAGCCATTAAAAACAGACCTACAGGGTTTTTCAAGGACAACCGAGGTATTGATTTGGCAACCAAAAACTCCTGCGGTGCAAGTAGTAAGTAATATACAAGGGCCAGTGTTTCCACACCATCCCTATTCCTTACTCACTCTGTCCCGAGTGAAATCCTGCAGGGCTCAGAAAAGAAAAGGCAAGTAAACCCAGCCCCCCAGCTTAGCTCCTGCCTTCAGAAAGGAATTTCACTGTTATAAATTAGATGAGGAAAGAGAAACCCCCTCTTTTCTTTGACAAGCTCTTTTTTTTTTTAAGGGATTTGTTTTCCCGTGCACATTTTTTCCTCCCCGTCATTATACCTATATGTGGATTTATTAAAATAACACATTGCTTATGTAATTTTGTCATTTGTTTTGCATTTCTGGAACAGGGAAACTTTTCTGCCCATTTTGTTGTTAAAATCTAGATAAAGCACCCCTGCGATAGATCACCCTAAGCCTTACAAGGAAATGATTCACCACAATACTGTAACCGAAAGTGTTCTAACACCAGGGGAGAAGGCAGGTCATTAACCTCACTACCTGCACACAGTAGCTCTGGGAGGCACCAGAGTCTTCTCAGCTTAAGAGGTTCCCTGC
>NW_017731404.1:4241854-4243273 GCF_001890085.2 Hipposideros armiger
TAGAGGGCAGTGTCACTGGCCCTCATATGTGGGATCCGAACCGGGGCCCTCTGGCGTCCCAAGCCAGCTCCCAACCATCACGCCACTCGGCCGGCCCGCTTTGTACACTTTAAATACATTACACTGTTATTTGTCAATAAAGCTGAGGGGAAATAACAAGAGCAAACACCTATTAAGAAAACCTACTGTGTGCTGGGCACTGTTCTATGAACTTTACAGCCATCAGCTCACTGAGTCGTCAACAGCTACTTTAAGAGGCGGGCGCTACTATTATCCCTACCTCACAGAGGGGCCCCCAGGGCCCTGGCACCTCACCCATTGTCACAGCGCTAAGTGGCACGTTGGGAATTTGACCGCAGGCATTCTGGGCCCAGAGTTCACGCTGTGTGTCACTATATCATCAGGTTATGCCAAGCTACTACACTGGCCTCACCTACCCAGAGTCTTGCTCCTCACTCCTTCTTGCCACAAGGGTCGTTTTCCTAAAGCACAAATCCTGTCTATCACCTTCTTGGAATCTCTCAGTAGTTTCTGGTTTGCCAGTGCTGCAAGGAACCAAACTTTCAGGCCTGGGGACCACAGAGCACTACTAGGCCCATCCCCCCTCCAGCCGTCCCATCAGAGCTTGGGCACTGGTGGCTGAGTCAGTCTGTGGACAAGTGCAGTTTGTCCTGCACAATGATTTCATGTCTTAAAAATTACTTTTTAGCATCTAAAATCCTGGAGAATGAGGAAATAGCCACACAGATCTCCAAAAAGGGGCCTTCTGTAGGACCGCTGGCCTGGCCTATTTAACCAAGGAGAAAGAAAAAAAAAGGACTGTGCTAGATTAGAAAAGCCTTGAGTGACAGACAACCCAATTCCACGCCTGGACCTGAATTGCGTCTTGGTTTAGATCAACCAGCTGTCAAAGACATTTTTTGGGGGGGTCAGTGGGGAAATTTGAATACAGAGTGGTACCAGATAAGAAAAAATGTTATTGAAATGGAAAGGGAGCGATCATTAACTCAATAAATCAGGCATGCTCTCCTTTTGGAAAAAATACATGGACATTTATGTAACGCACAGAGAGAAAGATCTGGAAACATAAAGTGTGAACAGAGGCTGTGGTCTAATGCTTCGTCATTATTGTTTAGCTCTATTTTCTAACTTCCTACAAAATACATGTATCCTGCACTTGAGATAACAAAAGGCTATTTTAATTAAAATAAAATAACCTCAAGGGTTTACATGATAAAAATCCAGATTTGGGGCTTAACTTGAAAAATTGCAGGAAGTTCCTAGGTTCCCTTTGAGCTCAATCAGGGGAGCATAAGATGAGGTGTCCCGGGCCGGCCGAGTGGCACGATGGTTAAGAACTGGCTTGGGACGCCAGAGGGCCCCGGTTCGGATCCCACATATGAGGGCCAGTGACACTGC
>NW_017731404.1:4243408-4258490 GCF_001890085.2 Hipposideros armiger
GTGAGCGGCCAGCAGCTGCAGTGAGCGGCCGTCCAGAAGCCGGTGACTGATCTGCCTCGCCTGGGAAGAGCGCAATGATGGTGCCAACATGGGCCAGTGAAGCAACGTCCTCCACAACTAGTCTGAAGAACAAAAAGACAGCAACTTGTCTGTTCCCCTTTCCCCAATTCCCCAGTGCTGTTCCCCTCCCCCAATTCCCCAATAAAAATCTTAAAAAAAAAAAAAAGATGAGGTGTCCCCTTTGAATGGGGTTTGGACTCTAGTTCAGAACCACCCTATCTGGCCTGCTTGCTTGTTCTATTCATTCGTTCGTTCATTCACTCATTCATTCATTCAACAGATATTTTTTGAGGGGCTCCCCTGCGTTCCCCACTGTTCTGGACACAGCCCATAGAATTAAGTCTCTGCCTTCATGTAACTTAGATTCTCATGGGGGTAAGCAAATAACAATCAGACAAATGGCTACTTAACACACGCGTTTCTGAAGAAATATGGAGACTGCTGAGGGGGACGGTTTTGTCTGAGTGGGTAGATGGATAAACAGGACTGAGGTCAGGCCAGGGGATGCAGCGTGAGGGGAAGTGGGGGAGCCTTCAGCATGTAGATGGGTAGCAAAGCCAAGGGGACGGGTGAGGTCACATGAGCAGGGAATGTGGTGTCCTGGTGTCCTTCTGTACCCCCAGAGAGTTCAGAAGTACCTAGGAACAGTACTTTCTGCCTACGTCTTGACCCAAATGACAAATCAATAGAAGGAAAAGAGAAAAAAAAAGAGGGATGAAAACAAATGGAGACCAAGAAAGCCAGCCCTTGTGAAGTGGTGAGGCTCTTGGTCCTGAACTCCAGGAGTCAGGCTCACCCTCTGATGACAGGCAGCTCGGACAGCACAGGACATCAGCTCAAGGGCAGGAGATGGACTTGAAGCATCTCAGTCAAAAGCATAAAGGGCTGAGCTAACCCAGCCGGGTTCTCCTTCCAAACTCAGCCATTAGGTGAAACCACTCCCCTCACCTGGGGTGACAGAGGCCAGGATGTCAGGCTCCTGGGGCTCCTCCTACATGAGGCCACTTCAGGGGTAGGAAAGAAGTGTTCCCCTCCCTACAGCACCCATCCCCACCGACATTTCTCGCTTCTCTTCTTCCTGGCCTCTGAACAAGAGGTCTCCACACCCACACCCCCTAATGCCTCCATATACGCCTTGTAATAATAATAATAATAATAATGGGTGACATTTATCCTTCTATGACATTGCACCAGGCTCCTTTCCAAGCACTTATATGTGTATTAGCTCATTGAAACCTTACTATTATACCATCAGACACTATTATAATCCCATCCCACCATGATGAGATGAAGGGGTGAGGCAGGGGGGGTTTAATGTCACCTGCCCATGGTGTC
The DNA here is from genome assembly GCF_001890085.2 of Hipposideros armiger. Lineage (NCBI taxonomy): Eukaryota > Metazoa > Chordata > Mammalia > Chiroptera > Hipposideridae > Hipposideros > Hipposideros armiger. The sequence goes on from NW_017731404.1 coordinate 4,244,804, forward strand.
ACAGGTAGGTAATGAAGGAGCCATGGCTTGAACCTGCCACTCCGGCGCCAGAGTTTACACTGTTGATATTAGAGTTAGGAGGCAATACTTATTTCCATAACAGGGAAACTGGGCATTCAAATCCTAGTTTCCATAGTCACTGGCTGTATGCCCGGGGTTAAGTTGCTTCCCTTCTCTCGCGCCTCAGTTTCTCCCTTCTAAAATGGGATAATGATAAAAATAATCGTACTGGCCTCGAGGCTGGGCTGTAACAGGTAAATGACTTAATGCATCTAAGCAGGTTTCAGCAATCTACTTCCCCGGGGTAAACCCAGGCAGCTGCGTGTTTTTATAAATAAAGTTTTATTGCAACACAGGTGTGCTTGTTCATTTATGGATCATCTAGGGCTGCTTTCTCACTACTAGTTGGTAGTGGAGACAGACTCTATGGCTCTCAAAACCTAAAGTATGCACTTTCTGACCCTTTACAGAATAAACTTGCTGACCCCTGGTCTAGAGCATTTAGCAGAGTCCCTTACACCTGGAAGACACCTGGTATTTATATTTTATATAAGCTCAGAAGTAGACATCAGGTTCTATCTACCATCCTTTCTTTCCCTGGGTCCAGTGAAAACACCACATATTAGGTGCTTTGTAAAAAATAAAGTTAGCATAATTAGCGATAATATAATAATTATGACACAGCATTCAGAGGAAATGGGTTACTAACAAAACTTCAGGCACGTTTCACATACAAAACAATGATCTCAGTTTGCTTTTTCAGCATTCTGCAATTTCAGTTAGAATGCAAGCCATTCTGGGATATCGGAATGTCACTCAGCTGTCTTGCCTTTCCACAGAGGCGGGCTGGTGGCTGTGGGAGGAAACCAGCTGTCTTTGATTATTTTTGAAGCGATGATGATCATAAGATGAAATGTAAATACATTGTGCAAATGTTAAATAACGCGTTTTAATGGCTTAAGCCCCGGGTACAGTTATCTTTTAGAGCAGACACAAAAGAGAAGAAGGTACTAGATACTGGCTGATACAGTGACAAGATGGAGGCAGAGTGGGAAAGAGCACTAAAAGAATGGCAGCCCTGCCCCAATTTCCCAGTAAAAATCTTAAAAAAAAAAAGAATGGCAGGAGTGTCGTTTTCTCAGGAACCCAGCTGAAAATCAGCCCACAATGGAAATGCACGGTGGGCCCTATCCCTCCAGTACCCAGGATGGGCACTGCTAAGCACACTCAATGGCCATTTTGTTTTTAAGGGAGTAATGTTAATTCCATGCAGAACTTAACCAGAGGCAACACCCCAGGATCCCCTGAGAATGAAAAGCTTTGTGGCTTCTCCACAGTGCACTGGGCATGGCAGGCTGATTGGCCCCCTACAGTCTACAGATTCTTCATGGGCTGCCCTGTCTTGCCGCCAGTTACTGCGTCTTTGCATTCCTTTTTACTACTGACGTAAGATAAAGAGAAACCAGGAAAACCAAGACCCTTAGCCCAAACAAAGCACCCGAAAAGCCAAATATAAGGAAGTTTGGGAACTAGCGGGCTGTTTTGCATTCGCCACTTTTTCTTCAATTAGAGCAGGAAACAGTGTTAACAGTGCTCCTTCAACCGGCGTGGACTTGCTTTATTTAATTTTGTACTTGTTTATGAAAAAAATGTAACCCATGAAGACAGAAGCCGGCTCAGCGCTGTATTCCCAGCATTGAAACAACACCTGATAGGTAGCATGCACTCAGGGCTGTTTGCTGAGAGGAGGTATAAAAGCTGGTTCTGTTCCAGCCGGTGGTGGTACAAAGGATGAGTGAGATGAACATTTTCCCTGCCCTCCTGGAGCTTAAATTTTACTAGGGAAAGGCTGACAGTGATCGAGGGGGCAAATGAGTTCATTGCTACGAATTGTGACAAATGCTATGAAGGAAACAGGGTGCGCTTAAGAGTACAGGGTCTAACATCAGTACTGGGTCTGAATGTGGGTTCTTACCCCAGGACCAGGAGTAGGGTAAGGCAAGTCACAGGCACCAAATCTCAGCAGCCCCCAAAGGTCAGTGATTGAGCTACAGTAAAACCTTAGATTGCGAGTAACTCGGTTTGAGAGTGTTCTGCAAGGCGAGCAAACATTTCTATTAAGTTGGTGCAAAAGTAATAGCGATTAAGAGTAAAGGCAAAAACCGCTATTGCTTTTGCCTAGTAATACATTTTAACTTGGTAAACAAGCGATGTCTCGCAATATGAGTAGTTTGTTTCTGGAACGAATTATGCTCGCAAACTAAGGTTTTACTGTAAATACAATTTTAATACAGTATTTTAGAAAATCAAATTAATGCCCCATAAATCCATGATGAACGAAATGTCAAACTTTTATTTTTTAAGATTTTTATTAAAATATAGCTAATAGACAATATTATATTAGTTTCAGATGTACATCATAGTTATTCAACAGTACCCACCTGGCCCTATACAGAGTTATTACCACATTATTGATTATATTCCCTATGCTAAAGAAGTGATAAGTCCAGCAACCATCTGACACTGTATCACGCTATTACAATATTATTGACTATATTCTCTATGCTGTATATTACATTCCCAAGACTTATTTGTTTTATATCTGGAATTTTGAACCTCTTATTCTTCTTTATCTTCCCCCCCTTTTAATTTTTCAATTATAGTTGACATTCAATATTATTTTATATTAGTTTCATGTGTACAGCATAGCGCAAGGCAGCAAACTGTGGCTCCCAAGCCACATGCAGTTCTTTGGGTACATTCTGTCTCAAAAGTTTACCGACCCCTGGAAGAGCCAATCCTGTCATCTCACAACAATTTAAAAATTATTCGAGAGCCATAAATATATTTTTACATAATCACCATTATGTGAATAATATCCTTCAAAAGTTTTATAAATGAAACTATGATAGTTTTGTTTTCATTTTCAATTTTACTTCACAGCCACACGCTCGCGAGCCGCCGTTTGCTGACCCCTGGCGACTCTTCCGTCTCAAAAGTTTGCCGACCCCTGGATAGGGGTTAGATACTTACGTAATTTAGGAAGTGATCCCCCTGACTAGTCTAGTACCTACCTGGCACTATACATAGCTATTACCATATTATTGATTATATTCCCTATGCTTTACCTCACCATGACTATTTTGTGACTACCTTATTTATATTTCTTGATCTCTTCACCTTTTTCACCTTCCCCAAATGTCAAACTTTTAAATAAACACAGCACTGAGAACAGGGTGAGGCCAGTGAGATGAGCAGTTTGTTTTTCTATCTACAAAATGGGACAATAGTATCAACCTTTCAGGGTCAAATGTCAGGGAACTCGCACAACTGCTCACACACAAGAAGAGCTCAATAAATGATAGTTATTATTATTTTATTAATTTTGTCAGTGTTATTAATCTTTTCAAAGCCCATCATGGAAAAAATACTTAAGCAATAAAATCCATGTAATTCAGAAAATGAAAGGGACTGGTTTACAGTATTTTCTCAAACCTAAAAACATCACCACTTGTAAGATGCTCTCTTATTTTATGGACTATTAAGAAAGAAAGAAACGCTTCCAAATATAACTGCAAGGTGCCATCGATTGCAAAATGCATACTAATTGCAGTTATGTTAAAATGTGAAAACTAGAGCATGTCTTAGAATTGACACACTATAGTACTGGGTCATCCCAATTCCATGATAATGAAGTATAAATGTGTGTATTCAAGATTATCTATTCCCAGACAACTGAGTGTTTAAATAAACCTTTTTTTGGAAATTTTGGCTAGTTCATAAAATCAAAATTCTAGGACCCCTGCACATCTAGACCAATTTTGTATAACAATGATTGTTACATGAAAAAAAAGAATGAGAAATGAAAGAAGTAGTTAAAAATCTCTGCTCATAAACAGCAATAGAAATTATATAAAACAACACATGCCCTAGAGAAAGGCAGATGGAAACCTATAATGATACAAAAACAAGGGATACTTGGGTAGATATTTTCTTAATTAAAATAGCAATGCTGATGTCATATCACCAGCGTAAACTGGTAAGCTTGTGGAACTCTACTTCATCTTGACACAATGACACTGTTAAAACCCGCTTAGCTATTGAGCACCTGCGCTGTCTCTCTCCTGCATATGCAAATTGGTAGTCATCATTTTTTAGGAGATGGATCTCAATCAACACTGAGGAAATGAATAAATGAATCTGAGTAAATGAATCTGTACCTGTGGGGTCCTGGACACAATTCTCAGATCAGACAGGAGATAGTCCACTCATTTAATAATTCATTTAATCAGCCCAATTTTCAACTTCAGGAAAATAATTGGGTGACCTCCACAGAGGGAATATTTAGAGACAGCAAGCATCCTTTCAAAGGGATTGGGCTTGTTGTAGGCAATGGAGGTTCATGACATTGAACTTGAAAGATAAACTGTCCATTTTTAAAACCATTATTATTTCCAGACATTATATGAGAAAGGAGTCAACATGCATTCCTGTAACTAATACATTCTTTTCTTGCTTCCTTAGAGTTAATTTTTCAGTCACTTTGCATAGTTACATGAGCTAGTTTTTTTCCAAGGTTCGTAGTAGATATGTGTACATGTATGTGTGTGTGTGTGTGTATACATTTGAAAGACTTTCATCTAAAGTGCCTTAGGATACTATCACTATTTCCCATTGTTGTTTTGTTCCGTTAAGTACACACCTTAGCCTTTATAAAATTTGGTAAATATTATTACTGTACCTTTCTGGTTATGTTCTTTTGAAGAAAGCAGGGAAAAGAATTATACCTCCCATGTTGAATTAGGAGTATACAGACTTCTCCCCTCACCCTCCCCCCCTTTTTTAAAATGTATTTTGGCAGTTAAAAACAGGTGTTAATTCAGTTCATTCACGATTTGAGAAAGATCAATGTACATTTGAAACTCCTCTTTCTTCGGGGCAGAAAATTGTAAGGTTGAGCAAAACAGAAAACAGAGCCCTTTTCTAAATATAGCAATGTCATATGACCCCACTCATCTTTGTACTCCGAGCATTAAGGTATTAGACACATTGCCTCATGGATGCAGCATATAATTACTCTAGGAAAGCGAGACCGTGACCAACCAGCGCAGATCTAAATGTTGGGCTTCTGTCTGCTCTTTTTGATCTAAGGAAATAGAGTTTAGAATGTTGTTGGGCCATCCCCACGTGACAGCTTGTCATTTGGGTAAAGTTTCCCACTGCATACAGCAAACAGTTCTTCCATCTCTTGGGTTTTATTTTTACACCTCTTTCACAGTAGCTGATGTTTAAACACTTTTCACATAGTTTTTTTTTTTTTTTTTCCGTTTTCTTCTTTAACTGTGAGGACTCAGATTGAAGCTAATTGAGTTTTGTCAGTTTTCATGGTCAGTCAGGCCCACAGTGTCCAGTTCTCAATTTAGATCCCCTGTAATGAATCTCTGAAAGTGGTGTTTTGTTTTATTGTTCAAGAACTCTTTATAGGGTAATTTGGACATAGCCTTAAAACTTTTAGGGCTTTAAAAAAAAATTTTTTTTTTTTTTAAAGAGCATTTCAGATTTACTGCATTTCTGGAAACTTTCAATCAAAGATTAAGTTGGGAATGAAAACTTCAAGAACTATCACTGCATTTAGGTGTGTGTATCTGCAAGCTAAAATTCTTTAAATGCCCTTTTTAGTTGGCAGAAGGTACAATAGAGCTTTCTAGCCAAGCAAGGCTTTGTAAAGCCAAGGTTAGGAACTCAAGACTTGCTTTATTTAGCAGGGGTGGGGGCTAGGGGAACCATACACATTGAAATTGAGAAAAGGCCTACCCAGCTTGCAGGGGGAGCAGTGGTTCTCACACTGCTATCAGCGTTTATCGGCTATCAAGGGGGAAATTTTTACATGTTTGCCCTCTGGGCCCACGGAGGGACGGAATAGGAGGAAGTAACTAGGATTGTCCCATACTTGAAGGAAGTAGAGGCCTCAGCTGGTTTCTAAAAATTCAATTAAAAAAAAAAATGTAGCTCAGGCATAAAGCAAGTTGTGGACCAGAGCCGAGAATCTGGTCTTAGGATTCTGGGGTTTCTACCTGGAAACAACCACCCTGTGTCCTTGACCAGTTTCTAAATGTATTTGATGATGATACTCACTGACTAGTTTCAGGTGTTCCTTCTGAAAATCCATTTCTTTTTCCCTAAACCTTTTCCTATATGGTGATTTAAAAAAAAACACAATTGGAATACATTTAGATATTATTATTATTATTATTATTATTATTATTATTATATAGCTAAAATAATGTTTTAGAGCTATGCATTGTTGACAAATCAAAAGACTGCAAATGTCTTTAAATACCGCTCTTTTCAAAACAACTCTCGGGAAGTCAGATTAAAAGTTGAGTTGGTCTCTATGACCTTTCCTTGTTTTTAAAAAATTAAAAATTAAACAAACTGTTTTTGTGGAATGTCCCTTGCAAAATGATAAATCATAGTTTTATCAACTTCCTCAGAGGCCTTCAGAACAAAAGAAAGAAAAAAAGTTCAGCTATGTTCAATTGCTCAGTGAATTCATCCTAAAAGGTAGCATTCCCTGCTTTGTATTTGGTTCACAGGGCAGGATTTAAACAATTAGCTGCGAAAACACTTTCCTTTTTGATGCTGAGTAAGGATCCTTGGTCGGAAGGAAACTAGCACAACTATTGCCCTGGCCTCAGGTTTAACCTGGTTCACGGCAGGACTGAAGCCTGCTATGTGTTGAGTGATCTGAGAGTTAAGAGATTTCAAGTTAAGGACACTGTAAACTCATTCCCAAGAGTTGTCTACCAAATTACTCCTGCTTCTAAAAATGGAAGCTTCCTTTGTTTTCCATGCCTGTGCACACAGCATTTTCCCAGCCTATGACACAGCTCTCTCTTTCTCTTCCCTTCTCTCTCTTAATAATCCAAAGTCCTCTAGGGCTCATTAATACTCAAGCGGGTTTTGCAGTTTACTTTGTAAAACGGTGAGCCTGTCAAGAAGAACTCCCGATAACATTATCCATGGACATTTTCTGCCTCTTTTTTAAACTTCCCTGAACTTTATTCCTGACTTCATTTCTGATTAATCACTTGGCTCTCACAAGATTGAGGAACCACACTCCACTAGCAGTGAACTATCTTGGGGAGACAAATTCCCTAAAACTCACTGTGTTTTATTACTTGAGTTAGTCCCGTGCTGCAAGATTTTTCTTTTCTAAGAAAATCTCGAGACAGTTCAATCTTGGCAATAAAAGAATGAGGTGGATTTATAAAACAAAAACACAACCCCGCTGTTTCTTCATATCTCCCGAATCATTTTCATTTTATCTCAAAAATAGAGAATTTAAAATCTCCAGAAATATCTGGCTTCCCTTTTTGTTTTTTCTTATATAGTCAGTAGGTCAAAAAACCCACATGTAGTAACAGGAAGTGAACACATTAGACATACATATTTTTCAATTCTGTCATATACAAATTATTTAAACCTGACTCCTCAAAACTTTGTTCCTATAGAATTTTCATTGAAGTAAGATATTTTCACATCTATATGTGTATTTACATATGTTTATAGATGCATAAATACTTAGGCCCAGTGAAGTTTATTGAGAGAGGAGATCCCAAATCAAGATCCCCAAACCACAGCACTTGAGAACTGAAAATTATACAATTTTGTTTATCGCAGCTCTTGGATTATATTAATCTAAAAGTAAATTTAGGCTGAGAAAAGCTGTTTAGCTTGCCTTAGGGTCTTTAGATTCTTCTGGTCCTGGATTTGCCATATAATTTTCTCCTGAACCTCTAGGGACTTCTTTTTCCTGATCTGTAAAGTGGGTCCATCAGGAGACATGATTTTAAGTTATTTAAATGGGCATGATGTGGGGAGCACAGAACTTGGGTCATGCAAAGGAGGACATTCAAGACTCCACATGACTAGTCAGCCTCAATGTTCCATCAATGGGTTCATTTACTTTGACTCCGAACAGGATTAGCCATCCTTAACAAAAGGTTGGGTTCTGGCAGCTGGGGTTTCCTGCCCATTTGGGTCTGTACATTCTCACCAGCCTTTGACTCAGGAATCCAATTAGAGTCGACTCCTTTACTGCAAGTGGCAGCAGATACTAGAATATCCAGAATTGTCAGAATCACATTTCCTGCTTCACCCAGCCTCTCTGTCTCCATCTCGCATAGTTTTCAGCGTTGCCAGAATGGGTCAGTTGTACTTGAGGGAATTTCCTCAACCACTCATCATTTCAGACTGAGCATTAATGATTTATCTAGCAAAAGTTATTAAAATTGACTGTGGTCTCTGAAGAAAGGATAGTTTGTCAAACCTACATCTTCAGACTAATTGGATATCTTTTGCATGAATGGTGATTAATGCCAGGTAATTTCAGAGGCTGGCTTTTACTAATTAATAAATCCATCACAGTGACTCATCGTAGTGGGCTAAATAAAGTTTAGAAGTTCATTCCTTGCTTGTTCAAAACCAGGATGGTATACATACCCAGTTGAGTGGTTTAATGTAATTTTTCTTAAGAAAGCAAGCAGATTGAGCAATACTTTAATTCAGAGTCAAGTTGCTCAACGTGTGTTCTCTGAGAATAACAAGCCTGAGAAAGGGAAACTATAAAATACAGGCAGTTCGCTAACGTAGCCTTGCTTCTTGATTGATTTCACATTTACAACAAAGCTCTCATTATTATTAAGGGTTTGGAAAGGTCAGCTGGAAGCATCTCACGACCCATAGAAGGTTTTCTGAAGGAGCTAAAAGCCCCAAGTTGACCTCAAACAACAAAATAAAGAGAAAAACGGATCTGAGATGTTATATGTCTGGCTCCAAAAACAAAACTTATGACATAAATGCAGGTGACCTTTTTTTTCCCTCCTGCCTACAGAAAAGTTATTTGAAAAGGCACTGGAGATATGGTTTCAAGACAGGAAAATGGTTTGTGTTTTTCTTATCATATCGAAAGGGACATACACGCCCTTTAACAGAAAGCAATAAGAGTCCATTCAAAGAATCTCCCAGCAGCTAATGGCAGTGGTAGCTGATCCAGGATATACATTCACCTGGAAGCTCTCAGGACCAAAAAAAAAAAGAAAAGATGATTCATTCCTGTGTAGATTAAATTTAAAACGACTTTCTCAAAGTATACTTTCTGGGTTTTGTTACTAGGATATTTTTTAAATGTCTCCAGGAAGGAACAGGTATTTAATAAATGTCCTTTATACAAAAGGAGGAGGCAGGGCCCGGGTCCCAGCGCTGGAGGGGTTTACAACCACTTAGACCACTTGGGGAACCAGAACCCTGCCCTTCTAGAATGTTCCGAGAAGAGGACCTCAGGGACTCTGGGCCCAGGCCCCCACACACTTCTTCCTCGCCAGGTTTCTTGGGATAGGGAGAGGCAGGCAGGGAAGAGAGCCTGCCAACAGCTGCCTGAGGTAAGAGGGTGAGGAAGAGGAGGGAGAAGACAAGTTTAGAAGAGCTGTCTCTCCACCTACCCTTAATAGCTGTTGCACAGTTCTCCTCCTTTGAAATGCAAATCGGGTATTCACAGTCAGTCAGGTCTACTGAGTGGATTAAGATTTAGTCATTCAGTCATTTTGATTGGGAGGGGAGGAGGAGGAGGGAGGAAGAAGAAAAGGAATTTTGTTTTTTAATTAAATGGAGGGAGAGATAGAGTCATAATAACAATCATGGTAATGATGACGATAGTTAACTTCTATGGATGTCTCTGAAGGCCTGGGCTAAGGGTTTTCTTCTCTTATTCCCTAAACCTCTGGTTAGGGAAACCTCACCCTAGTGACACTCCCTCAATTTCCTAAATCCCTTTAGTCATCTTTCCTGAGGGCACCTGATGTTTTTCCTACCTTTAACTCCCACTCATTCTAAGGCCATCTCTGTAAGACAGGTGCACCATCCAGGGTGAAGTGACATTCCCAGTTCAAATGGGATACGGGGAGGATTCTCCTGTGGTGTCAAGTACAGGCTTTGATACCCTACCCAGTCATAGCCTTTTCCCATTGGAATCCCCATTTTGCCGCTCAGAGCTGTGTGACCTGGAGCAACCTCTCCATACGTCAGTTTTGCCCTCTGTGAAATGGGTATAATAATGGAATCAAGCCCTAAGCATCATGGTGAGGGCCAAGTATGCTAAAGCCTATGTCTGGCTCAGAGCAAGCCCTGAATAAAGACTGGCCATTGTTTTGCTGGTCATTTTTCAGGTTGTCAGTGAAGACACTATGCAGTGACTTTCTTCAGCCTGAGATTGGACTAATGAATAAGTGTCTAACAATAATATTAAAAATCAGTGGGTCTTGAAAAAATTTATCTCGCTGATATGACTTACCCGCCACAGAAACTTTTTTAGATATGAAATTCTAGACACTGGGACCCATCTTCTCTGCTAAGAATGGAGTAATTCCATGAGAAAAGGAGCTGAGTTCTCCCACTGTTCTCTACAGTGGGCATTTATTCTATTTCAGGTGTAAATAGAACACCTGCTTGGGCTAATTTCGGTGATTCATCTTTTTGACTAGACAAAGGTAGATTTTCAAGCCAAATGGTACATAATAGTGACTAAAAATTTAAAAAGTCTGCTCTCTAGGTGTGGTCATATGTTTTTATTCTTGATATTGTTTTTAAGTGCATCCTTTGTTTTTCTTAGGCATTCCTGCCAACCATCTGTCTTAGCTTTACCAGGCTTTGCAAAGAACCAACGACTGACATTGGTTGTTTTTTTATTTATGTCACAATTTTCTGCTTTTAAGCTTACTAATTCCTTTCCTCTAGTTACATTCATAGGTCATATGCATATCTACAGTGTCTGGAAGGGACACAGCCAACTTGAGAAGAGCACCTGGGGTTGGGGGAATAGAAACCAGGCAGCTAGACCCCCTGAAAATGCAATTCCCAAATGATTTTACCCCTTACAGACATGGTTTATTGTTTTGTTTTGCTTTGAGATTTTAACCTTTTTTTTTTTTAACAAGAAGAATGTATCAGGTATTACTTGAATAATTAAAGAGCACGGAGGAGATACCCCAAGATTCCTTAACCATCGGCTGCCCCGCTGGGCCCATCTGCCAGATTGAAAGAACAGGAAGTGGGGCTGGGTGGGTGGGGAGTGTGTAAGGGGGTGGGCGTGGCAGGAAGAAACGGGGGCGACTCAGGCTGCTTCCTTGGGTCGCCTTGTTCTCAGCCATTTTCTGTCTCCCCCACCCACGGATTTCCCCAAAGCATGCAAGGGCCGGCCCACGATGACAGTGTGAAAAGTTGGTGCACACAGCGTGGTGGTGGTGGTGGGGGGGTTGTGAGAGAGAGAGAGAGAGAGAGAGAGAGAGAGAGAGAGAGAGAGAGAGAGAACACGTGATTTTCTGGAACGCACGCTGCTTCTTTATTTTGATTCTCAAGTAAACTTACTATCTTCAAAATGTGTCAAGTGAATCGGAAAGAGGAAAGTCACGTTCCACTGGAAAGAGGCTCTTCTTAAGTTCACATGAACTTGCTCTTTGATCATCTCTCCTCGCTCTTAAGATTTACTTCTCTTTCAAATCAAATAATTTGTTTCTCATTCTGAGAAAAGCTTTCTAGATGTGATTTCCCCTTTGAAAGCAAGACTTTGAAGTCGTTCTTTCCAGCACATCCTTTCTTAAAGGGATATGGTCAGAGGAGACAGCCTCGGGGCTGAGAGCAGTTTTTAAAAAGTCAGTTTACCAAATATCCTGTCTTCCCTATTACGAGTCTTGAATTGAAACCTCCCAGCTGCCGGAAGGCATTTCCAAATGCGGCTTTGGGGCTGGAACACCCCTGCTTCCACGAGAGGCACCCAAACTTCTCTCTTTGGACTCTGGGGGTCTGGGGAGGAGAAGGTGGGCAGGATAGAAAGGAAGCTGTGTTTTTGTCTTTGAGTAAAGCCTCTTCTACGGGAGGGATGTTGGCTCTGAATTAGCAGGGATCCTAAAATGTTCTCAGTCCAGTCTTCTAGGACTTCAAGGCACGAGGAGCTGAAATCCAGGGCTGTCCATCTCCTGGGGTATGTAGATTTCAGGCTTGTGGTGTGTGGAGTGTTACCTTAATCCCGGTTTGAGGCACCTATGCCAGGTTGCAGCACCTGCCAAACAGTGGCCAAATATGTAACAATTCCAGCCTCTCCGTGAGGAATGAGATGTTTGTACATGAAGTGACCTTTAATTGTGTCTTAGAAACTCCTGTCAGATCAACATGTGGTTTCACTTATTCAACAGAGGTTATTACATTTCAAGCTGTTTTGTGTTAGTTTTCAGCATTTAAATGAAGCATTTTCTCTTTTATATATTTGATGTGGCTCAAAGAAGCTTGCTTCTTTTTTTTTTTGTCATAGATTTTATTGTTTGATTAGATCTTTTTGTCAAGTCAGATCAAAGATGGCTTTTCTTTCTTTAGGAGAGATCTTTTCTTACAACAAATCAATAGAATGGATTCCACAGTAAAGAGGCATTTCATTTACAAGCTTTTGAAAAGGGGAAAGATTTCAATGGGAGTGAAGAAGAGATGTTTTTATTTTTGCCTTGCCTGTCAAAGGGTTGGGCGAAAGTAATAATTTGGCATTCTAGATTTCGGGTTTACTGTGGAAAGGCTTTTGCCATCTTAGCTTGATAGACATGTGTTGTGGAAACAACCACTTCACATTTTACCATCTGGGAATATCCAAGAGTCAGTACGTCTTCCCCATGTGCCCACACGCCGTCTTTCATATGGAGATCATGGCCTGCTGGCCTCTGCCCAGGCTGTTCTAGCCATCTGGGAAGTCCTTTCCATGCCTCCTTGTTGGAAAAACCCTTCCTTATTCTACAAGAGGAAACTCAGAAGTTTCCAGAAAGTGTTAGTGTTCCTACAGCAACCTGTAGCTACCTCTATCAAGGGCCTACCCTGTGATATTGAAATTCTGTGTTTATTTGGTGGCACTCCTGCCTTGGGGGCAAGAAATGTGTTCTTCACCTTTGTCCTTCTTCCCACGCTTGTTGAAGTGTACCATATATCTGTTGGTCTGAACGGAACAAAGACAGAACTGTGCTCAGTATTCGCTTGGCTATGAAAAAGATGATTAGCGTAATATTGGCAGTCACGGTAAAAGATGCCAAGCATCACAGGTGGACTATATGGATGTTCCTATATAGCACTTACTATGATCTCAAGCGAGATTTATTTTTCTTATTTGTTGTTAATTAAAATGTCTTTTTTGCCTGAAATGTCCGATCCATGAGGGCAGGATTTTTTGTCTTGCTTTCTTCACCGCTGCACCCTCAGCGTTCAGAACAAAGCCTAAGACATAGCAGCAGCTCAAAAATTATTTGTTGAATGAACAGAGCCATCTATGCACCATTCTTCCTCCTTCTGGCCATGAGGATGGGAGGAACTTGAGAGAGTCATCCAAGTAATTCAAACCAATGATGACTTTCTTTTGTGTTATCAGCATTTAAGGGACCTCTGTTCCATGGGTGGGTGGTGGTTACAATTCTTCAGCTTCCCTGAATGTGAGGCTTAGCTTTACATCCAAATAGTTCATCATGTGCTTGATGCCTCTCTGATGCTCAAAACAACATACTCTTTATTCATTCATATCATCAGGCAATTCCCATGGAGGGTGTGTGTGTGTGTGTGTGTGTGTGTGTGTGTGTGTGTGTGTGTGTGTGTGAAAAATAAT
>NW_017731404.1:4259490-4280558 GCF_001890085.2 Hipposideros armiger
TTTTAAGAGCAGTTTTAGGTTCACAGCAACATTGAGAGGAAGATACAGAGAATTTCCATATGCCCCGTGCTCCCACACATGCATAGCCACCCCCCCCCTTTTTTTTTTTTTTTTCTGGGTCCTATTCTTCTAGATGAAGCCAGAGAAGCTGGTCATGGTTGGATTTTCTCATGCATTTGTGGGCAGCTGGGCAGCTGCTGGATGGTAGAGGATGGCATACCTCACATGTCTGCTGCCTGTCCAACTGGACGGTCTAGGAGTGTCCTCAGCTGGGAGGACTTGTCTCTGTTCTCTGTGGTCACTTACCCTCCAGGAAGCTTACCCCAAGCTCCTTCATCTGATGGTCTCAAGGGCCCAGAGGGCCATAAGAGTGAAATCTCAAAGTCCTTTGAGGCCTGGGCTCAGGCCCGTGCCAGGGCTTGATGACAATGCTCGTAAACTATGACTGTTGTGGAAAACGGGTGTAGGCAAAACTTAGTCGTATAATCAGTAAATCAACTCAGTCTGTCACACGTAAACCACCGAGTGTAAACACTGCTAGCGAGGGGTGCTGCCAGATTTAGCAAAGCAATGCTAGCGTGTAACGGCTGGGTCATACGTAAAGAATTGTCTATTGTTTATCTGCAAGGCAGGTTTAAGTGGGCGTCCTGTATGTTTTCCTGGCAGCCCTCCTGTCAGCCCCACATGTTGGAGATCGCCCCATTTCCACCAGGACACCTAGAATTTGCTCCATGACAAGTGCCCATATGACCCACAGGCAGGGTCAAGTGTATATTAAACAATAGTAAAGCTTAAGGTCTTATTATTTTCATGGAAAAGACAAACAGAAATAGAAATATTCATATTTTCTTTTGCCGTCCAGTGGATTACCTGGCACCAACCACCCTCTCCACGTTGGAGACGTTAGGTACTCTCTGAGCTCACCAAGGCAGGGATCACTTCTAACTGGGCTTCGTATCTCCAGGGCTAATTATGAGTTCTTTACAGACCATACGACCTTGAGCAAATGTTTTCAATCCTCTGTCTCTCAGTTTCCTCATGTTGTGAAATGAAGCTAATAATAGTACCCACTTCATAAAGCCATGCGTGGGTCATACGTATAGCATGTGTAAAATGCTTAGCACAATGTCAGACACATAGTAGGCCCTCATTTCATGTCAGCCATTATTATTATTACTAATGTTCTCATTGTTATTGGCAATAATGGTTGGTCAAATTCTACTATAAGAAAAACTGTTATAACTCATTTTTATAAAACAAATCTTTTTATATTTTCTTTATTCCATATATATATATATATATATATTTTTTTCTTAGTTTCAGGTGTACAAAGCAATGTAATAGTTAGACATTTACACCCCTCACAAAGTGATAACACCCCCCAAAAAAAGAGGAATCTTAAAATTATTTTCAAACTTCATCTTTTTAAAAAAGGATACCTAATGCAACCAAAAGTCATAGAATCAGTATTCTGAAGACAGTAGGACATTACTTACACTTCAAGTGTAGCAACAAAGTGGAGATTTTAGAGCATTTTCACGTTTATACACTTGTGCACACACCTCCCGCACTCTTGGGATGATAACATTCACTATGGCAGGTTGTCATAAACCTGTGCGCTTTTCACAGCTGGTTCTTGAGTGTCCTTTGTGGGACTGAAGTCCAATCTAGCCCAGAGAACCGCTCCCTTAAATAAAGCATTTAGCACAACATCAGCATAAGAATAGTTGCCAAGTGAGCTTTTGCTTTCTGCTTGGCCCAGGGCTATGCTCATTACAAGTTTTGCTGGTTAAGAGTTTGAACTCTTGGGTCTGCCTGACCTTGACCCACTGGATGCTATTGTGTGACGTGTGCTACTTCCTCAACTGTTCTGGGCCTCCATTTTCTCATCTGTAAATTGAGTGACCCACTAGGACCTATCTCACTGAGTTACTGTACTTATAAGAATAGTTAGTTATATTTGGATAATATTCATTGGTACCTATTACCAATGTCAGCCATTTTCTCATTTCTAATCATCATCCCTAGAATCCATTAAGGTAAGCAAGTTAAGCCATAAAAATCTATCCCACCCAATGCAATAAAGCTATTCCATTTAGAAACACACACACACACACACATAGTGACTGATAATTAAGTTTGCGAACTTACCCTAGGAAAAAGTGCTACAGACCTCATTGCTGAATATTACTACGGCTATCTTCAAAGTATTCCCTTTGGGAAGTTATGCACTGATGCCCGTGCCTAGTCCACCCTTCAAAGCAATTTTGGAACTCTTTTTCTGGAATGGCCATCAGAGCTGTTGTCGTATTACCCTTGATGTCATCAAAATGTCTTCCTTTCAATATTTCCTTTATCTTCAGGTAAAGAAAGAAGTCATTGGGGCCAGATCAGGTGAGTAGGGAGGGTGTTCCAATACAGCTATTTGTTTACTGACTAAAAACTCCCTCACAGACAGTGCCGTGTGAGCTGGTGCATTGTCGTGATGTAAGAGCCACGAATTATTGGCGAAAAGTTCTGGTCGTCTGATTTTTCACGCAGCCTTTTTAGCACTTCCAAGCAGTAAACTTGGTTAACTGTCTGTCCAGTTGGTACAAATTCATAATGAATAATCCCTCTGATATCAAAAAAGGTTAGCAACATTGTTGCAACAAGTTGGGGAACTTAATTGTCAGTCCTCATGTGTGTGTGTGTGTGTCTCTATGTGTCTGTGTGTGTGTCTGTGTGTGTGTCTGTGTGCCTGTGTGTGTCTGCGTGCCTGTGTGTGTCTGTGTGCCTGTGTGTGTGTCTGTGTGCCTGTGTGTGTGTGTGTGTCTGTCTCTGTGTGTGTCTGTGTGCCTGTGTGTGTCTATGTGCCTGTGTGTGTGTGTCTGCGTGCCTGTGTGTGTCTGTGTGCCTGTGTGTGTGTGTACCGACACCTCTGGTCTAGAGGATGGTGGGATGAAGGAACAAAACGATAGCTGTGGATCAGTAGAAAATAGCAGAATACAAAAAAGTAAATTTTTTAAAAGCAAGGATGACTCACACGTTACTATCCATAAGAAGAACTTCGTTGTTCTTTGGGGAGGGACTAGTTCCACGGTCAATAAATTCAGGGAATACCGTCTCCTCCTTTTGAAAACCCACAGCACATGTTTACATAGTAAAGGCGCTAAGTTCTGCACGAAAGACAACAGTTTGATTTTCTCTAGCTCAGCATTTCCTATGCTGATGTGACCGCAGACATTTTTGCTGTCGTTGTAGTGTTTTCTGTCACTTACTAACGTCGTGGGACATGGTCTGGAAACCTCTGGCATATTGCTCTGTCGATAGGAAACCCAAGCAAACATGGGGGGATGCTCATCAGAAACAGACTGTAACTTCGTGGGAGCTGCTGGTTAGCATCCAGGAGGCAAGGCAGGCGAATGACCAGCTCATTCATTTTTCAACTGATTCTTGTGGTTGTGCGCAGATGTGGCTTCAAAGGCGGAATCACAAACGGCAGAAGACCTGGTGAATAGTAGCTAGAACTAGGATAGAAAAAAAAAAAAGGTGATGTTTGTTGCTTATACAGTGTGACAAAAGCAGGGATCCTTTTAGCCATGTCCTATTCAGGAAAATGCCGGGTGGCATCAGGCTGGGGTGCCGAGGGCAAGCCTACCGGGTACCATGTGGTACCTGTTTATAGTAAGTGAGAGCTGTTCTAACCTCAGGAGATCGCAACAAGGACTATTCTTCAATTTGAGGTCAATGCTGTTATTTAATGAAGAAAGTTATTTATTTAGCTTCCTTAGTTATGCGTGGGTTTTTTTTTCCCCCCCTAAGTCCCATTCTACATCCTGGTTGTTTCTCGACTTCATACATCCCTTATTCTTTGGAAAAGAGATTTTTGTTGTTATTTAAACCACCTGTGTTTGGTTTTACAGACAGGTACAAAGAGAGTAAAAATGGTGAAGCTTCTACCACATGGAAAAGGGCACTTTTTGTTTGTTTTCGTTTTTTTTTAATTAAAATACAATGTCAGCATACAATATTATATTAGTTTCAGGTGTACAACATACTGATTCAACATTTATATATCCTACGATGTGAACACCAATGGATAAAGAAGATGTCGTGTAATATACAATGGAATGCTCCTCAGCAATAAAAAAGGATGAAATCCTGCCCTTGGTGACAACATGGACGGACCTACAGGGTATTATGCTGAGTGAAATAAGTCAGACAAAGAAAGACAAATACGACATGATTGCACTTATATGTGAAATTTTTAAAAAATCACAACAAATGAGAAAAAGGCGCTTTTAACATCTTGATGAACCTCATTCTCCACTCCTCGTCCACACAGTAATTTTACCTAAATTCTGTAATGCCTGCCCTAGGCCTTTTTGTGCAATAATAAAAACAGGTCGACATTATCTTTGTTAATGACTGGAAATACTCCGTTGTATTGCTGGGCTGTAGTTTATGTAACTCTTTGAGGCTTTTGAGGGATCTTCTGATTATTTGCAATTTATAATGATTCCAAATTGGGCTTTGTGCAAACACCCTTGTGCATTAAGCTTTTTGCATTGGAGAGATGTTCTCCTGAAGACAGATCCCTAAAGGTGAGATGTCTGCATCAAAGCCTACCTACCTGTACCTTATATTTGGCTTCCTGTTGCCCAAATGCCTTTCAGGAAGGTGACACCAAATCACTCTCATTCCAAATGTGTAAGAAACTGCTGCTTTCAATACCTGCAATTTTTCAGCCACTTGTAAGACCACTCTCAATCTCCACCTTAATGTATTCCCTAGAAAAAAAAAGATTAGTTCTGTTATGAAGTGGATTACTTCTGAGGACAACAAAAACACAAACCTACAATACAGAAACCAGTTACTTTTTCATTATGTTCAGGTAACGCCAAAAGATAACTGCGAATGTCTCTTTCAGGGATTTACTCGTGTTTTAAGCGGCATAGAGATAAAGTTTAGGCTAAGCACTGTAATACAAACACAAATGAGAAAAAGTTTCATCTTTTCCAATACTTGGGAAATCCTTAATGGGTCTCTTTAAGTAGATTTGAATCTATGAAATCAAAGATTTAATTACTTAATGTACAATAGACAACCTGCTAATTTAGGAGAGAATACAGCCTTCTAAACCTGCTTTAAATAATTCTCTC
Source organism: Hipposideros armiger (assembly GCF_001890085.2). Lineage (NCBI taxonomy): Eukaryota > Metazoa > Chordata > Mammalia > Chiroptera > Hipposideridae > Hipposideros > Hipposideros armiger. Next base: position 4,264,635 of record NW_017731404.1, read on the forward strand.
GGAATAACTGATCGCGCAGGTCCTAAAGGCCAGGTTTCTGATGCTGGATTTCTCTCCTAGACAAGAGCGCTCCAGACAACGCGTAGTTCCTGGCACATAGTAGGTACGCAATACAACATACTCTACTGAATAAATGACATATGCCAGAGTTTAAAAGTAAAGTGTTCATCGTGTCAGCGAGGGACCATCGGATCAGCCAAAGTTATCCAGGAACTATTAATAGTTCACCCATGGGTGTAAGTTTACGCTCTAACCCAGCGGCTCTCAACCTTCCTAATGCCGCGACCCCTTAATACAGTTCCTCATGTTGTGGGGACCCCCAACCATAAAATTAGTTTCGTTGCTACTCTATAACTGTAATTTTGCTACTGTTATGAATCGTAATGTAAATATGTTTTTGTTTTCCCATGGTCTTAGGCGACCCCTGTGAAAGGGTCATTCGACCCCCAAAGGGGTCGCGACCCACAGGCTGGGAACCGCCGCGAGTCTAACCCATCCTTTCCTGAACGTCTGTATTTTCCTAAGTAGAGACAGCAAGCTGGTGAATCGGGCTCTGTCAACCCTCAGTCACTTTTTTTTTTTTTTTTTTGGCTTACGGGGGTATTTACACATTTCGAAATAGTTACCAACATTTCTAAAGTAAGCTCCTACATAAAAATCTGGATTTCTGGCTTTTCTTGGCCACACCGAGCTCTGGCCAACTCCCAGTCACAGGACAATAAAGGGCTGGAGGTGAGGGACAGCCCCCTCCCCCTAAATGCCACCGCCCCCACCTGGCTGCCGGACTCACTTCCCCACTGGCCTGGCCACCCCTGTAGGCATCTTGATTTTGCCACACCTTTTTTTTTTTTAAAGTTTGGAATGTGTGTCTTGGAGATGGCCCTATCTTAGATTATTCCCCCAATACAAAGAAAGGTGCCTGCACTCTCTTCCTGATTTCTAAGACCTCCCTCGATAGCCTGTATTTTGTTCCTTGTCTTCATCAGACCAGCAGGGACAAAACTCTGAGAGACTGTCTTCCAGCAAACTCTTTACTGTAGGTGGATGGCAAAGCCACTGGGGTACTTCCGCCTGTGCGTGTGGGGTGTGGGAGGGGAGATGAGGAGACACACAGAGATGACCGAGGGTTATTGCTCAGCCTTCCTGGTCTCGGCCATTCCTGGCCATCAGACTAACCCCAGGAAGACATTTACTTGAAATACATACATACATATACATATACTTTTTGAGGTGAGGGGAAATCTTAATTCTACTCTGCTTTGAGAAAATAACTGTTGACTCTCTTTGTATACATAATTAGACATCAAAATACAGAGAAACATTCTGAACATTTTGCTAACCAAAAAGCAGACATTTCGGACACTGCAGATTACATAAAGACAAACACATTGCCTGTTCCCCCTCCTTCCTGAATAACATAAGAATAAAGGCTAAGCTTCTATTACCAATTCTTCTGTAGGCTAATCGGCTTTATTTTCTCCTCTTGACAGTAGGTGTTTGGTGTCAACGTACATTTTTTTCCCCTGCCACCATGCTTCCTTTCCCCAAACTATTAATTCTGTTTTTATGAATAATACAGTATGCCCGGTTATTATTTATTTTGATTGTATGCTAGCCTCATGCTCTGCATTTTAATTTAAGTGTAACTGCTCAGGAAAAATGCAAATCTCTTCTATTCAAATTCAAACGAAAATAAATGGATTTTTTATGGCCTAAAGGATCTATTCATTACCAAATCATTTATCTTTTCAGGAAGAGCAGTTTATATATCCAATATGCTCTAGTGCTGTCTTTATTTTCTTCATTTTTTTCCCCCTCCTTTGATAAATATGCTCGCTCTTTCATACCTCCTTTGCATCTCTGCCAATAGGGGCAGCTTATAGCAGACAGAACAAGACTATAATTAATAGCATGAACAGAAAGCAAAGGTTCCATAGGGAGATCGAACAGCCTGGATATTAAAAAATAATAAACAAATCTAAAACGTGGATAGCAATGTTTAAAAGAAAAAAAAGGAAACACACACGCCTGGCCTTATCAAAACAAAATAATATTAAAGGGTGGGAGAAGAGAGAAGTGGGTGGTCTTGTGAACAGACTAGCTTTCTGGAAATCTTGCTGCTGGTGTCTTTAAGAGCTAGGAACGCTGACATTCTAACCACGCTCTCTAATTTTGCTTCTAACATGACTGGCTATCAGAAGTTTGGCATTTTGAGTGCCAGCCTGCATTTTTATGGAATACCGGTTTATATCTATATCTTGATTGAAGAAACCAGTTTAGAGGGCATTGCTTCTGGGAGGGTGTCGGAATATACAAATGGCTGTGATACACAAAGCAATTTCTGCTCAATACCTTCCACGGAGGCAGCTCCAATGGCTTGTCCTCAACGAGGAAGGCCCCTGAGTCAGAAATAGGAGTGCGAGTTTGTGGCCCCCCCTTTTTTTCTTTCTTTAGGTAGTTCCCTTTTTCTGGCATATTGTACTTTAAAAATCATATGATTGCATTCAAGTTACCAAGAATGTTGACTTTCCCGTTTCATGTTTATGTATTAAATCGGATTTCAGAGCCAATGAATGGATTTCTTTGTTCTCACTAGGTTAAGCCCATATAGATAATCTGGTTTAGTTATGGCTCCATTGTTTAAATAGTGCTAATTATAGTGCTTACAATACAATGGCCGAGGGGATGATTTAAATGGTCATTTTGAAGAAGGGGAAAAAAAAATCATATGCCAAGCTCAAAAAGGTACAGTTACTGACTTGCTCCCTGAAGGCCAATTTAATGACTGGATTTCAAAGAATTGTTTACTTTGAAATTCTTAAGCACCAGCCACGCTCCCAGACACGCAGCCTGTGTATAGGGTCTCCTGTGGGCATAGGGGGCTGGGTTAGAGTTTTCCCCACGCAGAGTAGAGCGGGGAATTTTCACCAGCATGCATGCTGCTGCTTGTCGTATGTTCTCAGGAAGGCAAGGAGCACATACTAGAGCCCTCTGACTGAAGGTGTCTCTCATGAAAGCTGGGAGGGGGGGGTTGAAGAGGGGAAAGAAAGATCTTTGAGGGAAGGGCTTACCGAGCTAGAGCTACCGCTGCTAGCCAGCCAGGACAGAGCAACCCGCAGGACATCTGATAGCTAACTCCCATCCAAAAATAAATCAAGGTTTCACGAGGTGCTTTCCTTAAGGGCTGTGTGCTTCCTATAAGGAGAAACTGTGGGATTAGGATGGGAAGGGCAAACAGGACAGGTAAGCCGTTTACCTGGGCGACTTCTTTCCACACTCTAGGGATCGGTCCTTCGCTTCACTTCAGTTGTCTCCCATTTCATGATTTTTTTTTGGAAATTCCTGAGGTGGGAGCAGAGGGATATAAGCAAGGTCTTGGCACCATGAACTAAAATAAATAGCACATTGGAATATATTTAGCAGGTGATAATGCAGAACATGGAAAAATAGATGGAGGACTATTAAAAAGGAATAAATAAGGCCGTTCTGACTTGAAAGGGATGGAATAGTGAATGCAAGGGGCGGCTTATTTACAGAATGTGTGTGGAATTTTTCTCTATAATTCACCTCTCACTCAGGATCTAGGTGACTGTTGGAGGTGGATGGACAAAGGCAGCACCTCTGAAAGAAAGAAAAGACGAGAAAATCAATGCCAAGGTCAGCGTTCTTGTTTAACGTGTCAACAACAGTAATACAGGTAATAAATGATGCTTTAAAAAAAAATTGGGTGCAACATGTGAAGCAAATCCTGGATCAGATAAAAAATTTTTTTTCCTACACAGGACATTCATTGGACACTAGGCAAAATTGGAATAAGGTTGGTAGATGTCATAATGGTACTGTATCAATGTTAATTTCATGATTTTTGGTAATTACCCCGTGATTATGGAAGAGAATGTTACCTTTAAACAAAAAACACGTTTAGTAGGGGGAAAAAAAAATTGAGAATGTGGGAAGAGGGTTAACTTTTGCTTGTCGCCACATTTCCAGGAATTGTTCATGACTCAAAGCTACTGTGATTTCATGCCAGATAATACTTCTGGAAGGACAAGTTAGCTGTTCAATGGTTGGGCTGACCTGTTTTATTGTTTGCGATCCTGGGCAAATTAATTAAGCACTTGCAGTGCACCCCCATTCCCTCAGGTATAAAACTGGGTAAATACTGTTTTATTGCCTTTAGTTGTTGCAAGGTTTAAAGGAGATTCTCTCTCTCTCTCTCTCTCTCTCTCTCTCTCTCTCTCTCTCTATATATATATATATATATATATATATATATATATATATAAATATATATATAGAACGTTCACCTGGCAGCTGGCTCCAGGCAGGTATCAGGAGTTGTCTAGAATGAGGTCACAGTTACACTTAAAATTATTTCTGTAGCTTCCATTTTGATGAGTTGGCTTTTGTGTATTTGGTAACAGCTTAAAATAGGATGGCTTGCTTGTAAATCCATGTACCTGGAAAACGTTCATAGGGTTTAGAAAAACATGGCGTTTGGAAGTTAGACTTAATTCTTACCAAAATAAACACCTGTATAGTTACACGGAGGTTATGTTCTTTCCTTGTGCAAAAATGTTTTATGAAAAGTATCGTAAATATGGGCGAGGAAGAATTGAGCTCTCTTGGTAATAGTGAGGAGCGGTTGGTTTTTGTGTGTGAGAAGAAAAGGGAAATTTGTTTGAAACTAGACACTCAGTAATAGTAACAACAGCTCACACTTGTGGGCATAGTATGTCCAGATTCCTAACCCCTTGCTATGATGCTTCTCGAGGGCTGAGTTCTACAAGTTCGGTATGTTTTAGAGTTTCAACTCCTTTTCTACAGTCTATATTTTTGGGGTGTTGAGAAAGGGAAAAGAGCATTATGCAATAATGACAATATTCCAAATCTAATTACAGCTGATACTTTTTGCATTTTTTTTTCTTTTGATCAAAACGCTGTTATTATATGTGCAGAGTAGAAAAGGGGGAAAGTTCTATAACTGACAACATAAACTAGAACAGGAGAAGTTCTCCATCACCTTCCACCCGGAAGTGTCAATATTTTGGGCTGATTGTTGGAACCAACCAACTAGTGAGTTTCCTGAACACCTATTCGCTTGCTAGTACCCATCAGTGTCCTTGGAAGACAGAAGTGGCACCGTGTCCCTTTCTGTACTGTGGGAAGGGCTCTACACAAGCAGTCAGCTACAGTTGGAGCAATTGGAATATCGGATGATATGAAAAGGTACTGATCAGAGAGGGACAGATAAGGCCTAGGAAGGGCTGGTAAGCAGACACAGGGCTGATTGTGAAAGACTCGGAAAGGTCATAAGGGCCAGAAGAACTAACCAATGACATTATCAGCCATTGTAGTTGTTAAAGAGTATGAACTTCAGCTTTGCCATCCCTAAGAAGGAGTCCTGAGACTGCCATCATTTACAAGCTGTGTGACCGTAAGCAAACTAACTAGGGTTTGGAAGCCTTTGCTTTCTGATCCGTAACAGGGAATGATAATGGTATCTGCCTCATAGGTGACGAAAGCGTTCAATGAGAAAATGAGTGTGCAACACCATCGAGAAAGGACCACCACTATTGATATTATCATCGTTACTTGACAGTTTTGGAGAACGGATTGGGTAGAGAAGGAAGGATATCAACATTCCCATCTTAGAATGTAAGGCAGCAAACTGGTGAGTCAGGAGGCCAAACTGCATTTGCGGACATGTTGAGTTTGGTTCACTGAGCATTTAAACATTTTTGGAATGAGGTAGATTATTCACATACACATTCAGGTGTTCCCTAGAAAAATAGGAGAATCAGGCACCTTTGAGTCCACATTCCCCCCATATGGCCACAGTAGCTAAGTAACGACTTTACTTTGGTTGGCATGAACTTTGCTAGAATCCCTTGTCCTTCAACATCTTCCCTGATTCTTGCGTCATTTGAGTTCTAGACTCTTGGATTAACTTCTTTCTATAATATTCAATACTTGCATTAAAGGTGATTGTGTTAACACAGGGAAAACTAATGGTGGAATATCTGGCATCACTAGAAACACATTTTGGGGTGGTCTGAGGGATTCCTCTCCAGTGTCCTCCAGGACACAGAGCAGTGGTTTTCAAACTTCAGTATGTTTTGGAATTCCCTGGAAGTACGTGGTGCTGGACCCCCACATCCAGAGCTTCAGGGTCAGTAGGTGGGGGTGGGGCCTGCACATCTGCGTTTCTATCAGGTTCCCAGATGATGCTGATGCCTGGTCTGGGATCCACACTTTGAGACCCAGGGACCAAATACACACACACACATACACACAAATACGGGGGTGCCAAAAAAAATGTATACACATTTTAAGCGCTGTTAACACTTTGGTCAACATTGCTCAAGCAGTAGTTCGCCATAATCAGAAGTGTCTGGACGCTGATGGTAACAACTCTGAGCACCTCTTGTAATTACAGAAGTCAAACGTGACTTGTATTCATCTTTTGTTACCTATATATATTGAGTATTACAATTTCAGTACAATTTTCCTTTCTGAAAATGTGTCTACATTTTTTTTGACACCCTCTGTATATATGAATATATATATATATATGTATATCTTTATTTGGCTTTATTTGCAAAAGTAGTATTTGCTTTATATATACATATATACATATTTATTTATTTGGCTTTATTTGCAAACGTTGTATCTGTTTACTGTAAAATAAAATGCAGACAGTGCACAAAGGTATAAAGGAGAAAGTCTGAAAATCTGTCGTTTTCCTGTGAGGTAATTACAGCCAATAGTTCATTTCTACCCTTTGAGAAGAATTAAGAAAAAAAAGTTAATAAAAAAAAATTATGGTTTCTTTATAAACTGATGTGATAAAGACCATCCTGTAAAATTGAAGAGCTATGGAGTTTTATTTTATTTTTTTCTAGATTGGCTTGAAGTAATAACACATTAAACAGAAGAACACGTGAGCCGCTGAGAGGTAACAGCAGCACTCACGCAGGTGCTAACCAATGCCGAGCTCGAATGATTAGCTCAGTTAATCCCCAGAGCAGCTTTAGTGTGGGAGGCACTGCTTAGTCCTCTCCTTTTAGAGATGGCGAAATAGAGGCTTGACAATGTAAGTGACTCATGTAAGGTCACATAGCTAGTGACAGCGGAGCTGGGATTTGAACATGAGCAGCTATTTGCTGCCCTATCTACTCCCTCCTTCCCTCCCTCCCTCCTTCTATCCACCTTTGCCAGTTGGCATGTACTGATGGTCCCTTAGATGCCAGACACCATGCTAAGCGTTGGGGAATCCAAAGATCTCGGGATGGAAAACCTGGTAGAGTGATTCCAACCCTTTGTTCTGTAGTCATGGATTCTCTATGGACTGTTTCACCAGGAAAAGGCACATGAGTCCAACATGGAGTGTGCACTATTTCAGGGGTTCCATAGACATTCTTCCGGCTTATTCATGGATCTCATAGCTGCGAAAGCTAAGGACACTTGATCTTGTAACAAGTCCCCAAGTGATATTCCCCATGGGCTCAGGACTTATGCATACGCATCCTAGCTGGGGTGTTGGTCGTGTAGTATCTTACGCCATTTGAGTGAACATCTTGGCTTCAGTATTCTCATTTGTAAGATATGGAATCATTAGATACAGGACTAGCTTCACTAGTGTGCGTCCTGGGCAGGTTCACAGAGCTCTGAACTAGAAGGGCCCCACACTTGGGTTAATGTTCTGCCGTAGCCATCTTGAAATTTTTAATCATTTTTGAACAAGGGGCCTCCCATTTTCATTTTTCTCTGGTCCACCTAAATTATGTAGCTGGTTCTTATTAGACATAGTGGCACCCAAGAGAGACCCCCCCCCCGAGGAATGAATACTTCAAAATGATAATTACCAGGCAGGTATTAATTCACTTCACCCTCACAATGACCCAGTGGGATTGAATTTATTGTTACCCCCATCTTACAGATCAGGAAAGCATATTGTAAGTGCAGTCAATCCTTGAAATATCCAGCGTGGGGTAATTAGTGTGCCTTATTCATTTTTTGAGTAATGAGTCTAGAGTTTTGCCTGTTTGTATAAATTCCCCATCTATTTTAAACACAGAGAAAGTTGAATCTCTGGGGACCTTGCCCAGCTGTGCAGCTATTTTTATTCTGAAAATGTTGAGTTGTTATCTTTAATGTTCTAGTCTCCATGCTAATTCAAGAGACATTTTGATCTTGACTCAGAATCTAGCTCCCAGTAATAATGAATGTGATTAGACTCCCCCAAATTGAGCTACAATAGCTTGTGTCTGTAGGTGGTTCTCCCAGCCTCTGAAGATAGCTGTGGAGTAGCTGGTGGGGGTAGGGAGGGGAGGATGGCCTGTGGTTCCTCACAGCTGGAAGCAGGTGGCCTGTGAGTGAGGAGGAGGCTGTCATTTTCACAGCAACTGGGGACACCGCTTATTGATGACAAGCTCTGTGAGGAAGCTGGGGTATATCAGGCCAGAATTTAGAAATTCAAATTTCACCTTTATAAGCTACCCATCCCAAGTCAGTTCACTGCCTGGATACCTGTGCATTGCTGCTAAATTGTGATTATTTAGAAACAATATGGATTGCTAGCTCAAAAGGGAACTGAAAGTTTTCTATATTTGTACTGAAAAAAAAAAGTGGTACCTTTAGATGTTAAAAGAAATATTACATTTCCTAATTCGTTTTCTCTAACAAAATATTTTTTACAGTTCTCTGTGCCAAATGGTATATTGTTCCCATAACTATTTGATTAAAAAGGAAATAAGTTTTTAAAAACCATATTACTGTACTATTAGAATTGAAATAATATCTGTCATTCTATGCCATTGCCTGTGGAAATTTTGACTTTTCTCATTATAACAATTTGTGAGGTTTTTTTTTCCCTTTCTGTGGGAAAACCCTACGGCTTGTCCTTTCTTCTCCTTCCTTCCTTCCTTCCTTCCTTCCTTCCTTCCTTCCTTCCTTCCTTCCTTCCTTCNCTCCTTCCTTCCTTCCTTCCTTCCTTCCTTCCTTCCTTCCTTCCTTCCTTCCTTCTTTCCCTCCCTCCCTCCTTCCTTCCTCCCTTCCTTTCTTCCCTGTCTCCCTCCTTCTAAAAAAAATTAACTTAAAAAATTTTTTTTGTATGATATTGTGTAGTTTACTCCATTATTTTGGGTATGAGCTGCTATCCTCTCATGACTAATTCATTAATAGTAGTAACACACTGCATTTAAAAATATATATCTAAAAATTATAATTGAGTGTGATAGCATTAAACATAACTTGTGGACTAGAAATTGAAATAAATTCCCACGTGTGTTTTTAAACACCAAAGAGCTTGGCTCTGACAAGCACTGTGAACACTGAGCTAATGAAAACTCAATTTGAAAAATTGTTACTTGATTCTTAGCATTTATTGAAGTCCTGTGCTAAGAACTTTAAATGGAATATTTTATTTAATCCTCACAGCCATCCAAGGAAATAATATTATTATCCTTGTATTAGCCATGAGAAAAGCCCAGAGAGGTTAATTAACTTGCCCAAGGACACACAGCTATAACATGACAGTGTTCTACTTAAACCCAGACCTATCTGCCGGCAAAACATCACTGATAACTTCCTTGCATTCTAGGGGCCCTGTTTAGTTGTGCTGAGAAGAAACACTAGGAGGGTTAAGGCCTTCGCAGGGCCTAGTATCTTAGTTGACTAATATTTCTTCCCTTCATTACAAATAAAACTAACAATGTGATGCCTCTTGATTTGATTCTGTGCTTTTGCTCTCCAAAGAAAGAAGACTCACTTGAGGGACCGGCCGAGTGGCTCAGTTGGTTAAGAGCATGAGCTCTGAGCAACAAGGTCGCCGGTTCAATTCCCATACGGGCCAGTGAGCAGTGCATGAGCTGAGCTGCCACTGAGCTGCCAACAGGTGGCAGGATGGCTCAGCTGGTGAGAACATGTGCTCCTAACAACAAGGTTGCCTGTTCAGTGGTGGGCTACGCCCACCTGCAACTAAGACTGAACACGGCACTTTGAGCTGAGCGGCCGCGAGCTGCCAACAGGCGTCCGGATGGTGACTGGACTTGGAGCTGAGCTAGCTGCGCCCTCCACAACTAAGACTGAAGGACAACAACTTGGCTGTTCCCCTTCCCCAATTTCCCAATAAAATCTTTAAAAAAAGAAGAGAGAAGGAGAAGGAGAAGGAGAAGGAGAAGAAGACTCACTTGTTTCTAAGCATTATAGACCGGGCATTAAACTGTGTATGTCTGGGTCTCAGCCCTTCCCCTAACCAGCCACAGGTTGCTTCACTTTTCTGAGGCTCAGCTTCCCAATCCTGAAACTGGGAATAATGATAGTGACCTCCTTAATGATGCTATCAGGATTACATGAAAAGATCCATGTAAATCCCAGGGAGAAACTGGCGGCTGCCTCACGAAGCTCATGCACTCTGCTTGATGACCGAAATACCTATTAAAAGTTGACAAATTTAAGAATTAGGAAGTAGATTTTAGTTTTTATTTTTAAAAGACTATTTTTTTTTGGTGGGGGGCAGTTTTAGGCCCACAGCAAAACTGAGCGGAAGGCACAGAGAGCTCCCCTACAGCCCTGCCCCCCACCCCCCACGAATAGCCTCCCCTAGTGTCAGCATCCTGCATTGGAGTGGTACATTTGTTACAACTCACAAACCTACACTGATACATCATTTTCTCACCCAACGTCCATAGCTGACATTAGGGTTCACTCTTGGTGTTGTACATTCTATGGGTTTGGACAACTGTATAATGACATATATTCACCATTATAGTATCAGGCAGAATATTGTCATTGCCCTAAAAATCCTCTGTGCTCCACCAATTCATCCCTCTCCTTCCATATCACATCTACAGAGGGTGCCATAAAAATGTATACACATCTGAAGATAACATCTCTTCAAATATGTATACCTTTTTTTGGTTAAAAAAAAAAGTCCTAGATTTCTGGCTTCTAAAAATCTTATACTCACTGAAATTGAAAAAGAAATGGACTTTCAAAAAGCAACTGGAAAATGAAATTTGGAGGGACTAGATAAGGAAGAGGTAAGCCAGCATGAGAGAAAAATAGATGAAGAAAGTCATGGAGGTGAGCTTGGGCAGATGTCTTTAGATAGTAGCAAGTAGTTCCTGAAATAAAAAGATAGCTTATGAACAGGTTATGGAGGATCTTAAACAAACACCACGGTTTGGGAAGTAGGACTCCATTGAAGGTTTTTAAATACAGGTGTGACGTGATTCAACTGGTATTTTAGGTAGAATCACGTAGGGGGTTTACATATTTACTATGTGCCAGCCACACAGTAAAATAATTTGAGGAAATAATGCTGAGTCAAAGCAGACGTGGTGTCTGTGGCAGGCAACCTGTAAGGTGGCTCCAGTGATCCTTACCTCCTGGTACTCATACCCTTCGGAGCGAGCTGAACCCAGTGACTCAGTTCTAATGACTAGAATATGACAAAAGTGAGGGGATGTCATTTCCAAAGTCAGGATACACAGCCTGTGACTTCCACTGTGCTCACCCACAGCTGCTCTTTCTCATGTGCTGGCTTACCCAGAGGGAAGCCAGATACCATGCTGTGAACTGCCCTGTGGAGAGGCTTACTGGGCAGGAACTGAGCAAGGTCCCCAGCCAACAGCCAGAGAGGAACTGTGTCCCTCAGTCCAACAGCCTGTGAAGAACTGAGTCCTGGCAAAAATCCATGCGGCTGAGCTGGAAGTGGATCCTTCCCTGGTCGAGCCTTCAAATGAGGCTGCAGCCCCAGCCAACACTGTGATTGTACCTTGAGCCAGAGCCATTCACTTCCAGATCCCTGGCCTACTGCCAGCCTAAGATAATAACGACGTTTTGTGGTTTAAAGCTGCTCTGGGGATAGTTTGTTACTCAGTGATGGATAACTGATACAGTCTCTGACCTCATGGGACTTACAGCTTAGTGGGGGTGAAAGATGTCAGTTAAATGTGATACCAACTAGTGTGACATTACAGCTATGCCAGGTGCAGGGGGACAGAGATGCATGAGAGGAAAACAGACCATACCATGGAGTAGCCTGATTTTGGGTCTGAGGGGGCAGGCTTTCCTGGGAAATGATGGTTAAGCTGGGATTTGAAGAGTACATTGCATCAACTTGGCAATCTGGGATGGCAAGAGCATTTCTGGCAGCAGGAGCAGTGTGTGCAAGTGTCATGAAAGGAAGAAGCACTAGTGGGGCTGGAGCCCAGATGAGGGGGTGTGGCAGGGGCTGGATCCCATAACATGTCATAGGTCATCATGTTAAGAAATTTGGTCTTTAGTCTCAGCCCAGCAAGACATGTTCTCGCAGGGGGGTGGCCTACTCAGATTTTCAATTTTAAAAGCTTACTTAGGCAGTGGAGTAGGCAGAATGGGTTGTACAAGGATAACAGGAGAAGCAAGGGACCAGTTCGGAGGCTCCTACAGAAGGTAGATTGGATGGGTGTCAGCGGGGAGACAAAGATGTGGGGACAATCTTTAGGGGTTCCTGGTGAAACGTGTTGCTAGTTTTGACAAGGAGGATGTGGAAGAAGGAGGTGTCAAGGCTGATTCATAATGTTTCTAACTGGGGAAGCGGAAGAGATGGGAAGAAAAGAAGCTATTCAATTATGTATGTAAGAGGTCATGAAGATGCTAAGTCAATGACAGTAGGACCAGCAGAAAGATCTCCAGGGCGTTGCAGGGAAAAATCAATAGGATCTAGGAGCTGATTGGCTGGGTGAAGGTCTGATGGGAAAAGCAAGAATTGAGAAGGACATCAGCCTCAAGTGTTTTTGCTGTCTCTGTCTTGGCTCTGCTGAGTGTGATTATGAATACATATCACGTGAAATACCCTCAAATCTGTCCATTATGCAGCAGTGAGCTGGTTTGTGAATGGTTAGAAGGAAGCAGCACAAAAAGAGAATAAGAGAGCTGTTCAACATCAACAAAATATTAGTAAAGCCAAAAGAGGGAAAAAAAAGTCTTAATGAACCCATTAAATGCGCTTTGGGACTAACTGCAGCCATAGAAACGGACCTGGATGAGCTGAATGATGGAAAACCATGTTCCCATTTGCATAAGGTTGTGCCGATTCTTCCGATTCTTAAGTTAGAGCTGTTAGTCCAAAGGAGTTTGAATGGAACTGAATGATTTTGATTTGGGAGGACCCATTTGCAGCAATTGCAAACTGGGTACATTTCTATGTATAGGGGATCAAGAATATATGTATACACACATATATATATATTTAATATACAGTATATCAATATCTAATATAACATACAATTGCTATACTATATAATATATATAAATAAAGGGAGAACATAATATACATGAATTACATTAATTTTTAAATTAAAAATAAAGGATAAAATCAATTTTTAATTTATATATTAATGCATTTATAAGTAAAGGCTGTACTACATATAAATATATATCCTCCTTAACTTATAGTCTTCAAATCTTTAGTAATCATTCAACCCATTTGACATCTGTGAGCAGATTATCGACTTACCGTGCACTGTGGTATCATGTCACGTGTCACGCTGCCCGATATTACAGCCTAGCGAATAATGCCATCCACCCACAAACGCATTTAATCTGGCCAAGATGAAGAACTGACTTACACGCACAGGTGAATTTAAGCCTAGAGGCCTATGTGCATTTCAACTCACCCCTCTCCATTTTTATTCAAACAAATTAGGCTTGTAAATAGCTGGACAATTTTAACAACAAATCAAGGCCCTTCTCCTTGCTTTTCAAGACGAGAAGGACAACCCGGAACAGGACTGATGACGGCAATAGTCTCCTAGCTGGTCCCTCTGCTCCACGTCTGCCCTCCCACCATCCGTCCTCCACACGGCAGTCACAGAGCTCTTTACAAGGAAATCAGATTACTTCGTTGTGTCTTCAAACCTTCTACAGTGGCTTCCCAATCTGACTTGAAACCAAATCCAAACGTGTTACAATGGCCTTGGAGCCTATGGTAACTGGGCCCCTACCTTTCTCTTTGTGTCTCTTTCCTCTCTCCCTCTTGCTCACGATCAAACCGCTTGGGTTCTCCGCCTTTCCTATGCCAAGCCTGTTCCTGCCCCAGGGCCTTTGCAATTGCGGTTCCCTCTGCCAGAAACAAGCTTTCCCTAGAGATTCCCATGGCTGGCTTCTCATTCACGTCTAGGTTCCGATGAAATCTCCCCTGGGAACTTGCCCCTACCTCCCTCATCCTCTCTCCCATTACGCCATTTTATTACCGTAGGAGCACTTCTATCATTTTCTGAAATTGTCTTATTAGCTGCGTGAGTTAATTGTTTTTTGGCTGTTTCTCTCCCTTGGGTGCCACTTCCTTGAGGGCAGTGTCCTTTTCAGCCAGTCTCCTTCACGTCTGGATCTCCAGAGGCTATGGTACTGCTTGACACTTAGTAGGTGCTCAACATTGTTTGTTTGAAGTGGATTTATTAAGTGGATTAGCCTAAGCCACTCTGACTGCTAAAGGGTAGTTTGGGGCCATGGTGGTGACTATTCTCCTAGCAACCTTTTAACATATTCAAATTCATTGCTACCAGCCGAATCCACACACAATACAAACAACCCTATAGTGACTGGCAACCCAGCCCACTGCTCCATGGGCTGAGCAGAGCAGCAGTTGATTAGTTACACATTGTAGTGAGGCACAGTATTGGTCACCCAGCTCCTCCCCAAGCATAAGAGAACTATTTTAAATCGCCTTATTGAGGTATAATTCACACCCTGTACAGCTCACCTATTTAAAGTATGTAGTTCAGTGGTTTTTAGTAGATCCACAGTCATGCAACCATCACCACTATCTCTTTCCAGAACACTTTTATCATCCTCCAAAGAAATCCCTTCCTCATTCCCCTCCCCCACGCCACCTCCCCCCCATCCTAGGAAGTCACTAATCTACTTTGTGTCTCTGTGGATTTGCCTATTCTGCATGTTACATAGACAAATTACACAATATGTGTTCCTTTGTGACCGGCTTCTTTTACTTAGCATAATGTTCTCAGGGTCCATCCATGCTGTGGCGTGTGTCCACACTTCATCCCTTTATATTTCAAATATTCCTTTTTGTTTATCCATTCATCCTTTGAGGACCACTAGGGTTGTTTCCTTTCTTTTTTTTCTTTTTTTTTGGGCTGTTATGAATATATACTTCTAATGATTTTGGGTGTATACCCAGGAGTGGAATTGCTGGGTCATATGGTAACTCTGTTCATCCTTTTGAGTAACTGCCAGACTGTTTTCCAATGTCACTGCACCATTTTACAACAGTACGTTCGCTCTTGAGAGCCAGTCAACTCCTCCAGTATCACAGCATGTCCAAGAGCCAGCCACCAGGCTGAGAGAGAGTGCTGTGAGCTGGTAAAGGAAGTGGCGATCCCCACTAGACAAAACCCTGATTGTTGTAATGCGAATGGAGATTTGATGATATAACAAAGTGTTTCCCTGTTTGTGGTCTGGGAGAGGATTTCAGTGGTACAGGGACAAGGCATTGATCACATGGAATCCCAAAGTGAGAACATAATACCCTCTTCATTGTCTGGCCTATCCTTAGGATTGCTCAAAGAAAAAAGTCTCAGTGTGACGCTAATATGTCTTTAACACATCTCTAATGCTTGCAAATCTCTCTTTGGAAGAAAGAGAGAGATTGAGAGGAGGAGAGGGAGAGAGAGAGAGAGAGAGAGAGAGAGAGAGAGAAACTGGCTTATCAGAGCCTCCAGACTTCAGCAGGCAATGCTACATGGCTAGAGTTCAGCATTTTCCCCCCCAATATATTTTTAAATGGTTACTTTCTATTTATGAAATATGATATTGATTTTATATTTATAGCAGTGATAATGAGTTTCCTTTTTATTTATTTATTTTTATTTTTTATTTATTTATTTTTTTAGCTGAGCCATCCTGCTACCTGTT
>NW_017731404.1:4280588-4285665 GCF_001890085.2 Hipposideros armiger
CTTGAGCGAGCTCTTAACCAACTGAGCCACTCGGCCGGCCCATGAGTTTCCTTTTTAAAAAAGAAGTTTCCATTTATCTAAAATGGAAAAATATTTCTTAAATAAGCAATGGTGATAATCTTACGTGGTTCATGAGGGAATTTAAAAACAATAAAGGTTCATAGAATAATAGCGAAGTGGTTTTTGGTCTCTTTACTATATGACAATGACAGTTTTAAGACTTTTACACCCATCAACTTCGTTCAATACTCACTATACTCATTGTACAGATGAGGAAACTGAGAGAGACTAAGTAACTTGCTCAGAGTCACACAGCTAGGAAGTGGCAGAGCTGTGCTATGTACCCAGGCACAGTACTAGCCCTCCTGTTATGAAGGTGACATGTAAACGCCTGAGGTTTGGAAAGCCCAGAGTTAATGATGTATTTGTGAGCAAAATGGTGTCAGCTCACAATGACTCCTTAACTGTCCTTCCTCGGAGAGTGGGTCCCCAGCCACCTGGCTTGAACCGGAGACTCGGCTCTCCCACCTGCTGTTGAATGAAACAGGGGCAAGACTTGATTCAGGCTGGGCAAATCCAACTCTTCCCTGAGATTTGGAGTTAGTATTGAAAAAGGCGTGGCACCCACAGTGGCACTGAAATGTGTCAAACAGGGAGCCTTGAGCACTTATGTATTCCGCAGACCGTAGCCCATCTACAAGAAAAAGAAGAATGAAGATGCACAGAGAGTGGGAGAGGTGAGAGACGGTATCTCCACTGGTTTCCATTTGTTAGTCCTGGGCCTTCCCGATGCCAAGTCAGGCTGTACCCTAGGCCTCTAGTTCTGGAGTGACCTCCTGTATCCTTTGATAAATGTCCCCTTTCAACGTAAGCTTGCTAGAACGGTTTTCTGCTTCTGCTTATTTTAATAACAACAACTTTTAATGAGAAATGCAAACTATGTGGAAGCAAAAGTGAAGAGTAGGGAATTCAAGATCTACAGGAAGAACTTTGAGGAAATGAAATGAGTATCCTCAAGAGTAGATCGATCATTCATTCATTCATTCACTCATTCCATCCCAACCAGTATATACTGAGCCCCTCCCAGGTGCAAGGAACTCTTCCTGACCCTGGCGACACAGTGGTGAATATCATCTAAGGCCTTGACCTTGGAGGGTCAAGGAGACGCTTGCAGAACATGCACTCACTTTGACAATACGGAGCCGCCTCAGGATTTTTGGCAAGAAAATGATTTGATTAGGCTTGCATTTTAGGAGAATGACTCCGGCAGAGGTGTTTACAAGACATGGAGGCGAAGACACCAGAAGTGAAAAAACTGGGAAGATTCTTATCAAGTGCTGCAACCATCAGCACTATCTGTTTCCAAAATTTTCTGTCATCCCAAACAGAAACTCTGTACCCATTAAGTAATAACTCTGCCTTCCCGAAGCTCCTGATAACCTTTATTCTACTTTGTTTCTGTGAATTTGACTATTCTAGATAATTCCTCTCAGTGGAATCATACCGTATTTGTCTTTTTGTGTCCGGTTTCTTTCCTGTGACACAATGTTTTCAGGGTTCACCTGTGTTGGAGCTGGTGTCAGAACTTCATGCCTTTTTAAGGCTGAATAATATTCCATTGTATATTGGAATTATACATTGTGTTTATCCAGTCATGTGTTAATGGGCATTGAGGTTGTTTTCACCCTTTTCTGGCTATTGTGAATAATGCTGTAATGAACATGGATGTGCAAGTCGGCGTTCAATTCTTTTGGGTTCCACCTGGGAATGAAATTGCTGGGTCATATGGTAATTCTATGTTTAACTTTTGGAGGAACCACCTGATTCTTTTGAAAAGAATCTTTCCAGGTAAGGGGAAGAAGTAGACAAAGACAAAGAAACCACACCTAAACCTTACAGGCCAATTCAGAACAGGTATTTAGCGCTGAGTACGATTTTTCCCCTTCCTATCAAGCATTCCATCTTAATTCCGCCAGTTAACATTCACAGAGAGAGCCTTAGAAAAATATAGTTTCAGGTTTTCTCCTAAGGCAATTCTTTCCCTTCAGAAGTCCTGGTGATATACAATTTCCCTATTACATGAAACGGTATTTTTAAACCATGCCTGATGCTCAGGCAAAATAAGTTTCTTTCTCGGGGCACACCTTTGTTTTCATGTTTGAGGATACACAGGAGTAATTAATTGCACACAGTTGCACCTAGACCAATATTAGGCAAGCTGTTTTGATACCTCTCTTTCCCCAGGGATGTGTTGCCTTGAATTTCAAACTTCCTGGCCAGATCACAACTAGTAAGTCAATTTTCCTGATGAGACCTCACTTTATAAGTAGGGGAGGTCCCCACTGTGTTACATACGCAACGTTTGCTCTTACCACATAGGTGCCTTTCCTAAGACTGAGACTCAGCCACTGAGGCCTAATCAGCTGAGGATAAAATTCTTTAGGAAATTCAAAATATTCCAGGAATCTGAAATATTCTATTTACAGTTAGGGTAAAATGTTCTCTCAATCCATGGAACCAGAGCATGTGGCAAACACAATTCCTCGAAAAAGGAAAAGTCCATCCTGCCTCTATACTCTGTGTTTTGTCCCCAAATTGAAAGCTCCCCTCTACTACTTCTGAGAAGCAATTTCTGATTTTCCTCTAAAGCCCTCAGTTGTGGCGAGACTTTCTTCCCAGTTGAATCAGTCCACGGCAAGAATGTGCTTGTGTGATATTTAATCCCTTACTGGGAGCCCAGTGAGGATTTCTTGCCAGAACTAGAAATGGCCTCTTTTATAAATTCCCCTTTCTAGGCAAGCTATTTGGGGCCAATAACACCCTGTCCGTGTATTTTTAAACAAGTGAAAAAAGGGCTCCGCTTTGTATCGTAAATTACAGTAACATCGTTTCGAACCACAGAGGTGCAGTTCAGAGGAGCAGAAACTGTCTCCATCAGGACCTCAGGGATAAGCAGAAACTTGCTAACAGAACAACCGTTTAGCTGCCAGATCAGAGGCATGCTGGTGGATGGCTCTGGGGGGTGGCGGCGGGGAGGCCTTGATTGTGTTACCAGTTTCTGTGGTGTAAATACGCCCACCATGCTGAATTTCAGACTTTCGACATGATGCCACAGAAGGTAGAACTGGGATGTGTGCAGATGAGCTGTCCAGACCAGGACAGGCCACTCCAGGACACCACACTCCCAAACTCTCCTTCGACTCAAGACATAAGCACCTAAATCTCTTGAAGCAGGAACATCTCATTCTTCTTCCTGGGAGGAAGTTACAAATGAGGTTTTACGACACCCATTATATCTCTGTCTCCATCACAAAATCCCAGAGGCTCTGCTAATTCTTTCCGAGTAACAGCATTTACTTATATAGTTCCAAAGTTAATATTAAAGCTCCACGCCTTTTCTGACCCAGAAGATCAGCATCCTGAGAAATCAAATAGTTTTTGTATTACCACAAAAGCATCTTATTAGTGCCTCCCCACGGTGGAATTAATCCCATTTAAAAATAATTGTCACATGTACTTTCAACTTGGAGTTATTTTAACAAAATGTTCTTGTCATGTTGATGTCATCCCAATGACATGTTATTGGTGTTTTTGTTCTCAAAAATGTGAATGTTTCCCAGGAAAGGGAAGGAAGGTGGGTGGAGAAGTGAAAATGTGTCAGAAACTGCAAGTTAAGGTCTTCTTAACTCTTCCAGTTTCAGTTGAAAAAAGAGCTTTCTGATTTCTTAGGGGGAAAAAAAATCCCTTCTCTGGGATCCTCTGGGCTTCCGTGGTATCCTGAGCAAATCTCTGTGCAACATGGATGTAGCATGTTGGACAAAGAATTGGTGCTTTTGATTTCTGTCCTTAACCTGTTAGATCGGGCCCTTCGTCAAATAACTGGCTTCTTATCTCTTTAACACTCTCTGATGCCCAGAAAAACACCTGGGTTTGTTCCTGGAATGAGTGACGTGAATTATTTTCAAAACTGAAATGGTTACTATGGGGCTCTCTGAATTCTCACGCACTCATCTTTCCCACGAGTTCATCCTACACAACCGAGCCTGCTCTGAGCCCACTGCCATCATGGATGTATTTAGCAACCCACTCTACTGCAAGTTGCGTAAGAGGCCGTGGTTTCTGCAAACGGCTTAAGCAAATGAGGAGGTACTGTCGTGTGGGTTAAGGTGGTAGGTTAACAGTGTGGGCAGAGAGGGCGGGACGTGGGGTTGAATCACAGATTTGTCACTCACCGCGGAGGAAGGCACTCACTAGTTCTGAACTTCGGTTTGTTCATCCGTAAATTGGGACCGTGTCTAACGCTGAAGGATGTTGTAAAGATTAAATTCAATCATATATGTAGAAATTTTAACAGGCTAATGGTCCAGAGTAAGCGTTACTCAATAAGTGTGTTTCTGTCCCCACCCTCCTTCCTCTGCTTTCCATTCTCTACCATTTTTTTTTCCCGGTCCATTTTTTTTTTAATTGTGGCAAAATAGGGGCTGGCCGAGTGGCTCCGTTGGTTAAGAGCTCACTCAAGAGTGTGAGTTCTGAGCAACAGGGTCGCCGGTTTGATTCCCGGCCCGAGCTGAGCTGCCGCTGCCAACAGGTGGCAGGATGGCTCAGCTAAAAAAAAAAATTTGTGGCAAAATATACATAACGTAAAACTTCACAATGTAGCCACTATGAGTGTACATTGGGTTGTCAGAAGTCATGACGTGTTTTTTCTGTTTTTCGCTGCAAAAATGCGTCATGACTTTTCCGACAACCCAATAGTTCAGCACAACTACACTGACATTGTTGTGCCACCATCGCCACCACCATCCATCTTTTTCATCTTCCCAGACTGAAACTCTGTCCCCATGAAACACTAACTCCCCAGCCCCCACCCTCTCCCCCAGCTCTTGGACGTCACCATTTTGCTTTCTGCCTCTATGAATCTGACGACTCTAGGCCCTGCATATAAGTGGAGCCATGCAATATTGGTCCTTTTGCGTCTGGTTTATTTCACGTAGCATGTTTTCAAGGTTCATCTGCATAGCAGGTGTCAGAACTTTATTACTTTTTATTTATTTTATTTTATTTTATTATTTTTTTT
>NW_017731404.1:4286090-4290587 GCF_001890085.2 Hipposideros armiger
ATATGTGGGATCCGAACCGGGGCCCTCTGGCATCCCAAGCGAGTTCTTAACCATCGCGCCACTCGGCCGACCCAGAACTTTATTACTTTTTAAAGCCGAACAGTATTCCACTGTACGTATGTGCCACATTTTATGCATCCGCCATCTGCTGATGGACATTTGGGTTGCTTACACCGTGTGTTTCCTGTGAAGAATGCTGCTATGAACATGGTGTTACCGGTACAATGTCTGTGTGCCCCACACTTTGAAAGGCCCAAACTCCACACGTCAGAGCCTGGAGTAAGGAAAGGTTTCCTGATCGAGAAGATGCCAACTGACAAGATGGGATCCCTGGTGGTGCCTCCAATCCATGTTCCCCAAGTACAGAGTTCAGGCTTCTTTTATGTCAAGAAAAGGGGACAGGGGAGGGGCAAGAGATGATTGATCGCCAAAGACATCTGGGCACCAGCAGGGGCTGGAGGAAGACCTTGAAGTCTCTGCAGCCCAGTGACCCCAGCTGATCTGAGGCTGGTCTTGAGGCTCCTGCAAATCCTTGATAAACAATCGTTATTTCTGTACACGTTTCCCCCACTTCCTTGGGGGAGACACCTTCCAGCAAGGGGCTGTTTTTGTCAAAACTCCAGCCGCCAGCAGAATCCCTCTCACGCTTAGCCTGTCGGGTCCATCTGCAAGAACAGAGCGGGCGCGACCAAGATGGAGTCTGGGAGGCCGAGCATGTCACTCTGTTCGATGGGTGTACAAATATCTGAGCCACCTCCCCTTTCAAAAGTGAGAGTCCTGGGCTCCATACTCACCCAAAACATTGCTAGTGTACGTTCTAGAGCAACTTCAAACTTCCTTTCTCTTAGAGGTCTTTCCTGTCCCCTCTATCTAAAAGAGCCCCCCTCTGTCCCTCTCCAGCCCTCCACTCTGCTTTATTTTTCTCATAAGCATTATCATCATCTTGTAACTTAGATATCAGTCATTTTATTAACTGTCTCCAGGGACGATCATGTAAGTACCAGGAGAACAGGGATTGGCCTTGGCTGTATTCCAGTGCTTAGAAGAGTGCCTGGCATTTAGTAGGTGCTCAATAAAAACGTGTTGAATGGTCAAGTGACAACTGGCTGCCTGACCTCTGACTGTCTACTGTCTTCTCCGCCTGCACCACAGCTGAGGGTACAGCCTAGTTTGAGAAACATGTCTCTGCAATGGATAGAAAAGCAGCCAGCCCTGCCTCGGAGTCCTGGACAAACTCCAGCGCATGCGCATGTGTCGCCAGTGCCATGAGCCAACCTTTTGAGCCATTGAGTATCTTGGAACAACCCAGGTGGCAAGTCACTGACTCCTGGCCTTTCCCTTCCTGAGACTTGGTCTGACACACAGCCTTGATCCTCAGGGTCCAGAGCCAGCTCTGACTCACACTTGCTAACAAAGGTGAGTAAGGCTTCGGGTGAGGACAGCGCATGACACGCGACAGTCTCGTTTCAAAACAAACCGACCTCATCCACTTACTGTGGATTGTTTTATGCGAAAACATTGCCTCGTGGTGTCTGCTGGTTCAGCTGGCTGCCTGCTTTAGGCTCCTTGTTCATCACTTGGAGAACTCTCTCTCTCTCTCTCTCTCTCTCTTTCTCTCTCTCTCTCTCTCTCTCTCTCTCTCAGATCCTCAGATGCTTCTGTCCACATCGGCTGCAGCCAGCAGAGGGACAAACCTGACGCCTTCAGCCATTCTCAAAGCCCCAGGGAGCAGCCTGGAAACGGGAAGTGGGCCCCAGCGCGCTTCACTGAGCCACTCGCTTTGTCTGAGGTCAAAGGGGACAAAACAAATGCCCTCTGCTAACTCGAAAACGTATTATTTGGCAGCATTCCTACCAATGCTAACATGTGTGCATGTTAGAAAGGAACCATCTACCTTCTCCCCATTTAGCTCTCCATTCAAACTTGGACTAGTCCCTGAACCCCTCTGGGTTTAACTATACATAAGATAATTTGCAAGTAATTCACGTTAAGAAAAAGGAGACAAAGTGATTGTTTTAGTGCAGAGATTCTTAACTTCGGTTTCATAGACTTCCCACCCCCAAGAACTGGTTTAGGGGATCTGTGAACTTAGATGAGGCCAATGTGGCATCTGGATTCTCTCTAACCTCTTGCCTATGTTTTAAATGTATCACTGTGTCACAAACTACAAATGTGTGTGTTTAAACATTTTCATAACTGTATTTCAATATATTTGGCTTTATTTGTAATCTTACGTATTTTACGTTCTGTATTTTAAAACATGATCCCGAGAAGGGGTTGGTATCTGTCAAATGGTCCATGGCACTAAAAAGTGTCCAGAACCTTTGGCGGGCTGGTGGATTACCAATTTTGACAGGGTGGACATAGAAGGCATCTCTGAAAAGCTTCATTGAAGTTGGGATCTAAATGTGGAGAAGGACCCAGCTGGGCTGAGAGCCCAGGGAACAGCCCCACAGCCCCCCGAGAAAGAGCAGCAGGGTGGTGGTCCCAGGTCTGGTGGTAGTGCCTAGGCGAGAACGAATGTTCTAGCTGCTTCAGCATCAAAGCATTTCCTTTCCCTCCAGCTCTCCCCATTGGCTGAGAATGGAGCCGATTATAAAACAATTGTGTTTGTCACCCATTGGAAGAAAGGAAGGCGATAAGAAGACTGAAGGCAATGTGATAACCTGGGTCGGGCCCTGGAACAGAAAGAGGATGTTAGTATAGAAGCTGGTGAAATTAGAATAAAGTCTGTAGTTTAGTGAATAGTATGGCATCAACGTCAAATATCTTCATTTTAATCCAAGGAGTATGGTTCTGTAAGACATTAATTATAGGGGAAGTTGAGTGAAGGCTGTGTGGGAACTCTTGGTATTATCTGTGCAGCTCTTTTGTAAATCTCAAACTATTTTAATATAAAAATACGAAAGGAAAAAAAACCCAGTACAGTTTAGATGGTTTCCCACCTCTATCAAGATACATTAATATTATGATATTTATACATTTTGTTTAGGAGGATATTATTTAAACTTTTAAGTACCTTATTTATTTAAAAAAATTAATACCTTGCCATGATACCAACTTCACAAGGTATAAAAGGTTGTTGAATCTCCTTCTAAATGCTGTCTCTAGTGACCCAGGCCTATTCCTTATAGAAAACCTATCTTGTATCTCTTTCTGAGTATTCTAAGACTATACAAGCAATCTCTGCCGTGTGTTTTGTGTACCTTTCTGCTTGTTTTTGTTTCACAGTGTTAGAGATTGCATCATATCTGTGAAGCACTTCCTCATTCTTTTTTCTTGCTGCATAGTAGTCTTTGAATTCGTGTATGTAACCAGCCTCTCTGGATGAGCATTTAAATCATTTCCACTCCTTTTGCGCTTCCAAACAGTGCAGCAATAAATAGCCTTGTGCGCTAGTTCACATGTGTGGGAGTACTGCCGAAGAGGAAATTCCTAGGAGCTTTGCACACATTTTCAGGAAAAGGAAAAGCAAATCTCACACGAATTTTCCCACTCAGGCCTTGAGAGGTGAGATAACATTCTTGAGCGTTTGGTCTTGGAAATGCTATGTTCATGGAAAGCCTCCATTCTCCAGCACAGCAGAGGCAAGAAGGCATGCTTCAAATCGCTAATCTGGCCATGATAACCTCACCAGAGGCAGACGATGCTACCAACAGTCCATACACCTGAGAAATGACTTGAAAATAATTGGGGCTGGTAGCCATCTGCTTGGTTCTTTCTTTCAAGAGCCAACACGTTTATTCCACCCAGGTGCCAGGAGAGCCCATGTTGGCATCAGCAGTGGTCAGGACACTCACCTATCATCCTGGGGCCTGTAGAAGGAGGCTGTGCTGTGCATTCTGTTTAAACTCTCACATTGGGCGTCAGGCGGAACTGGCCTTGAAGTCAGACATTTCCCTACCCCTTCCCTCTGTCTGCCAATGAGAGAAG
Source organism: Hipposideros armiger (assembly GCF_001890085.2). NCBI lineage: Eukaryota > Metazoa > Chordata > Mammalia > Chiroptera > Hipposideridae > Hipposideros > Hipposideros armiger. The sequence continues at coordinate 4,290,024 of NW_017731404.1, forward strand.
AGGGCTTGTTTGCTTGTTACCTCTTTAAAATGTTCTTTAAAATATTTGCAGTGGCTTGGGAAATACAATTTTTTTTTCATTTCACTTGGAAAGCAAGACTTTATTGCATTATCTCACGAGTTTTTGTATCAAGGGGTAATTGTCTCTACTGTTTGTAAGTCTATGCTACAAAGCTCAGAGTGGGGACTCTGCTACCCAAAGATATACTGATAATAATGATAATAAAAGTATAATACCTACCGCGTTCTGCCAACTTTCATTCTACAGCAACCTGATGAGATAAAACTGCTATTGTGGGCATGTTCCAGAAAGGAAACAGAGGTCTGCAGGGGTGAGACGTCCTGTGTCGCCAGAGCTAGTAAATAGTAGAAACTCAGGGCCTGTGTCCAGAACAAATACTCTGGAACGTACCATGGCAGTGATTCTCAACGAGGAGTGGTTTTACCTCCCATCTGACAATGTCTGGAGACATTTTTGATCATCACAACTGGGTGGGGAGTGCTGATGGCTTCTAGTGGGTAGAGGCCAGGGAGGCTGTTAAATACACTACAATGAACCGGATAG
>NW_017731404.1:4291898-4297593 GCF_001890085.2 Hipposideros armiger
TCTTTAACCAGTACTCCAGACTTACACAATAATTCTTCACAGAAATTATCCCTCAGATAATTTGCATTTATCAAACTTGTAATCATCCCAACAAATACGGAGTTGCTTTTGAATGAGGCTATTTCCACAGTGTACAGAGCTGGGTAGTTTTAGATTGTTCCTGCATATGAGTCTCCGGGAACATCTGTGGGCATCTGGAGGCGAAAACTATGTTTATTCTTCAGTGAAAATGACGGCCATTGTCACGAGAGATGTTGGAAGATGACATCGAATTGCTCAGACCTTGCATCAGATGCCAATGGAAAGGCCTCGCCAAACTCAGATGTTCCTTGGATGGTCTTTGTTAATTGGAGCTACGGCAGAAGCAGCAAAGAGACACTGAAATCAGGACAGAGGACTGCATATTTGGGCCTCTTCTCATCTCAGCGAATGAGTCACAGTGAGGTACAATGTGTTTTTTCCAAAGATAAAAAGGGAGATTGTAAAACAGTTGGCAAATGTTTTCTGTAAAGGGCCTGATATTAACTATTTTAGGCTTTGTGGGCCAGATGGCCTCTGTCACAATTACTCAACTCTGCCCTGGTGGTGTGAAAGCAGCCACAAGACAATAGGTAAACGAATGAGCATGGCTGTTTTCCAATAAAGCTTTATTTACAAAAGCAGCCTGTGGGCCTAGTTTGTCAACCCCTGGAGTAAAGCATAAATATTTAAAGATATAGATATGAATAGATAGATATAAACAGATACGTGACGTGTGTCAGAGAATGTTAATTACCTCTCCACCGTCCAGCCCCTCCTTTTCTTTAAACATAGCCTCTATGCTCTTGGGGCCAGCAATGTCCTCAGTTATAGATCTATATCCTAGTTTCTCTTGCCAATAGGGGTGATTCTTGAAGTGAAACAGAAAATATAGTTGAGACCTCTGGGAATGCTCTGTGAAGAGGCCTTATCTGTCTAGCAGGTACTGTTTTGCCTTTTACCTTTCTCTTTTTTTCCTGCCTGGAACATGAAAATATTTGTTGGAGCTCAAGGGGCCATTTTGCAATTGAGAAGCCAAGTTCAAGAACATGTCCGAAACCTCAGCCTTTATATCCTTGAGCCAATGAACCAAAGCCAGGCATAGCCAACCTCTGGGACTTCTTGTTACAGGGAAGAAACAGCCCTTCTATGCTTAAACCGCTGTTTAAGTCAGGTCTCTGCTTGCTGCATAACCAAAATTCTGGTACTTGTTGATACAGATAACAGATGTATGGCTCAGCTTACAAATACTCGAAATCATAGTAAGTCAAGGCTATGTTAACGATAAAGAAGCATGTGTATGATTAAAGACTCTGAACCCATTGGATCCGGTGGCTAATGCTGACCCTGGCTAGTTTCTCTATGCCTCAGTTTCTTCCCCTGCAAAATCGGGATAGTGATATTACACGACTTCTGATATTGTTGAAAGACTTAAATGTGAGCATGCATGTATATAGAGACTGGCACATAGTAAAGCTCAAAACATACTGGTTAATATTATTGCTACTGTTATTATTTTGTTGAACTGGTGAAGGACCATTCACTTCTGTGAAATAAGGATGCAGATAAGAACAGTTGGTGATGCCGTTTCTTTCCCATCCCTCACTTCATTACTAGAACAATTCATGGAAATCCACCCACGATCTCCGGGCTTTTAATAGTTATTGTATGTCTGGTGGAGTATTAGGTTCTGGGAGTTCCGAGATGAGTGAGACAGTTCCTGTCTTTAGTGGGCAGAGGCAACCTGGAAAACAATTAAATATAAATATATATATAGAGAGAGTGTGGGGTGGGTGGTAGAAATATGAATGGGGTGCACTGGGGAAAAAAACAAAGAAGGGGTTTAGTTCTACATTGCTGGGTGGAAACAGTCTAAAAATATAGAGGACCTGGGATCTAAAATATGAGTCATCAGGGCATTTTAGAAAGTTATCTGTTATTAATAGCCAATAATAATAGGAGGAAGAATTTAAAAATCCAAGGTGATATGTTACATATTTTTCATCTCCCCCCTCAATCTAAACCTCCCGCTGTGTCTCCCTGCTCTGTGGCTTCCCTTTCTAGAATGTACTAACAACCTCTCCTACTCCCTGGTTTCTACTTGGGTGTGGCCAACGGAAGACGCATCCTGCAGGAGAATGGCAGAGGGAGGAAAGTGAGGTTGAGGTATTCCCCCACTAGCTCCCTCCTTGCCCCAGTTTGGTTCTTCTCTCTACTGAAGGCTGTAGTTTTCATCAGGTGACTTTCTCCCACAACTGCTTTCACCAGGTCCTGGCAGCCACACCCTACCTTTGGGTCATCTCGCCTGGATGCAGCAATGGCTGCATCCCTACTAACGATGTTGCTAGCCTCAGGGTGCTCACCATCTCTTGTTCCTTTCTCTTAACCAGGCTCACATCTTTGAAATCCCCCCTTTGTTTCTAGTATCCTTAGATACCAACCCTATTTCAGGAAGGTAACTGTTTTCTGCTGGGATCCTGACTGACAAACTCAATTGCCAACAAGAGCAAGATACCGTGTTTCCCTAAAAATAAGACCAGGTCTTATATTAATTTTTGCTCCGACAATCTACATTTATTCATTTATTCATGTACAAAAATCTACATTTATTCAAATAGTCATATCTGGCTAACGATCTTAACTGGGGCTTATGTTTGGGGTAGGGCTTATATTACGAGCATCCTTAACAATCATACTAGGGGTTTATTGTTCGGTTAGGTCTTATTTTTGGGGAGACATCGTACGAGCGAAGTGGACCAAATCTGAGGCAGTAGGGATGGGTGGGGACTGCGGTGATCTAGACAGCACTGCTGTGGTCAGCTGCTTGTCATTTAAAATATGATCTTAGTGTTGCCAGATCTTCTAATCATCACTGTAAACCAAAAATACATATCTTAAAAGAAGAAATTTCCCCACTTATAAAAACATTCTCTGGGCCAAAGAAAACATATTTGAATTGGACATATGCATTATTTCAGCATGCATTATTTCACTTAACCTTTTCAACAATACCAACTTGAGAGAGGCTCTCCTAGCCTCCTTATATCGATGAGGAAACTTGTTAATGAGTTTTAAAGAGGATGAATGTTCAACTAAGGCTGCACCTAGATAAGAACCTACATTTAAGATTCCGGGGCCTGAGTGCTTCAACTGAGACTCTGTCCCACCTTCTTCTTGACTAAGTGGGTCACCTAGAGTGAGGGATCTCTGTACATTTGTGTCTGATTCAGCCATTTTATTTTTTAACTCTGATCTCAACCTGGGGTCCACAGACCCCGCACCCCCAGATAATATTTAGATGGATTCTGGAGAAGTCTATGAAATCCTTGACATTAGAGGCCAATTTTTTAATATGCATATGTGCATTTTTCTGAGGACCTGTACTACAACTTTCATGAGGAACTCATACGGAGAACCACAAAAAATTAAAACCATCTGTCAGGGTGTCAGAACGCAAATTAAAAAAATGAATCAGACCCACTGCGCTGGCTATAATAAAAAAAAAGATGGAAATAACAAGTGTTGGAGAAAATGCGGAGAAGCCCGCAGTGATAACACTGCCTTCTGGCATAGCCCCTGAAGGACCTGCCCTGGGGGTCTTCTTGAGTGGGTGTCACTCTTTTCAGAAATATGTCCCTGATGGTTTGCTTGGCCGGTTTCTTTTTCCCATCACAGATGTGCTTGTAAGCAGAAAGCACAAAATAAACATTCCTCTATATTAATGAGGACCTTTAGGTGTTGGGGTCCATGTTTTCAAACTTTGTAAGGAGCTCTTCAGCTCTGAGTTCCTGTTCCAGTTCCAACAACTGCTCATTAGTCAGTTCCTCAGGAACCACATCTAGAAGCTACCCCATGTCATCATCCTTGTCCAGACATAGGTTAAGGTTATTTGCCGTCTAAGCCAAAAGCCTTGTTGATTTTTACAATCTTTGTGCTATGACAGTACGACAGCTACGTCATTAGGCGATAGGAATTTTTCAGCTCCGTTATAATCTTACGGGACCACCATCGTATATGCCGTCCATCATTGACCGTGATGCGGTTCCTGACTGTATATAAATAGGGTTGTAATAAATACAACCTGCAATGCCTTTTATTTTTATATAATAATATTTGTGCGTGTCCAGGCCAAATCATCACAATGAACTTGACCTCTTTCTTATTCACGACTACTTGATAAACCATTGTATACATATGGCTTAACTTATTGAACCAATCTCCTCTTGGTGCATTTAGGTTGTTTGCAGGTTTTAAGTTACTCGATTGCAGGTTTTTCACAATTTTTGTAATGCTTGACCCACTAAAAGAAATGCATTTTTACACTGAGATCCAGTATGACATACACAGAATGTAGCAGAATGTTTTATAAGACAGTATTTATCCTTCCTATGTGTCACGCACTCCATTCTATCCCATTCTATAAAAAAAGTGATTGGAATACACTAATTGCTCGCACCGCCTATTCCTATTGGTAGGTTACAACCTGTAGGTTAAAAAACATTCAGTGCATATTTATTAAATGAAAAAGTGCTTATTTATATTCTGTTCTGAACATTTTACAAATACAACTTATTTAACCCTTACCAAGTCCCAGTGGGATAGGAATTATTATTCTCCCCACTTTTTAGGTATCAACACTGAGGCACAGAGAGCTGAACGAGTTGCCCCAGGTCACAGGCTAGGACGTGGGAGCGCCTTCTCCAAACCCAGGCAGTCTGGCTGCAGTTTCTTTTCTTAACCATCAGCCCCCGGTACTTCCTCTCATCTTAGGAAATAATATGCAGTTACATACTTAGAAATCTACAGTTGTAAAGAGCCTCATTCAGTGTTTCAATACACCGCATTCAAGATAGATTCCTTTACAAGAAAGTCAAACAGGACATGACAAGTGTACATGGCTATTCACACACCTTGATGAGCATAGAAGCTAAACAAAGACTCCCAGATTTACCAATCTTCTCCAGAAACTCAGCATTAGAAACACTCACACACACACTCACACACACACACACACACACACACACACACACACACACACACACACTCACTCACTCTCCAAAACCCCCAAGCCTTCGTTCGACCTCCCCAAACGATCGATGACGACCACTCTCAGTGCTGGACTTAAATACTATCACAGAGGCAGTGGGGAGCTTGTCATTACTTACTGATTTCCCCCCAAAGTTATAAAGGTCCACTAATTATGGTGTAGTAGTTAGCAGAGCTGTCTGGAGGATTGGAAGCCCCTTTAGCTAATGCATGGCATATGTCGGAGTGATGCAGCTAATTCACATATCTGTCTGCACTATTCATAGGGAAGGTTACATGCCAATTACCCAGGCTTCAGTCAGCCTGTTGGGACACAATAGAGGCAGTGTTCACACACTTGACGTGCCACATTCCATCCCGACATCAGAAGCAGCTGGTCCAGATAAAGACCACTGGGCTTAGATATTTAGGAACGACATGCTCGGAGGGGCTGGAATTGAGATTCCGCTGCCACAGGGACTGCAGGTTTCTTTCACCTGGATTGTGTGCACTGGTCTTGAAACATTTCCTGCTTAGACTTTTTGGGTGGGTGGGTGGAGGTGCGGAGGAAGAGGGGAGAGACAAAGGCACCAATCGCTTAAATGACAAAGGAGAGCATAATGGGACCGGGTGAACGGATTCCAAAAAAAAA
>NW_017731404.1:4302619-4306150 GCF_001890085.2 Hipposideros armiger
TCTTTTTGTGATTTTGTCTAATGGAGTAAATAAAGGTTGGTCTCACCAGGGTGCTCATGTGAGCAATGCTGGGTGCAAAGGAGGGCCTTCATGATGTGCCTTCAAAGACTTTCCAGACCAGCTTGAGCCTTAGGACAAGTCCCGGTAAACTTGTGGGACAGAGTTTTTCTCCAAAAAGGAGTTCAGATGGGGGCAGAAGCAGCACTTAGCAGGGGCAGAGTGATCCCTCTCCCCGAAGAGCCCAGATCTATTTGGGTCACCTGTATACCTGTGCTCCTCATTTTTTCCCCCTCCCAGAACCCTACCTTTCATGGAATCACTTAGAAAAAAGGCATGTTTTGCCAAAAGCTGAAGTAGGACCCAGTGAAACTCGCTGGACAATGGAAACCTCTTCCTGAAGCGGCCTGATGCAGCTCTGTGACATTTCCTAACTGCATGACTTGGGCAGACTGCTTGCTCTGTTGTAAGAAGAGAAGAAGAAGAATTTATAGAACGTTTATTTGGAATAAGTTATATACCGATCCATTTTATTCTCTGAACTGAATGATATAGTCTAGTTATGTCCATTTTACAGATGAATAGAGACTCAGCCAGACCACCAGCTAGAAAGGGGTAGAGAGACAGAATATGATTCTAGATCAGGGGTTGGTAATTACACTCCAGTGGTCAAATCAGGCTCAATGACTGTTTTTTGTAAATAAAGTTTTATTGGAACATAGCCATGCTTATTTGGCCTATGACTGTTTTTGAGCTCCAGTGGCAGACCCTATGGCCTGTAAAGCCTAAAATATTTACGATCTATTCCTTTCCAGAAAAAGTTTGCAGATAATTGCTTCAGGTCACCAGAGCCCATGCTCTTACCCCTAAATGTTTTCTTCTGCTCCAAAAATGCCTTATTTAAAAAAAAAGAAAGAAAGAAAAATGACACTGAACAGGAAAAACAAATCTAAAATATCAGAAACAATAATAGTTATTGAAGAATTGAATCTGTTAGGGGCCCGACAATATTAAAAACAAACAAACACAACAAACTTTTCTTTCTTTTCCCTTTTTGTTTCAAAGTTTGAAAGTGCCTATATCATAAATTTAAAACAAATCAAAACCCCCTTCATTTCCTTATCAGCTTTATCAAAACTGCACACAAATGCTTTTCTAAAACTCAAAATTTCTAGGGTCATTTCCAAAACAATGAAGAAGTGGAATATGGTTTTCTTTTTTTTTAAGCTGAGCCATCCTGCCACCTGTTGGCAGCTCAGCGGCTGCTCAGCTTGGGCCGGGCATCAAACCGCTGTTGCTCAGAGCTCACACTCTTGAGTGAGTTCTTAACCAACTGAGCCACTCGGCCGACCCTTGGAATATGGTTTTCAAGGAGACATAAAAATTATTATTTTTTTCATGTATGTTATTTTCAAAACTGCAAGAAGAATAAATTGTGAAAGGAGGAGTCTACCCGGTTTGAATCTGATGTTTCCCCCATGAGGGTAACTCACAAACTCACGGCATTTGGAGCTTTGTTTATAAAGGTAAAAATTCTTTAACCAAAAGAGAATGAAAATTAAGGGCAGTTGGGGCTCCCTACCCAACAGTTCCTTTTCTACGAACGGAAGTTGGAGACCTTGGTGCTTGATCCGTGTTGCCCTGTGAGCTCCGTTTTTTGGTGTTATAACAGTGGCTTAGTTTTTCACAGGTCTCCAGGATTGGTGACTGTAGCCACATATCCAGGTTTAAAAAAAAAAATCTTAGTGAACACAATTAATAACGGTGTCTTCTGTGTCTCCTGCATGCCAGGCACCGTGGGCTGGGGATTCTGGACACACAGGCTAAGTGCTCCTGGCGACTCTATAAGGAAGGCGTCCATGCTTTCATTTTCTAGATGACATTATGAGGTCCAGGTGCGTAAGGTACCTCAGCTAAAACATGACTGAGTGACCCCAAAATCCTAACCCCAAACTCCATTCTCTTTCCCCTGTAAGAGGAGGCCTGTCATTGATTGTTCATCCTTTCATTCAACCAATTCTTAGCTCCTTTGGTGTCTACCATGTGTCAGCCACTGCACTCAGTCCTGGGGAGTCAGCCATGAGCAAAATGGGTAACTAAGTCATCAAGGCCACGGATAGGCTATTTTCAGGGGTTGGGGAGTGCTAGGAAGGGAACGCAAAGTCACATTCCTTGAGGTGGGACAGNCTGCAAACGCAGCCATTATAATTTCAAGGGATCCAAATTAACAAGAAACTCCAGCTGCCTAGGAGGACGGTGGGGCGTGACCCACACCCCCTCTTCCAATTTCAAATCATAGGTAATTCTGTCACAATCCTTATTTGCATACATTTGGCTTCCAAACTTGACCCCTCCCTGCCGAATAAAATAATTAATAAGGTCACACATTAAAGGCTGAAGATTTTAAAACGACGGGTGTAGGGGAGCGAGCAGGGGCGTTTCAAACAGAACCTCAGGGAGGCAAGAAAAAGCTGCCCCAGGAAGAGAGAAAAACCCGGAACTGCTGGAAGTTGGCGAAGTTGTAAACTTCGCCCGGGCATTTCCTTGCCCTAAAAAGTGCACATGCAGAAATGATTAGGGCTGCGATTTGACCTCGTGTGTTATCAATCCCAGAAAACAGATCATGTCCCTCTGCAAAACGCGTTCACATCGGTGGGTGCGCTGCCGCGTAAACGCCTGGAAACTAGGGCTCACATCAAGACTTTTCCCACTCGCCTCTTTCGAGTGTGCCTTTTCCTACATCATTTTTTGCACATAGCCTAAGGCAGAAGCAAATGTCTCAGAGGTCTTCCTGGAGCTAATTGGGAAGGGAGAGGGTATTTCCATGGGATCGCATATGACCGAAACGGAAGCGGGTTCACAGGCTGGCAGCACACACAACAGCAGAGAGCCCCGCGTCAGGATTAGATCATCAAGAAACTTCGTTCTTGTTAATGGAGCCGGTCGGGCGCAGCTTAACTGCGCAAGGCAGGAAAGTAAATACGAGAATGACTCCTGCTTACAGCCGCCTGGCCTTCTGCTCGGCGTTGCATTTCCCTCTCCCTGGAGCAGAGGCTTCTCCTGGCGGAACAAAGACCCCAACGGGGCCACCTCGGAAAGCAATTTGGAGCCATCCCAGCGAAAGAAAGGCGTTTAGGGGAAGGGGAAACCGCCAGTGTACCTAATGGGTAATATCCCACTAGTAGGAGGCAGAAGCACAAATTGACCTTGAAGGTTCTTGGGAGTTTGATTTTCCTGGAAAGATGACCCACGTTTTTTCATGTATTGTGGGTCAGGGTTTGACCATTTCCTTCTCTTATTTTCTCATTTTAGTTTTTGGAATTTAAAATAGAAGCAATACATAATCTCTCTAAAAGATTCAAACAGTATAACATTAAGGTAAAAGCCAAAGTTTCGAATTCCCTTTCCTCACCCTCACTAGCTCTAGAGATAGCTAATATCCACTTCTAACAGTGAGACTTATACCCTTCCAGACATTTCCCGCAAATATTCTCCTCTATATAAACACACACATATACACTTTGTTTTAATATA
>NW_017731404.1:4311365-4323805 GCF_001890085.2 Hipposideros armiger
GGCCGGTGAGGCTTAGGCAGAATTCTGCTTCGGGGAAACTTCTGAGAAAGCCATTCCTGCCATCAAAAGAGGTGTGCAGGAAGGAGGCCACCTCTCTTCTTCCTGCCTCCGCATCAGGAGAAGACGATTAGAGCTGTGACAGCCATCTTAAAACCACAAAGGAAGGGAGTATAAATACGTGGAAGATGGCAGAGAAGAAATATGGGAAGAAGCTACATCTCTGATGTTGCCGTTCAACTATCCAATGTTATCAGTCCCCACCTGCAGATTTCCTGTTGTGTTAGATAATAAATAGCTTAAGTCACTTTTTACAGGCTACTCCATTACTTGCAACTGAACTTATCCCATATGATATAACCCCTATGCCTGGGATTACTATCCTTATTTTACGCTTCAGAAACCCAAAGTTTAGGGAGATAAAAGGACTTGCCCAAGGCCGTGTGCATCAAGCTAAGTCTGTCCAACTTGATGGAACAACTCCATCACCCCTTAGAGTAACACACAGACTCTTGGCCTTCGGGACTTTGTTTACATATGCAAAAATTCTGTAACCAAAGGAGAATGAACCCTAAGGGCAATTGAGGCTCCCTACCCAACAGTTATTTCTTCTTCTTCCTCTCTAACAGAACCTGCATTTAGTTTGGGCAGCAATGTATCCAGTTTGAAGGGATGCAACTTAAACTTGGTTTAAGCCAGTCGTGGAATTTTTTCCCCCTTTGTGGGAAGTTTTACCCCCTAGATATTCTGATTCTGGGGCGGGTCTGGGCTGAGGCCTGAGAGTCTGCATTTCTAACGAGCTCCCAGATAATGCCTATGTTCCTGTTCCATACAACACACTTTGACTAGCACTATTCTATACCAGAGGGTGACAAACTTTCTCTGTTAAGGGCCAGAAAGTAAATATTTTAGGGTTTGGGGTCCATAGAGTCTCTGTGGCAACTGCTCAACTGTGTTATTGCAATACCTCGAAAGCAGTCACAGACAACACATAAATGAATGGCTGTGGCTGTGTTCCTATAAAACTTTATTTACAGAAACAAGTGATGGGCCAGATTGTGCCTCTGGGCCGTAGTTTGCTAACCCCTGGCTTAGACCAATCATGGTTTGTTTCCTGGTCTTAGGCTCATCTCTGAATGCATTTCTGACTAAAAACAGAACTAATAGGGGATTGCTGAGGAAGAAAGCCATGGGTGATGGCTGTTTGGTGCCAGGTAAGCTGTTGTGATCCTAGCCAGTTCGACATGGAACAGTTCTTAGGTTATTTTTGGCAGAAGTGAGAGTTAGTTATTGCCCCACAACCTAGCTTACAAGTTATCATAAAATCTAATCTCGGTCCAAATTCTGCTATTCTGATAGTCAAATATGCATTAACAAAGCACTCATAGAAGAGTTCAGACACTCTGTTCTGGAAGCTCTATAAAGTCCTAGCACTCCATTCTTTCAGGTGCTCTGGCCACACCCTAAATGAAAAGGTCACATGAGGCAGGCATAACAACATTCCCAAAACAGGATTCTATGCTCTCTGGTCAGCGTGACACAATCAGAAGCTCCTAACCAGTGGCTGGACACAGGATCAGTGAGGGGAGAAGGGGGAAAGGATGTATTGTTATATCCTGTAATGCATTCTCGTCAACCTGCATGTCTTAAATACCTTTAATTTCACCAATGCAAATCCATGCCTAATGTCATTATGCTAATTAACTAGTCACCTGCTTCACCAATGAAAAGTCGATTTCTGAATTGCAAGAATTCATCATAGCCATTGCTGGAGGGTGGTCCTTTCTGCCAGTGTTTGCTAACTATTCCCAAATCAGACATAACTGATCACCAATTAGTTGACCACTCTTATAGCTGAGTTTACACTAACTGTGTGGACGGCTTATCACATGGATTATTTTAAAGTACAGTTACAGTTGACACTTGAACAACATGGGTTTGAATTGTGTGAGTCCACTTATACATGTTTTTTTTCCAATAAATATGCACAGTACTGTAAATGTAATTTTCTCTTCATTATGATTTTCTTAATAACATTTTCTTTTCCATAGCTTACTTTATTGTAAGAATACAGTATATAATACATATAACATACAAAATAGGTGTTAATCAGCTGTACATTGTTGGCAAGGCTGTTTTTGGGGACTCAAGAATTACATGCAGATTTTCAACTGCGTTGGCCAACTATTTTATTTTTTAATTAATTAACTATTTAATTAATTAATGTATTTATTTTAAGCTGAGCCATCTCGCCACCTGTTGGGGCCAACTATTTTAAAGTATAGATTATGTAACTGAGAGGTAACCACCTATGTCTACTATAGGGCTTGTTGCAGGAACAAAGATGATATCTTTAGAATCCTGGCAGAGAGTGAAGACGCAAAAAAACCATGTGTGCTGTTATTATTGTTCCGAGAACTCATAAGAAGTAAAGCAATACCAGTCTTTGTTTTGTGAATTAACTCAGCCCTATGGCTTCCTGTGCCATCTAACTCTAGAAGGGAGAGATACAGAAAAGGAAAACGAAGCACAGATGGGGCAAAAAACACACCCATCGCTATGCTGTCACCAGAGGTGGGTTCAAATCGAGTCTGTTGCTTACTAGCTGAATGCACCCAGGTAGGTTGTTAACACTCTTTATGGCTGTAGCACAACTCAAGGTGTCCCCTCAGGTAGAATATGGTGCAGTAGGTTTTGCCCTCTGGAGGTCTCAAGAACTGGCCTCATGTATGAAAGGAGGATAATAATAATCGTGATGATTACGGAAGCAGGGTATGACAAATAGCCTAGGATTTTCTCCTATTGTCAGGTAAGAAATTTCCCCAATTTTCAGATAAGATCCAGGCTCAGAGAGTTGAATTATTTCCACAAGAAAGAAGCAGAGCCTGTGACAATAACAACTACATAATAATGTCACCCACACTAAATTAATATACTCCAGGCATTTGGGTAAACCTTTTCTCTCAGGTTTTCTCTGGAAAGTTAAGGACACCTATCAGAGGTTCAAGTTTTACATTTAAATGAGAAAGATGGAAAACTATTTAAACATGGTCTTTGGCCAGTGTAAACTGAGTTAGATCCCAAAGCTAGTTCTTGCTCTTATGCACTCAGCAGAGAAAGTTCTGAGATTATGTGTCCGTCAATTAGAGCGGGTGTTTATCTTTTTTCTCAGTCACTTACCATCTGAATCCTAAACTTGGGAAGCTGCTCCCTTGTGATTCTTGGTAGGAAGCAAAATCCACTTTTCACCAGACAAATTGTAAATGTCAAAAATGGATTTCCTGGGGAAAGATCCAACATGGTGAAGCAGATAAACACTGTGCCTGCTTCCTTCCATGAACAAATTAAAATTACAACTAAATAATAGAACCATCAACCTGGAGAACCATCTGAAGTCTAGCTGAGCAGAAGTTTTACAACTAAAGGCTATAAAGAGGAAGCCACGCCAAGACTGGTGGGAGGGGCAGAGACATGGAACTGGCTAACCCCAACCTCCGTGTGGTGGCTGAGAACCAGGTCGCAGAGGTCCCCCCCAGAGGAGTGAGGGACCCCAGTCCCACACTGGCCTCCCCAGCCCAGAGTACTGATACCAGGAAAAGAAGCCGCCACATCTGGCTGTGAAAAATAGTATTCCGACCATCAGGGTGGAACGGAAGGGACAGGACACCCAGGCATCCTCTTTTAACGGCCAGTGCACAGACTCTTTCACTCGCAAGCTCTCACCTTGGGCTCCAGCGAAGGGACGGTGACTTGGGGGTGTCAGAGGCATAGTGGGGGCAGACTGAGGTGTGTGGCCTCAGCGGGGGAGGCCTGGAGGACAGTCGGCATCTTCCTGGGAGGGGTCCTGCTCCGGGGCAGCTGGCAGGCAGGCCCCATCTTTCCTGTGTTGAGCCCACCCCCACAGGTCAGATCTGAATCTGATTGGCCTGGCGAGCGGCGGAGCTCTGCCCTGCTGACTCCCTGAGACCTCACCACACCCAACTCCCTACCGCTGGGGGCTTTATTGGTGGCTGAGCCTTACCGGCCGGCAACCGGCAGAGGCAGCGGCAGGCCTGGGTGTGTCCTGGCTTTCTGCAGAGCCGCCCCAGCCCCAGCACTGGTGATGGCCAGCCTCAGTTCACAGCATGGCCTCTCCCACGTGACTCCAGGTCCAGCACAGGCAGCCACCAACCGTGGATCACTTTGTAGCTCCTACCAGGTAGTCCCTGATCAGTCACCGTAAGTGAAAAATTGAAAAAGGGGGGAATAGGTGAAGAGGAATAAGACACTCAGATTTCCAGATATAAAACAAATAAGTCATGGGGTTATAACATACAGCATGGGGAATATAGTCAATAATATGGTAATAACTATTCATAGTGACAGGTGGGTGCTAGACTAGCCAGGGGGATCATTTCTTACATTATACAAATGTCTAACCACTATGCTGTACACCTGAAATTAATATAAAATAATATTGAATGTCAACTGTAATAGAAAAATTGAAAAAGGGGGGCAAAGGTAAAGGGGTTCAAATCTTCAGGTATAAAACAAATAAGTCATAGAGATGTAATGTACAGCATGGGGAATATAGTCAATAATATTGTGAGAGCATAGTTGGTCAGATGGTTGTCGGACATATGATGGTGATCAGTTCTTTAGGTACATAAGTGTTGAATAACTATGGTGTATCCCTGAAACTAATGTAATGTTGTATGTTAGCTATAGTTTAATAAAAATCTTTTAAAAAGGGGATTTCCAGCCCCATTTGCAGCTAGGGTGTGACCTAGGACCTGTCAATCAGAGGTCCCTGCTCCAGACAGGGTCTGGATGTGATCAAATTAAGATGTGATCATACTGGGTTAGGGTGGGCGCTAATCCCACAACTTATGTCCTTATAAGGAGAGGGAAATGTGGACAGAAAGAAACAAGAGGAAAACGCATGTGAAGATGGAGGCAGAGACCGGAGCGGTGTGGTCACAAGCCAAGGAAAACCACGGATGACCAGCAGCCACTAGAAGCTGGGTGAGAGGCATGGGACAGTGTCTCTCCCTCAGAGCCTCCAGAAAGAACCAATCCTGTCGACATCTTGATTGTGAACTTCTAGCTTCCAGGAGTGTGAAAGAACAAATTTCTGCTGTTTTAAGCAACTCGGCTTGTGATAATTTTGTTATGGCAGCTCTAGGAAACTAATAATACAATGACTAACATTTAAAGAAGAGTTTCCAATCAGAGATACAGACTTTTGATGTCCCGTAGGCAATGAACTTGGGAGATTTTGCTATAAAAGTCCAGGCTCCCTGCAGGCCTGAGAGCACTTCTACCCTTTATTCTGTCCCCGTATCCCCAGATGGGCTTTGCCAGCCTTGGTACATGACCTTGGGCAGTAGTGAGGCCCTCTGGGGGTCCCTGAGACCCTTTCAGTGTATTCATGATGGCAAACTATTTTACAGTGAAACGTGGATGCTGTTTGCTTTTTTCCTGCTCATTCTGAATGTAGTGAACATTGAAACTCATGAATATAGTGGGTTTTCCAGGGGTTGCATGATGTGCGATATTGCAATCACCACAATGAAAAGCACATATGTGACTCTAGCTGTTTTCTATGAAGCGGAAAGTTAAAGGCGTTTGCAAAAATAAAGCCCCTCTACTCACTAAACTTTTGGAGGCAAGATAGTTATTTTTCATAAAAATATGTTAATGTTAACATGCAAGAAATTTGTTATTATTGCTTTATCAATGAATTAATAAATAAACATTTCAAATATTTCCCAGATTTAATTTGAATAGGTAAATATAGATATATCTAACTCTCATAAATACAAGCTCTTTGGGAGTCATCAGTGATTTCGAAGAGTGTGCAGGGGTCCTGAGACCAAAGCATTTGAGGACTGCTGGCTTAGGACTATGTCATGCCTCCTTTCCTGGAGGCTATGTCCTGTGATTTCCTGCAAAGCAAGAAAAAAATGTGACTGAGAGTATGGGCTTGGGATTCTGAAGGCTTGAGTCTAAAACCTTGTTCTAGAACTTAGAAAGTGGGTTAACCGGGGTCAGTGACTCAAACCCCCTGAGCCTCAGTCTCCTCACCTGTGCAACGGGGATAAGATGACCCAGCTCTCAGAGGAGTTGTAAAGATGTAAATAGTGCCCACTGACTGTTAGCAGTGAGAAGCCTTGCTCTGTGGAAGGAAGGAGCGGACCATGGCATTTTGACTCAGCAGACGTGGAGTGGGCCTGGGACTCTGCATTTATAATAAGCTCCCACTGGATACTGATGCCACTGGTCGCCCTGACCACATGGGACAAACTCTGGTTTCAGGACTACCTCTTGAGATCTCTTCAGATCTCCCATCTATTTCCAGTGCCTATACGTTTACACTTCCAGCTTTCTCCCTTTTCCTTTTTTTGTTTCTCTCGTTGCATTTTGAGTCACGGTTTTCCCTAACCTGGGTTCCTCTAGTCTTAACTGGTTTCCCCCCCTTTACCCTTTATTTAACAAAGGTGAACTGAATATCCACTCTGTGCTGGGCCCTGTTTTCAGTCTCGGTCCTCAAGCCTCAGGGATTGCTTTGAGCGTTTTCTGAAGTGTCATCAGTGTCAAGGCTTTGGAGCTTCCTGTTCCTGTTAATATCAAGCCCAAACTCCACGCCTGGCTAGAAAGCCCTGCTGGACCTGGCCAGATGGAGGCTGACCAGGGAGAACTGTTTTGAGGCTCACACCTGTAAGGCCTGCAGCTCAGCACCTGACATAGAGATGAGCACACGTGAGCTCCGTGTTGCTAGGACCCAGCCTTGGATCTGCTGGGAGTCAGGAAACTAGCCTAGCCCAGCTAACCAGTGCTTCTCACCTGGGGTAGGTGGAGGGAGGATTTTACACCCTTCCTCCCCGCACCCTCGCACCCGCGGCACATTGGCAATATTTGGAGATGCTTTCAGCTGTCACAATGTGGGGAGGGTGCTACTGGCACCCAGTGGGTAGAGGCCAAAGATACTGTTAGCATCCTATAGTGCCCAGGACAGCCCTCTCCATCCCCACCCCACCCTGTCCCACCATGACAGAGAATTATCTGGCCCAAATTGTCAGTAGTGCTGAGGTCAAGAGATACTGGACAAGGCCACCAGGAAGCAGCTTCCAAAGCCTCGCGCCGCCACTTCTGCACCCTGGCTCACATCCATCACCATTTCATATTTCCCTCCACCCTGCCGTCTCTCCCGTGAGCCAGGAGCCCTCTGCCTGTAGCTCTTCTTCAATGGCTGGCTCCTACGTCCCTCCAAGGGAGCCTTCCCTGACTGCCTTCTGCAAGGCCGCTCCTTCGTGGTCTCCCAGGTCATCCTCCATCAGGCAGCCTGTTCCTTTCTTTTCTTTTCTTCTTAAAATTTCTTTCTAATATCTACCATGCTCAGCTTGGGCATTTATTTTATTACTCGATTATTTGCTTGTCTCCTGCACTCGCATGGGGGCACTCCAGTATGGCATAAGCCCCACGTCCCATTTCTATAACTGGCCAATTCTGAATTCCAAAGCATATCCGGCTAGAAGGGTTTGGATAAGAGATCTGGATGTGTGTTTTCCCTCCTTTTAAGGCTGAGGGATAGAGAGACTACATGACAGTGTTAGGGGGTGGCAGAGCCCAGGTTTGAATCCAGGAATCTTATCCCTGGGTCAGGTCTCTAACCAGCAGGCTCTCTTGGAAGATGCGGCTGGTGCTCGTTGACTGGATGAATTAAGGGGTAAGTGGAGCCATCTGGGCCTTGTGCCCTCCCCTGGCCCATCTGCCTGCTGCCAGGGAGATTCCTGCCTTTCCTCTTTCTAGGCCAAGTGCTCTGGCTATAAAGATGCATGCAAAACGAGTATGTATGCACACACACACACACACACACACACACACACACACACACATATACAGACAGACACACAGAGACTCACACAGACATACACAAAGACACACAGACAGTCACACATACACACATACACACAGTCACACACAGACATGCAGACATACACACACTCACACACAGACACACAGACACATGCACACACACACACACACACCCCTCAGAGGGGCTCTGTGTGATTATATTTCCTGGAGCTTTGCGGCCGCCTGTTTTTTTCCACCAATCTCATCTTTATGAATCAGGTGACAGAATCCACTAGGAACCAGGCAGGGGAAAGAAAACAGACGTTTTTCCAGCCAGGCAGGATTGAGCTGAACGTTTTGTCATCGTGGTGAAACCTCTGCCTCCATCAGGGCACAGCCCCTTGTAAAAAATTATTGTCATTTTCTCTCGCTGGCTTTGGGATCTGCTCTGGTTCTGAAAACTCAAAGCCACAACAAACAGGAAAAGTGTCATTTGTCTGTTGGGTACGAGTCTAGAAGGGGGCGATGGGGTATAGGAATCGTGTTTTTGGAACTGTGAAGGCATTATTTCCTGCAGTCGGGAGGGGAAGTGAGCCTCCTCTCACGTGCCGGAAAGCTTCCTTGAGAAGATATGAAGTTGCTTCTACAATAGAAGGCAGTGGAAAATCGACGTGGTTTTAAGTGGGCAAGAATGTCTTCAAAAAGGCTCAGAGGAGTGAGAGGGCCTCCAGGTTGGCCAAGGGCTGATACGGTTGATGAAAACACAGCTGCAGCTGGGTGGCTGCTATGTGATTTCTTCTATGGGCGCGTGCACGCGTGCATAAAAATACAGAAAAAGGATAAGAAGAATACCCTCACCATTAACACAGGAAGTAAATGAGAAGCAGCCAGGGGAGGGGGAGGGGAAGGCTCGGGTGTCAGGGAGAGGGAGGGCAACTTCCTATTTTCAATCATATATGCTTCGTGGTATTCTTCCTCTGCTTGTGGAATCTCAACAAATAAAAACAAATAAAGGTAACTTGCAAACGCAAATAAACAACTCCCCCCTTCAAAGAATCTGCTTCATAATCAACAAAAAGCCCTTTAGCTGCTAAGAATTGGGAGACTCCAGGCACAAAAGAACTTCCTGGTTTGGGGCATTCCTAGTTAGATCTTGTCTGGAAGCTGATTTAGAATTCTACCCTGCCCCCAGCAAGGTAGATTATTACTTAAAACGGTTATTGAAACTTCCCTGTTGAACAGAAGGGAAACAAACACTGGATTTTCTCTCTCTCTCTCTCTCTCTCTCTCTCTCTCTCTCTCTCACTCAGTTTAACGTTAACACCTCTTTTACACTTACTCTTCTGTTACTCTTCTGGTTTTCTTTTTTCTTTTTTTTTGTAAGAAACAGGAAACATCCAAATGACTGACAGTCCTTAGGGTCTGTTCTTTAAAATACAAATCCTACTAGATTAAAGCATCAAGTCATACCTTTGAATATTAAAGAGAAAAATCACATTAAAAAACCAGCCCTTTTCAGAGACTAAGAGAGGGATACTGTCCTGGAGGATCCTTTAGATTATGTACCAAAAATTTTTTTTGGTTTTTGGTTAATCTATAGTTAAACAGGCTGGTTGGCTTCTGACTATCTGATTCTCTTACAGTGGAAGTTCTACTAGGTTGTCTGCTACTTTTGTTTAATGTATGCTTTATACATCGGGTTAAATAGAAAATGGGAGGTACAGGAGGCGCCTGGGGAGAGTGATGATGGTGGAACTGAGGAACAGGCTCCCCATCCTGCATTGTCCTGCATCTGCCTCCATTTGCACAGATGCCAGAAATCCACAAAATGGCAGCTGCCGGCAAGCCACGTACTGAGAAGCTCTCCCAGCTGTGAACCTGCCACCGGCCTCTCTTACGAGAACAGTATGCTTAATGACCGGAACTCTAACTGCATGCACTGCAGGAATAAATAATCTAGAATGCATGCATTCTGGGTCATTTATTCTTATTTATTCACCAACGGACCTTGGTGAAGATTTGTGAAGCGGGCAAATTCTTTTCTCAAGGCTGGGATTTTAAACTTTCCAGGATACACCTCTGGTTAGCAAAAGTTTGTCAGTATCCGGAGGGTTAGCAGACTTACAGAACTGCGTTAGAAGAAGTCTATCTGCGCCTATGACTATGTGTTTCTATTAAATAAAGATCATGCAAGAAGTTTTGTTTTCATTGATCACATGAGACAAAGAAAGGGTCCTTTGAAAGCTTGATCCAAATGTTAGATTTCGTTATTGCCTTTTTAAACGCACTATTATCCTGTTATTTCTTATTTGTTCATCATAGCAACCTGGAGGCTATCAGCGTAAGCAACCTTCATGTAACAGAGTAGGAAAGGAAGGCATAGAAGGTTACCTCATGCATGTAAACAATTGGCCAGAGGGCGGTGAGCATTCCTCATCTCTTATGCCCAATCTCTGCAATGAATGAGGTATAGTTTCTATCAGGTTTTATGTAGGTGGAGTTTAGGCATCTCTAGGGCTCATCTTGTACTAAAGGTTCTGGGAAAATCCTAGGAGCACAATAAAATCCAAAGAAGAGGTTTACTTAAGCATGACTCACCCCAAATACCTACTTGAAGACTTTGGGGAGAGACTAATTTTACCTGTGTCATCAGGTACACACCAGTAGCATTTGCAAGCCCCTGCCAGGAACCTGTCTATTTTTACTTTGTTTATGGCCCGAGGTGACTGTACAGCTGTTGATCTTAGAGGACCACACTAGATGGCCATGAATGGGTGGCGACATGATTCTGCAGACATAGATAATAATCCCAGACAATCGCAGGTTCCCTTTTACTGGAGGGGTGTGCACCTTCGCTTACAACAGAAAGGAAGGCTGAATCACACTGTGGAAAACAGCTATGACACAGCAGGTCTGTAAGAGAGCAGGAAACAAAAGAATGGATTGAATCTCATTTCCCTGCTTAACTCCACGACTAAATTGTCTTAAGGGTAGACTTTGATCCCAAACTTTTTTTATTACAACGGAAAATTCAAAAGGCAGTATCTAGCTGTGTTAAGTGGATAGTATACTGTACTGTTTTTTTTTTGTTTTGTTTTTTTTTAATAAGGGAGGTAAGTTGTGTTTTGTTTTTGTTTTTTTTAAGATTTTTTATTGGGGAATTGGGGGATGGGAACAGTGCTGGGGAATTGGGGGAAGGGGAACAGAGAAATTGCTGTTGTTTTGTTCTTCAGTCTAGTTGTGGAGGACGTTGCTTCACTGGCCCAAGTTGGCACCATCATTGCGCTCTTCCCAGGCAAGGCACATCATTTGCCAGCTTCTGGACGGCCGCTCACTGCGGCTGCTGAACGCTCACGCTGGCTGCTGGCTACATACGGTAGCCCGTGGCAACCCACTGCCACAGGGGCTGCAGCCTACGCCGTTGCCGGCGACTCATGGCAGCCCAGCTCCAGGTTGAGCTGCTGTTCAGCATCTTAGCTGTAGAGGGCAGTGTCACTGGCCCTCATATGTGGGATCCGAACCAGGGCCCTCTGGTGTCCCAAGCCAGCTCTTAACCATCGCGCCACTCGGCCGGCCCTTGTTTTGTTTTTTTAAGGGAAGACAAAAGTAACCTGATCCAAATGAAAACCATGGAAATCAGGAATTTCGTGATGGTGGTATGGGCCAGCAGTAGGTTTCAGACATGTACAAAAGGATATCAAAATCACAATGATAATAAAGCTAATAATAAATAACAATTATAGCTCACGTATAGCTATACGTCAGACACTGTTACACGTAATTCATGAGTATGAATTCATTTCATGGTCAACCCTGTAAGGTAGATGCTATTATTATCCCCACTTTAGAGCAGGGAAAACTGAAGGACAGTGATGCTAAGGAACTGGTCCAAGGCCGGCGATGAAGAAAAACCTCAGTCTCCATCCTTGACTGTGAACACAGGTTTGGGCGTCAATTAACTCAATTGTAGCTGGGCTTCCCTAACACTAGCCCGCGTGGAACCGTTGTGCGAACTTAAAAAAGGTGCCCCCTTGGGGCAGGAGCTGCCGCTTTGTGTTGATGGCTTGATAAGCTATCTTCAGGGCCCCCACATGGTAAGTGGAGGAAGGGCTACATTTCAGCTGACACTCGTTTCTCTGGGCTCAGTGTCTTTGCGTGAAGCCAATCTTGCTGTCTGTGGTGGTGCCATGGCTCCCACACATGTTTGTTTTTAGACATTGGGCTGCATCCTTAATGACTTTGAGTCTCTCTGTCTCCACTTAAAAGTCAGGGTGATGCTGCTGACCTCAGAGGCTTGTAGTGAGGATTAAACACTGAATTTTCTTGCCAGATGGGGAGCACTAAAGAGGCAAAATAAAAAAAAATAAGACAGGGCCGGCCAAGTGGCGTGTAGGTTAAGAGCTGGCTTGGGATGCCAGCTCTGAGCAGCAGGGCCTCAGTTCGGATCCCATATGAGGGCCAGTGATGCTGCGCCCTCTACAGCTAAGATGGTGAACAACAGCTCCACCTGGAGTCTGTTCCTCTTCCCCGATTCCCCAGCGCTGTTCCCCTCTCCCGATTCCCCAATAAAACAAACTAACAAACACAAAAAAACGTAAGACAGATTG
>NW_017731404.1:4323904-4365546 GCF_001890085.2 Hipposideros armiger
GCTCTGAGCAGCAGGGCCTCAGTTCGGATCCCATATATGGGCCAGTGAAGCGACGTCCTCCACAACTAGACTGAAGAACAAAAGGACAGCAACTTGTCTGTTCCTCTTCCCCGATTCCCCAGCGCTGTTCCCCTCTCCCGATTCCCCAATAAAACAAACTAACAAACACAAAAAAACGTAAGACAGATTGCGCCCCTTGTTGGATCATGAACTCCCATGGAGACAGGGTGCAACCATTTAGAAACTCATTTTAAAATTCTGTGCACTATCTCTCACAGAAGAGGCGCAGTGATTTATAAGCAATAGATCATGTCTTCAATCCTAATCATTGACGATATTGGTGCTTGAATAACTTGTCCAATTAAGCTATGTTCTCAGTAAACTCGATAAAATCTTTGGATTGCTTTCTTGAGAGTGCTATATTGCAAAAAACAGTCGCTACCACTAAATTTGGGAAGTGCCTTCAGGCTGCCTTTCACTGAGTGTGAACGGGCCCACAGATAAGCGTGAGGTCCCATATGTTAGTGTGGGGATCCGATGGCCTGCACGTGCCTCCTAGAGCTGCCCCTTAAAAGCTGTGTGACCTTGGCAACATTTCTTAGCCATGCTCTCCGTTAGTTTTCTCATCTGTAAGATGGGGATATGAACAGCTCCTGTCTCATAGATTTGTGAGGTGCAAATGAGAAAAATGCCTATCAAATGTGTTGCACCATCCATGGCAAACAGTAAGTGCTCAAAATGATGCTCATTGGCCTAGTTAATTGGTGATGATTATTAAATAGAATGTAGATGTGGGCAGCATTAGCATTCTCAGATTCTTGTAAATGCTAAGTCTAACCTCATAAAAAACTCCATTCAATCAATCCATGTTAAATGGTTGATCCGTGTTGTCTGTCCTGCTTTTGTAGAAGATGCAATCTTTTTTCTTCAACCACGAGATGAGTGGACAGTTGAGTTCCAGATGTGCACTTGAGTTTCTGTCACTAGGAAGAAGCCCGAGGACAAGGGGTTAGTAGGCACCGTTAACTGCTTAATTGCCAGGAGCAGGGTTCTTGGAAGCTCGGAAGTCAAGCATGAATGTTTCTCGTTTCTCTTAGCCTTTTGGCTTTGGCTTTCTTATCTCCAGATGCACCAAAGGCCAAGGTCTAGTTTGGACTTTGATGAAAGCCGGTAAAGGGATTTCTTTCTCCCTCTGCTTATTTGGTAAGTTAAAGGCATGAATGATGCAACTGCACTAGATAATTTTGTGTAGTGAGAAGGCGGTTTCCCCGAGCTCTGCTGAGCTCACTGCATTAGAAAAGGTCACTTCAAACTTTCCTCATATGAAACATCCAGGCTCCTCAATGTGACACATACTACTGGTTGCCTAACAACAAGTTGCCTTGGCTGCAAGTAGCAAGGACTATTACATGACGGGTTAACCAATAAGATTTTTTTTTTCATCACATAATCAGAAGTCTTAGATTCCAGGGCTGCTGGAGCATTCCCAAGAAAGTCGCCAAGGACCCAACTCCTTTTGCCTTTCTGCTCCACCGTCCCTCTCACATGGTCGTCAGCTTCATGACTCCATGATGGCCGCTCCAGTGCGAGACTGGGGACATGCCCATATGGGAATGAGAGGAGAAGGTGGTTAACAGATGTGATGCTGGCAGAATATTTGCTTTTTTATCAAGAAAAAAAAATTCTGCAAGGGAGTTGAGGACATCAAATGTTTTCAGGAACTGGGCGTAATGGCACCCTGACTAATTAATTCTAGGATCCTGTTAATGAGAAAGGATATTTGATGAGCAGCTAGCAGTGTCTACCTATTACCATACGGCGATTTCCTTCTCCTAACACGTCTCTGTCTTCCTCAGGGTGACATATGCTTCAGAGAATATTTGTATCCGCTCCAGGAGGTAGACAGCGATGAGTTTAAGTGATTCAGGGTGACCCATTTCCTCTTATCAATGATTAATTTATGTATTGATATATGACATCATTTTGGGCAAGGAGATTTGAGGGAACCGGTACCCAAGGGCCTTAGGGAAAAGGTTCATTCTTCCTAAAGAAAGACTCAAGGAACTGAAGAGTGATTTTTCTGCTTCTGGATAGTGTTGTGTGATGTGTTTGTTGGCTGGAGCTGTGCAGCGATGTTGTAAACATGAGGGGAGCTAGATTGGTAGGACAAAGCTAACAGGCTGGGGTTGGCCGAAAGGAAAGATGGAAACAAAGCCATGTTATTCAAGAGGCCACTGAGCTCCTGAATTAGTTGGAGTTCCTTTTCTTCCAGACTTTTCTTTTTTATGTGTGATGATAACATTTCTTGTGGCTTGGCTGTTTTCAGTTAAATTTTTCTGCTGCTTGCACCTGAAGGGATTCTGATACTTTTGTATGATGCAATCAGTAGAATGGGTCCATTTAAAAAATAAATGTACCTTTAAATAACAGAACTGCCTCTCTAGCTTCGTCTGTTCCCACTTGTCCCTAATTTGCTGCTGTTCTTCTCCCAGGCCAGAGGGTTCTCATACGAGTGCTGTTCCCTTTGCCTGGGATGCCATCTCCCAGACACACGTTTAGCTTCTTCCATCCCTTTATTTTGTCTCCACTCAACTGTTTCCGTATCAGAAAGGCTTCCCTGACCGCCCTCTCTAAGGTAGAGCTCACCTTTCCTCCCTGCCCCATCAGCTGCTTTATTCTTCTTCACAGAACTTGCCACCGATGGGAAGAGCACACACGGCCTTGTCGGCCTGACTCTCCTTATCTGGTGTGTAAGGTTCATGGCAGCAGGGGCTTTTTCGTCGTTGTGAACTGCTCAATTCAGTTCCTTCCATAGCGTCTGGTACATCGTGGTCGCTCAGTATATATCTGAGGACTAAATAAAAAAGTTTGCCCAAAGCTTCACTTCTAGAGCTTCCATTTTGCAGTGATTAAGAGTGCAGCGTTTGGAGTCAAACACCCCTGACTCAGAACTCTGGCTCTGCCTACTCGCTAGCTCTGTGGACCCGGCCAAGGTGCTAAGCCTCATTTCTCGGAGAACATAGTTTTTAAAAGCGTGGGTCACCCACTTGTTGTCAGAAAAAACTAAGATAATGAATTGAAGCACTGAGGCGGTCACGCCAGGGATGCACGTGCGTGGTGGGGAGTGTTACTGCGCCACAGCGAGAGACCCAGGAGCCAGGGTCTTCACTTGACCCAGGCGGGTGCTTTGACCTGACACTTGCAACGTTTCATCAGGCAAAATGTGGGGAAACTGTAAACAGGGAAAACTATTACCAACGTCTGGAAACGGCTGTCTGCCCAGGTCAGTGGTAAGAAAATGAGCACATTCTGTGTAAACAGATGTTATTAAATATGATGTGTTGCCAGAGCGTGGGATCACACGCCATCTGCCACCGCAAGTCCTCCTGCGTTCCTTTGAAGAGAAGCATTATTTCCTCCTCCTTCCAGCCGAAGGCTGACCAGCATAAATACTGCTAATAGCCAGATAGTGGAAGAAGTATCCCACTTAGCTATTTTTAGCTTCCCCTTGAAGTCTTGTATTTCACATTTTAAGTTTGTTTTCAAAGTTCTCTTCCAACCCAAATAAATTCAGGCTCAGAAATGAAAGGACTTAGGTTGCTGCTTGCCGATTCTCTAGGGAGTACTCCACGAGGCCAGCTCCCGCGGGATGCTGGGTGGTTGGGCGAGTAGGTTGGCCTGCCGCTCAAGCGCACTGCAACCTTCTGTGTGTCCACCTTGGTGAGCTCCTTGAGACTGGGAGCGTCCTCCTCAAGGAGGCACCCGACTTTTTGTTTGTTTGTTTTTGTTTTTTAGCTGAGCCATCCTGCCACCTGTTGGCAGCTCAGCGGCTGTTCAGCTCAGGCCGGGACTCGAACCGCGGTTGCTCAGAGCTCAAGCTCTTGAGCGATCTCTTAACCAACTGAGCCACTCGGCAGGCCTGGCACCCGACTTTCTGACCTTTCCAGATAGTCCACTAAAACATCATCTTTCAGGATTTTCCATTTAGATTCTGTAAAACCTCTCTGTTTGGGTTATCCTAGTCTCTGTTGCGGTTATTAACACACTTGATAAAAAGCACATTTCATTCATTCATTCATTGAATCATTCATTCATTCAACAAATAATTAACGGGTACCTACTGCATGCAAGGCGCTGTGGTCTCAGGGCACTTCTTTTCTAGTAGAGGAGCTAATAAAGCACTAGTAAGTAAACATTTAATCAATTTATAAATCAACACAGAATTGAATAGAATATCTGTTATATGAATTAGAATTACAATTAATAAAATAAGTGCATTTATCCATACGCGACAACCTTGATATAGTACTTATTACATGCTGGGTGGTATCCTAAGCTCTTTACGTATTAACTTGTTTAATGCTTCCTTCTTTTACCAATGGGGAAACTAAGAACCCAAAAAAGTTAAGTATCTTTTAAAAGTCCTATGGAAGTTAAGTGGCCAGTGGGATTTGCAGGTCAGCCATATGGATTTTCGAGTCCATCTTGTAGCCGGATGACAGTACTCTGTGTGATCTTTAAGGCAGCCCATGGACACGTGGATGAGGTATGGAGCTGGACAATGATGAGGAGTGTGACAGGTAGATGGGTAGGGGTCACTCTCATGTGGGGAAGGCCAGGCAGAGATCTCAGGGATGAGAAAGTGTCAGCAATCTGGGGAAAAACCCTGTAGGTTGAGAGACGAGAAAGTGCAAAAAGCCTGAAGCAGGAAGGAGTGTGGCATATTTCAGGGACAGAGAAAAATCCCATGTGACCAGGGCTAGTGACCAGGTCAAGCGATGCCAGAGGGGAGCAGAGGGTGAAGAGGAAGGCAGGAGGGCAGCTCCTGGTGGGCTTTAATTTAAATGCCAGTCTCAAAAGAAAATGGCTCAATGAATCATCTTGCTCAGGGTTTTGTGGTGGCCGGCATTTGTCACAGAGCTCAAGGAGATGCAGAAAGCCTATTTCCCATCATCTCTTGTGGCTGAAAACCTTTAAG
The DNA here is from genome assembly GCF_001890085.2 of Hipposideros armiger. Taxonomy (NCBI): domain Eukaryota; kingdom Metazoa; phylum Chordata; class Mammalia; order Chiroptera; family Hipposideridae; genus Hipposideros; species Hipposideros armiger. Next base: position 4,328,883 of record NW_017731404.1, read on the forward strand.
CATTTTTGAATCTTTCCTTTCTTAGTAAGTACCTGAATAGAATTGACTTTCTCCAGAATAACTAGTGGTCTGACCTGGGTGGCAATTCTGGACCCATTGAGCCATGTGGAGCCCCAGTAAACTTGCAAACTTGCAATAATTTGAGCGGAACTTACACTAACCTCTAGACTTCCCCGAAGCGGTGCTTCCTTAGTGGTAGATTAAAAATAAATTCTGAATATTAGATTATTTTCATATGATTTACATGCTTTCTAAAAATGGGACTCAGGGGTCATAAATAGGAAAAAAAAAGAAGGTGGGCTTTATGCAATCAGTTTCCAGTGAATCAAGATTTTACTGTCATGCCTCCACAGTGGGGACTCTTCATGGACTAATGGCTTTGGCCCGCTGACAAAAGACTTGGGTTAAGGGGTAAATAAATAGCCTGGCCAATGATCCAATATTTTGTCACAAAATTTATGCACTGGCACTTCTTGGAATTGATACAATCGGTTAGTGACCTGAGTAGACTAATCAGAACACATCAGCAGTCCTGATAGTTAAAGCACACTGAACCCAAACTGATCACTATGAGGGGCAAAGAGAAGCCCATTTTGATTGCTCTTCAGAGAGGGAAGTGTGGGGATTTTCACAGCACACTCATCAAGAGAATGTTAAGAGTTCAGGCAGCCTGAGTTAGAATTCCCAAATTCCCAATTCCTTGCTGTGTGACCTTGGGAGAGTTACTTAACCTTCCTGAGCCTCAATTTCCTCATCTGTAAAATGGGCATAAAATGGCACCTACTTTGTAGGGTTGTCATGAGAGTAATTGATACATGGATCAATAATTGATTAAATTGATGTAAAGGAGTTAGCTCAGAGCCTGGTGTGAGTGAGGCTTCAATAAACTTACGTATTTGTTTCTTTTTCCATCACACCCTTTCCAATCTTTAGTCTGTGGCCCCAGTGCTGCTGTCCCATAGCACATCTCTGCATGGCCTCAGGAGGGAGTCGAGAGGACAGATCGAGGTCCACTGTGCAGTAATGGGAGAAGCCATTGCATGGTGCCCTGCAGAGAACCTGCCCCTTACAAAGGAGGGTTTGAGCTAGGGCAGGGTTTCTAGTGATATCCTGGAACAGATGATCCTTTGTCGTGGGGACTGTCCTGTGCACTATAGGATGCCTAGCAGCATCTCTGGCCCCACATACTAGATGCCAGTAGCACACACCCAACCCCCGCAAAAAGAAAAACTTGTGATAACCAAAATATCTCTAGACATTGTCAAATGTCCCCTAGGGACAAAACCAAAACAAATGAGGACAAAACACTCTTATCTCTCACACAAAAATTTTTATAAAATATCCTTGAAAACTAGTTTTTCTATGAGTGAATGTATAGATCAAAATATTGTTGGACTCAACTATAACACATAGAACATAATCACAACTAATCAAGGTTCCTGGATTAGAAATGATGGCCTGGACTCTCAGCTCCACCCCTCACAAGCCGTGTAACAATGGCTAAACTGCCACTGCCTCAGGCCTCAATTTCTTCATCTGTAAATGGGAATTGTCATAGTACCTAACTCAGCACAGTGCCGGAAACATCCCTTTCTCATGGGCTCTGAACATTTGCAAAAACATATATAGCATAGGCCATGCGCCAAACACAGTGCTAAGTTGTGTTCCAAAAATCAACGTGTATAATGATAAAATAACCACACGAAATAGGTGTTATTTTGTTCCCGTTTTATAGGTAAGGAACCGATGCATCCAGAGTAATTTACCAGTCACAGAGCTTGGGAGTGTAGCAGTTAGCGGGCACAATTATTCTGCTATCTTGCTTCCTTGACACTGATATTATTTAGAATTATAAAACCATCTGCAACCAGAGCAGAAGAAAGGTCAGTCCATCTCCATCTCCAGGATCCTTCTGCCTTGGAATAATCCAGGAATTTTAGGGCACTTGCTCCATTGATAGGGTCAGTTATTTTCTGTATTCATCTGCTAAAGACAGGCCATTCAGGGAATCTCAGGGAATGTCTTCAGTTCAAAAAGGTGGCAGAAACTTTGGGATGCCTGAGCTCTGTGGTTGCTGCAGGGCTCTTGAAAACCTAATCTGGGAAGTGACATCCTATCACTTCCTGTGTAATCTATTGGCCATACAGACCAATCCTGATAGGATGGGGAGGGGATTACACAAGGATGAGAATACCAGGCGGCTGGGGTTCATCTCAGAGGCTGGCGACTGCACCAATTATATGTTGTAGGAAACTTTACAAAAAAAGATATACTTTGACCAGGAAGTCAGTGTTATAAAAGATTTAGCCTCACGTTGTAGATGATTGGTTCGCTTGGAAAGAAGCTCCTGGGAAAGACTGCAAATTCCTTTCAGGTAAAAGATAAAAAACATGATACATTAGGTCAGCTGCTATTTGAATTTAGATCTTGAAAAGCAAATAACGAGAAACCTCAACTTTGATGAACAGATATCGAGGCTAATGTATGTGGTTCTAGAATTTAATATATGTATAAGAATGCAGTACATTAATAAGTATCAGTATACTCATAGCCTTTAAAAATGTCTATTTGGTCAACCTTTGAGATTTTTTTTTAGCATGTCGAGGAGTAGAGATTAGATATGTACCACTCCTGATAGGAACACATAATTTTTAAAATATTACACTTCATTTTTCACAAATCATTATTAACTACAAGGCCCTGTGTGATCTGTCTCCTGCTTGGTGGGAAAACATAATCTCATCCCCCACAGCCTAGCTACACTGGGCAACTTTCTGATTCTCAAACACAAGCCCCTTCCTACCTCAGGACCTTTGCACTTCCTGTCCTTCTGCCTGGAATCCAGTCCTGCAGACTACCCACCCCTGGGCTGGCTTCCTTGAATTTCTGTACATAAGTGATTTCTTCATTAAGGCCTTTCTCTAACCCCCTTAGTGGTTCTCATTTTTGTTATCTGGTTTTGTGCTTCATAGCCCTCACTGCAACCTGACTTAGCTTTCTTTTTAAAATTGTTTATTTCCCATCTGCCCCTAAAAGTGTAAGCTCCTTGTTACACATGTTCAGTGGTCTATCCCCAGTAAACTAGCACACTATCGTGCACACAAGAGATGCTAAATAAATATTCTCTGCATTTGGTTTTGACTCTGAAGTTAGGTGACTAACATTTGGTTGCACTCACCTTTGATTTGCAGGCAACTGAAGTTTTGCTTATTTCCGGTGGCCAAGGGTGCCTTTCTTTGAGAGGATGATACCAAAACATTTGCTGTCTTGTGCACCCTGCGTGTGAAACTAAAATGTCAGGTGACATCAGAGAAAGAATTGGTCATGGCAGCTCTTTAAACATATAAACATATTAAACATGCAATGCACCAGTGCCTGGCTCGCAGAGAATTCCATCCTTAACACATTACACGTTGGGGTTTGCAGTCAAAGGCCACTTAGCAAATGTTTATCCTACGACGTGCTTTCCTTTTGTTTCCTGTAAGTATAGCTTCATGCCATGCCAGGATTTGAGGTCATAGAAACACGAGGAGGCGATTAACATATCAATGGAGGGATCGCCTTGGAATCTAGAATTTGGAATAATATTTGCATCTCAAGCTCAGAAGCTGCCCAGGCAAGCCTGTTATTGATTGCCTTTAATTTCCCCTTAAAACAGTGTCTGTTTCTGAATAAAAGATTAATCGAGGGGGGCTCAGTTTGCCGGGTGATTTATACTCGAGTTCTGCCTCCTTTCCATTCAGAAGCACGTTGCACATACGTCCCCACCCCTGAGATGTTTGAATTCAGTACCTCAAGAAACATTGCTGCTGATCACCAAAGCTTGCAGCTTAATTGAATTTGTCTTTGTCCACTTAATCTTTGTGCTTACAAAAAGTGGGGTGGGTGGGACTTAACGGAAAAAGAATGGACCTGAAAAATACAGATGCTCACTGAGGAGAGTGGGCTGAGGAAAGAGATTTAAAATGCACGTTAAAAAATGAAAATAGAGCGTGCCATTTAGAATGTCCGTGCTGTCTTCTCTTTGCTCTCTGCATTAACAGATACACCAGTATTGCCCCAGTATAAACATGGTGACCTGAAAAGTAAACTATTGTACCAGCTTGGAGCAGCTCTATCATTTTTGTCTTGGCTGTAAATTTCTATTTCCTTTTGGGGAAGAAAACACATGAGAGGAAAATGAAGATTTCTGTTTTGTGTAAAGTTTGGAAACCTCTTTCCATAAATGAATGGTTGTTAATAATAATAACATTAATAATAACAATAATTTATCAAGCACTTTTTTTTTCACCATTGTACTAAAGGCTTTCTACTCTTCATCTCATTTAATTTTGGCTCTGGAAGGAGATCCTATTAATATTCCCGCACAGACAAGGCTTGGAGAAATGCAGGAAGCTGCCCAAGTTTCTAAAGTGGAAGAGCCAGATTTTGAAGTATTTGATTAGAAAATCCAAGAATGCCACCCCATCAAGAGAAGTACATTCATTTGGGTTTGTCTCCATCTCCATTTATTATTTCAACATGGTGGATGCAGGAAGTGTGAGCTTTCTAGTTAGAAATGAAATCCTAGGTCTGTTTCCTACTACTTAGACTTAACCACTAGGCAGTGTCACCTCCCATGACCAAGTAGGATTCCTGGAGCTCTCTTCCAACGTGTTGACTTTGGTCACTCTACATGGTCACTCTCAGGGTTAGTGACTTACAATGCTGCAGAGATGCAAGCAGCAGAGAGGAAAGCTGGATCAGTAAGACTCAGAATACGACAATGACACGTGACAGAGTGACCGCTTACCCCTGCCAACAAGAATTATATCCCATGTTCCGATAAAGGGAGTGACACTCCCAAGATGTCACTCACTGAGAAGTTCACAATTTTGCTCTTTTCCTAAATAAACCTAATGATGGCCAAGGTTGGAGCTGCATGTGTGAGTGGTGGTCACATGGGTATTTTCTAGTTTCTCTCTTTGGTGGGGGACATAAAAAAAAATTTCTGATCTAGGACCACAATTGAGTTAGAATTAAAGCTCTGATAGAAAGAATGAGATCAGAGTTTGAAAGGTTAAAAAACTAATGTGCCAGGCTTTCTAATTTGGGATAATGTTTCTTTGTTCCCTAATTTTGTGACTCTCCACACTTCCCATGCATCTTTCCAATGATTGTTTCACTGACTCAAACTAAAAAAAGCAAAAAGCAAAACAAAAGATCATGATGGAGAATGTGCAGACCCAAGACAATAAGCAAGGCAGACAAAGGTCCAACAAATAATTAAATGGAGACCTACACTGAGCAAATAATTCCACAAACAATAGTTTAACTACCATTTTGATGCTTGCTATGAAAAGAAACAAACACAGGATGCAAACAGACTATATTTGAACTGTATCTAAACTTCTATCATACTTCCTGTCTACCTGTGGTTCCTTTTCCATTGACTTCACTACAGGGCATTGGTTGAGCCTATAGGCTCTGCAGTCTGACCGACCACAGGGTTTCAAATCTTGTTATCACTTAGTGGTTGTGTGACCTTGGAAAAGTTACTGAACTTATCTGAACCTTACATCCCTTAGCTATAGAATGAAAATAATATTGGGTTGTCGGAAGAGTCATGACGCGTTTTTGCAATGAAAAACAAAAAATACAACATGACTTTTCTGACAACCCAATAGAAAGACCTACTCATGGAGTTATCATTAGAATCAAGTGAGATGACCTACGTGAAGCACTTTGCCTTAGCAATGGATACACAGCAGGTGCTCAATTAAGCTGGGTTGTTACTAGTCTCTGAAAGTGATATCTATGTGCTTTCTCTCCCGCATGCCAAGAAGTCCTGAATTCTTTGCTCATGATGTGACAAGGAACATCATTTGGAGAGTGACTTACCAGGGTCAGAAGCCTGGATACTGCTCAGTAGCTGTGTGTCCTTTGGCAAGTCAGATGACCTCTCTGGACTCCATTTCCTTCATCTACAAAGAGAAGATGATAAATCCACTCGAACATTAGAGTTAATGCACATAAAACACTTAGCTCAGTAAAGGGCAGCTGCTCTTATTGTCACCTTATTATTTTTAGACTCTCTACAAAACATAATAACGCCCAACTATGCCTTTTAATCCCATAGTGTCAGTGGTGTTGACCCATCACTTTCTAAGTGGCATTTTGAGAGTCTTTCTCTATAGAGTGATAGTCTTCATCCTCTAATGTTTCTTCTGAAAGCTCTTATTTGCTGAGTAAATTTACAAGAGGGGTGGTAGATAAGGGATTTTGTCCTTAAAACACTTCTTTAATCTCCACAGTTGCCATGGAATTTGTGTCATTTTTGCTTGGGCGATCAGATTACGTTTCATAAACAATATCCCCTATGTTTAAAAATCTTTAAACAGCCACTTGGAAGTGGCCTGACATGGGCTCCAGCTAATGTCTCTTTGCTTTTGGATCGTCCATTGTCGGGGATATGAGATCAGCTATTTATACCAGCATTGGGTTCCTAAGTAGAGACCCATGTTTTTTTCAGAACGTTCTTTCCTCATTTGAAATAGTTCCTGAGTTTTCCGATATCTTCCTATAGGAGAATTTCAACACATCGACGGTCCCTTTGATTGGAATTATAGCTGTCTTTTAAAATTTCTTATTTTTCCCTGGTGTTCATCTTCGGTGTTCTTCACCCAGAACTTTCAAAGTCAAAATTGCCAGCTCAGCCTGATCTGTCACCAGCCTGGGCAATGGGGGAGAACTGGATATTTTAAATGGCCCTTGTAAATTTGGTTTTAACTCCGTTTTAATTCTCAAATTGAAGGATTCGAACTCCTGTTGCTCGTTGGTGATCCTGTTTTATGGGCTGCTCCTGTATGCTGCTCACGTGGCCTGTGCTTTCCAATGAAAGTTCTTCTCAACAGAGTCCTAGAAGGTCCTGCCTCCCAACATATACGAGTATCTCAGCTCATTTCGCCAATGTCACCCCTTCCCCTCTCCCCACCTATCCTCTCGCACCTTGATGGCACATCTGACTGCGCTCCTGTTTCCTTCTTGTCTGCCTTCACCTCCATTGTTTCGCAGAGCAGCCAAAATGGCTTTTTAGGGCCGGCAGAGCTTGCTCAAGAGTTTGAGCTCTGAGCAACAGCGGTTCGAGTCCAGCCTGAGCTGAGCAGCCACTGAGCTGCCAACAGGTAGCAGGATGGCTCAGCTAAAAAAACAAACAAAAAAAATAACAAAGCAAACAAACAAACAAACAAGATGGCTTTTTAAGAGCCTTTCCTAACATTCCACCCCTTTGCCCCAGCTAAAACTGCTGGGCCATTCTGTCCCAGTCTCTGCTGTGCCGGCTTCAGAGCACTGAGCAACATCTTGAATTGTCTTTTATTTGTTTATTCTGACTTTGTTTTCATTCCCCGTCTAGAACAGAAGCTCTCAGCCTCGGCACCACTGACCTTTGGGGTGGGTAACTTTTTCTGTGGGGCCGTTCTGTGCATTGCAGGGTCTCTGCTTAGTAGAGGCCTGTGGCATTTTCGTCCACCCCCCTGAGTCCTGACAACTAAAAATGTCTCCAGACATTGCCAAATGTCTTCTGGAGGTCAAAATTGCCTCCTGTTGAGAAGAAATGCTGGTCTAGAATTTAAGGTCTTGTCTCAGCCTCAAACAGCGCCTGGCACATAATGAGGAGTTAACCGATTACTTGTTGAAGGGTTCAATGAGTAACCTTGAATGGTAGTTGTTTTCATCCCCATTACACAGAGCCGCTGAGGCTCTGGAGTTGACGTGACCTGCTCAGGGTGACACAGCCAGCACGTGTTGGAGCTGTATGCCACCCAGGTCGGTCTGAAATCCAAGTTCAGTCTCACTACTTTAGGCGACACTAATATGCAGATAATACAATGATAATGCTGCCTAGGCTCTTTCCTTGTTGTTCACTTCGATGTGCTTCCACAAATAGCCTCAATTTACACTCCACTCTATGCAGGAGATATCATTCCAAGCCCATTATTTAGCTTATTTCATCTGATTTTTACATAGTGCAGAAACTAACAATACGCTTTTCACATCAAGTAGCAAGATCTTCTTAGAGAGAGTTATCGTTGTGCTGAACACCGTGATAGCTTTTAAAAAAAAAAATCAAGCTTTTGACTAGTTAATGCATTCACATGGTTCGAAAAGAACACAATACACAAAGGAATACAGTGAGAAGACGTGTATTCTCGTCTCCCTCTGACCCATTCTACCTCCATAGGTCCCTTTTATTAGTTTCTTGGGTGTCCTTTCAGTATTCTTCTGTATGTGAAGCACATTTTCTCGTTCAACCTTTCTTTCACTTCCTCAAGACAAAGTCTGGCATACCACACTTCCTCTTCGGCGTCTTGCCTTCTTCGCTTAATGTCCCCTGATGTCTTTCTGCCGTAGAGCAAAGAGAGCATCTGCCTCCTTTTTCACAGCTGTAAAATATCCCACTTTACGATCACAATCACGTGTATTTAACCAGTTCTCTGTGGCAGGGTATGTGGGTTGTTTCTTTCTTGTCTGTTATTATATAAACAGTGCTGACACGAATAGGCTCAGTGTTTATTATTTTCCTGAACTTATCAGAGAGAGAATTCTTCCTCCTCTCCTCCCCTCACCCCTTCTCTTCTCCTTCTCCTCCTTCTTCTTCTTCTTCTTCTTCTTCTTCTTCCTCTTCCTCTTCCTCTTCCTCTCCTTTTTATGCTTGTGAAAGAATAAACAGGACTCAGGCTCAGTAGGATTTTGCCGTGCAGATTTGGAAGGAAGAACATTGTAGAACTGCAGAATGCTAGAATCCGAGGACTGTAGTTTGCAAAGTACAAGCCATGGGTCAAATTGGGCACACCACCTGTCTTTGTAAATAAAGTTTTATTTGAACATAGCCACACTCATTTGTTTATTTATGATCTACAGTTATTTTCACTCTACAAAGGCAGAAACTGTATGGTCCCCAAAGCCTAAAATAGTTACTGTCTGGCCCTTTACGGAAAAAAAATTTGCCCACCCATGGTGTTGGGATGAAGTACTTAGGCTATGAATCAACAACCTGCATTCACATCTCAGTTCTACTACTGACGTCTGTGTCATTTTGGTTACATAGCTATGAAATGGGAGTAGGAATCTCTGGATTGATGTGAGAAGTAAATCCAATGATTCTAGTAAGTGCTTACTCAATGATAGTTATTATGACTCATCTAAATGAAAGACTTTCAAGGGTTTTCCCATATTCTTGATGTTCTAGATTATAATCAGAGTGGATCTTTTCTGTCCTTATGAAAGTGAAACATCAAAAAGGTTTGAGAAATTTGGGCAGCCACCCTTCCTGTTCCAGGAATAAGAGATCAGAAAATACTTGCAGTATATTTGATGCTGATTAATAGAGCGGTGGCAACTTAGGATGTGTCCACTGGTATGCCATGGGACACTGTTTTTGGTCTATTCTGGATTTCATTTTGGTTCAGGGCTGAAAAACTAAGGTATACAGATGAAATTTCTATGAGACATAAAATGGGTATGATAGGGTCAGGTTTCACAGTGGTCTCCATAGTGTCCAACAAAGGACTGAAAGAAATGAAAGAATATTTGCCAGGGATTCATGTGGATTCTGGCATCAATTATTTAAGTCTGGGAATGGGGAGACTTGGCCAGACAGCACTTCCTGGGAAGTAGATCTGGGGCTCCTAGTTGGCCACAAGCTCAATTTGAGCCAGATGTATACAGCTGCCAAGGAAATGCTCTTAGGCTGCACTGGCAGAGTCAAGTATTATATGCCTTATGGGTCCAAAAAAGGTAAAGCAAGAAAACAATTTAAATAGCTATGACAGCCCACATTTGGAGAAGGGAGGTTAGTTACGGAGAAAAATTACAAATCTGGATGGGGACATTGCCAAAGTTATGCAGGCCTGAGGGGAATGTGGGGGAGTAGGCAGGTTGATGAGTCATGTGGGAACTGTCATAATGAGGAATGAATGACGATGTAGGGATGTTTCCGGGGAAAAGAGATGAGCACGAAGGAAGAGACAGTTTTCCAAAGCTCTTCCACGTGGAGGAAGCTGCCTTACCATCTCTATTGCTTTTTGGGCAAACCTTGGGGAAATGCAAGGTACTCACGTTTTGGGGTATCAGCTCAGCTCACAACAGTTCCTCCTCCTCTCCCCCATGCACCCTGACCCCACAGTCTCAAGGAAGGTGAGGCCCTGGAAGCCTCCTGGTTCTTCACGACCTTGGCTCCCTGTTGATAGCTGATCAGACGAGGGACAGATGCCTGCTGGAAGCCAGAACAATCACATTCTCTCTTCGGGGAATACAGAATTTGCCTTGGGGACTGCCAGTCAGCTGCCTCTCCAAGTGACTGAATCTATAATGTGTTAATTTGGGACACAGGGGCAGCCCTTTGCCACTATGACAACCAGTGGTTGAGAAAGTGAATCTACGGAGAGAAAAGAATGAGGTAGAGATGTAGAGAAACAGAGGTGAAAGACAGAGGGTCTTGCCTCGCTGTATTCTTTTCAGCTGTCATTCTTCGGTTTCAGTCCTTCCGGAAGCCTGGCTGCCTTCCTGGATATGGACTTCATGAGGTATCTTCGTGTCCTTGTTATAAATTCCCTCTTTTTACTTCTGCTAGTTCAGTTGGGTTTGTTCATTTGTAACTCAAAGTGTCTTAACTACTACAGAGAGCAGCAGAAAGTAGGTGGGAATATGGAAGACGTAATGGCAAATCCTGATCCACCATTGAAAGAGTAGCCTCAGGAAAGAAGGATATTTCTGTCTCTGGTGATTCAAGTAGATGCTGAATGACCCTACGTAACTGGGAGGCATAAGGCGAGAGCTTGGAGTTGGGCTTCAGAAAGACTTGGCATTGACACTGGGCCCTGCCGCTTTCCAGCTGTGGGAGCTTGGATGAGGTTCTTAAGCGTTGCTAAGCCTATGTCTTCTATAGACTGTGGGACAGAGGCACTCCTCATACAACTGTTGTGAGGATGAAATAATCTCACGTACTAGCTTCCTATTGCTGCTGTAAAAAATTGCCACAAACCTAGTGACTTAAAACAACAAATTCAGTATCTCATGGTTGTGGAGGTCAGAAATCCAAAGTGGGTTTCACTTAGGCTGAGGTCAAGGTGTCGGCAGGGCTGTCCCCCTGGAGGCTATAGAGGAGAACCCACTTCCTCCCCTTTTCTAGCGTCTAGAGGCTACGTGCATTCCTTGCTGGGTGGCCTCCATCGTCAAAGTGCATCCCTTCCACCTCTGCTTCCGTCGTCACATCTCTTCTGACACGACTCTCCTGCCTCCCTCATTTGCTTACAAGGACCCTGTGACTACATTGGACCCACCCAGATCATCAGCGATAATATCCCTATTGAAAAGTCCCTGCCTTCCAGGCTGGCTGAGTGGCTCAGTTGGTTAAGAGCTTGCCCAAGAGTTTGAGCTCTGAGCAACAGCAGTTCGAGCCTCTGCCCAAGGTGAGCAGACACTGAGCTGCCAACAGGTAGCAGGATGGCTCTGCGGGGGGGGGGGGGGGGGTAAAACGTCCTTGCCTTAATCACACCTGCTAATTCCCTTTTGCCAAGTAAGGTACCATATTCACACATTCTGGGGAGCAGGGTGTGGACATCTTTAGGGGGCCGTTATTCTGCCTACCACACTTAACGGCAGAAAGAGCTACCCTTTACCGAAAGCTGCCTACGCGTGAGACACTGTGCGGAAGGCTTTTATACAGATTATTTAATTTAAGCATCACCACAGTTCCAGGAGACTCAGAAAGGTAAAATGATTTGCCCTGGGCCACCCAGCTAGGAAGCAGCAATGCCAAGAACCAAGATTCATCATTTCACTCCAGAGCCCTCTTTCTTAACCACTGGCGAGAAATGGCAAACCCACGGGCCTTACATCAGGCAGGGGTGTGTGGTGAACCAGAGAGGACTCACGCTGTCTAATGGGGCAGTGGCTCCATTCCTCCAGCCCATAGGCGCCAGTTTTCCAGCAAATGCCATACATCTGGGTTATTCATGTGAAATGGCTCAATTTTCAAATGTCAGAAACCAATTCAAATATTTCAAAAACTTTGTGCAGGCAAATAATACAAACTGATGGGTGCATCTCACCCCTACCCTACCAGTTTAAGGTATGTTCAATACTACACTATTTTTTTTTTAAAATTTGATGATATCTGGCACACATAGTTATTTAGCATTTATTATATGCCTGGCATGATACTACATGCTTTACTGTCTTATCTCATCCACTAGTATGTGTTCTTAATTAAGAATTGAATTCCTTAGTTGGGAAGCTATTTTTATTTTTAATAGGATTCTTATTGGGGAGGGTAAGTCTCCCAGGAAGGGTCTGAAAGAGCAAAGCTTCTGCTGGTCTTGGTTTCCAAGCCTGGCTCCGTCATTTGACAAACTGTGTGATGGTGGGCAACTAAACGCATCTCTCTGAAGTTATTTCCTCGTCTATACTGTAGAGTTTGTTCATGGATTTCTGGTAGGGTTTTTTTTTTTTTGTAGGTGGAAGAGCCTACAGAACCTACACTGCACCACATAAATATTAGTTAAAATTCATAGAAAATTCATCAAATAACTTAATCATCAGGTCGACCACCCAGAGGCTGTAGTCCCTGTTGTGGATAAAAGGTTGAGATTAGATGTGAAGTTTTCAGCTGGAATTAGTCACATGTCGGGTCTCAGGGCCGGAGGGGAGGCCTCATAGCACAACTTCAGCTGTCTTGGAGCAAAGATGGACTTTTGCTGCTGGGAACAGCTCTAGTTCTGCCTCAGAGTCGTGGGCATCATCGTTTGGAGTTTCTTATTCACTATAAAGGTCTGCTTCCTAAAGCAGAGACCTATGTGTCCGAAGCGGCAGCCATGACTGGGTCTCAGGAGAGCCAGGTGTGAGTTGTACATTGGTCACTAATCAAATGGCCTTAGGACTTTTTTTTTTTTTTCTTGAACCAGTTTTTCCACCTGGCAAACTGAATGAGATCACATAGCCTACAGTCTATTCAGTTATTTTTAAAAATGGGCTAAAAGGAGATAAGGAATTCCTTGCCAACGTGTCTTAGAACTTTTCACATTTTCTTAACTGGTTTCTGTTTTAAAGGCATCCGGACACTGGAAGAAAATGTAAATGAAACTGTTTTATAATATTTATGTTTTAAAAGTTCAAAGTTCAAAGAGGTGAAAATAAAGTTTCCCTTCTTCTTTTGGTCATAGTGTCTTCATTTCCATGTTCAGCGAAAACCACAGTTACAAGTTTCTAGCATGTTCTTTCAGAGATGTTCTATGCCAGTGGTTCTCAACTGGGAGTGGTTTTTGACCCTAGGGGATATTTGATAATATGGACATAGTTTTGGTTGTCACAACTGAGAGAGGGATATTCCTGGCATCTAGTGGGTGGAGGCCAGGGATCTTACAATGCACAGGACACCCCCTCCATCCTCAGAGCAAAGAATTATCTGGCCCAAAATGTCAATAGTGCTGAGGTTGAAAAATCTTGCTGTATGCATGCATCAGCAAATATAAGCATGCACACACAAACACAGGCACTCCCTACCCCCCTCCTTTGTATGCACAAGTGGTAGATACATCACACGCTTCACTTCATCTTGTCCTTTTCACTTCACCATGGAGATAGTTCTGGATCTGCACAAATAGATCTTTGCAAACTGCAGAATATCCTGCTGTAGAGATGGGCCATTTGTTTACTCAGTCCCCTATTGGGAGACACTTACTTAGCTTGTTTCCAGCTTCAACAAACAATATTGCTATGATTATTCTTGTTCACAAATGCCCATATGCTGATGTCTCTGTCTGAGAATGCTAAGTGGCCCAACCAGGCCAAAGAGTACATGGCTTTAAAACGTTGAGGGCTAACCGGTTAGCTAGCTCAGTTGGTTGGAGCATCGTGCTAATAACACCAAGGTAGCTGGTTCGATCACCGCATGGGCCACTGTGAGCTGTGCCCTCCCTAAAAGAGTCAACTATGCCATTTGTATTAAACTAATGTGTAACCAATAACCATAGCTGTTCCCCAATACAGTTAAAAAAAAAGTTGATAGGTGTCACCAAAGGTCCTCCAAAGACAACCAGATCCCATTCTCACTGATGATGTAGAGACTGAATCTCGCTGACACCTTTACCAATGAAACATGGCCCTTCCATCTTTCAGTTGACTTCACTTCAAATAATTATACTCTTTAAGCCAATCGTAATTTCCAACCATTCATTTTTCAACAAATATTTCTTGTTTGTGCCAGGCACTGGGGCAGGGTGGGAAGGGAAAGACTAGATCTTGGTGTCTGCCCTCAAAGGTGCTCCCAATAGTCTAGGGGGACCGAGATAAGCCAACACACAGTTGTACCACTGTGCAATCAAGTCCATGAATTAGGCCCGGATGAAAGGCTATCGTCCAGCTTTCTGTTCTCATGTGTGTTTCTAATTTTTCCAGAAATTCCTGGAAATTAGATTTTTATGTGACAGGTCCTTATTTTGAAATACTGGCAAAGAAATCAAATAATTTTAAAGCATTTTGAGTGTCAAAGATATCAGGTCTGAAGGGTGGATGTGGTCTGTGGACTGCCAGCTGTCAGCCTCTGATGTTCAATGATTTGATTGCTTCTGGAGGAGACTACTGGATGCACAACCTCCCTGCATAGGGACCAGGGCTGTGGTATATACATTTGCATGCAACACTATTTTTTAAAGATAAATTCCCACAAGTGGAATTGCTCAATAAAATACAAGTTTCAAGGCATTTGCTATATATATACTGCCAAGCTGGCTCCCAGAAAGTTATGCTAATTTACATTTCTACCATCAGTAGACTGGAGTGCTTTCCTCTTGTGCCCTTGCCAACACGGGTTATTAACAGTGAAAACATTCTTCTGCCCATTTTCCGGTTAGAAATATTCTCATTGTTCTATTATGTTATTACTTACGATGTTCCCGGCTAAAATTAAAACACTGACCTTACCAAAGGTTGGCGGGAATCTTTGTAAACCTGGAATGCTCACACAACACTGTTAGGAGTGCAAAATGGCATGACCGCTTTGGAAAATAGTTTTCCCATTTCTTAAAATGTTAAATTTACACCTAACCTGTGATTCAGCCATTCCATGCCTGGGTGTTTATCCAAGAGAAAAGGAAACAAGAGGTGTGATCAAACAATATGGTGAATGTTAAAATAAAATTTTATTACAGTAAAAGGCACATTGCCATTAATCCCCCTCAAAATACTCCCCCTCGCTTTGCGCACACTTATCCCATCGTTCTTGCCACTTCCTGAAGCAGTTCTGGAAGTCCTCTTTCATGAGTGATTTAGTTGCGCTGTCGTGGCTGTCTCGATGTCCTGAATCATTTTGACTTTGGGGAAGAGCCAGAAGTTGCACGGTGCCAGATCCAGTGAATAAGATGGATGAGGACACATTACAATGTTTTTATTTGACAGAAATTGCCATACCAGAAGCGATGTGTGACACGGAGCGTTGTCATGATGGAGGATGAAGACACTCACGAAAGAGGACTTCCAGAACTGCTTCAGAAAGTGGCAAGAACGATGAGATAAATGTGTTCAAAGTGAGGGGGATTAATGGCAATGTTTGTTCTATTATAATACATTTTTAAAAATTTAAACAGTGACCATATCTTTTGATCACACCTCATATGTCTCCATGTGAAGACTGTGCAAATCTTTCCAGTGGCTTTAATTGCAATAGGCCCAAACTGAAAACCCACATGTCCATCGACAGATGAATGGCTAAACAAATAATGGTGTATTTGTACAAGGGCATACAACTTGGCAAGAAAAAGGAATGAACACGCAATATACAGATAGATCCCAAAATCATTATGCTGAAAGGTACCAGACAAGTAAAGGGATATACTGTATGATTACATTTATATAGAACTCAGATTTTATACAGCAATCTATAATGACAAAAAGCAGATTTGGTTGCCTGGTGATGGGGGTGGGGGGAGGAGCAGAAGGGAAGGATTAAAAAAGAAAAAATTGGGGGGCTAAAGGAGATGCTCACTAAACTGATTGGTGGTGATGGTTTCATAGGTATACACATAGGACAGAAAATAGCAAATTGAATTGCACCCCTTAAATATGCACAGTTTATTGTATGTCTATTGTATGTCAATTACATATCACTAATGCTGTTTTAAAAATCACTCCAGGGGGCCGGCCGAGTGGCCCTTTGGTTAGGAGTTGGCTTGGGACACCATCTCTGAGCAGCAGGGCCCTGGTTTGGATCCCACATGAGGCCAGTGGCGCTGAGCCCTCTATAGCTAGGATGGTGAATAACAGCTCGACCTGGAGCTGGGCTGCCGTGAGTCGCCAGCGACAGCATGGGCTGCAGTGGGGCTGGCTGGCAGCTGGCATGAGCTACTGTGAGCGGCCGCCCAGTGGCCGGCGAGCGACTGCCTCAGCCAGGAAGAGCGCAATGATAACACCAACATGGGCCAGTGAGGTGACGTCTCCACAACTAGACTGAGGAACAAAAGGACAGCAACTTGTCTGTTCCCCTTCTCCGATTCCCCAACGCTGTTCCCCTCCCCCAATTCCCCAATAAAATTAAAAAAAAATCCCTCAAATATTACGATATTCTTGTTGTTTCAATTACTATTGTTGTTGTTTAATAAACAGGGGCGCTGAGTATGACCAGGTTGGCTGAGAGTTGCACAGTCTGGGAGTGCAGCCTAAATGGGCTAGGGTAGGAATGCCATCCCTGGAATTGTAATGAATGTGGCAGCCTTCCTCGTGAGCTGAATATCACTGCATTCATTTATCTGCCTTTTCTATTGCTTCTTAGGAGTGTTGCTTTTTAAAAATCACCTATAAGCTCTTTTTATATGGTAAGGCTGTGAAATGGGTGTCTGTCTTGTAGGTTGCAAAGACGTTCACTGGCTTTGCGTTTTGGAGCTGAGCTTTGATGCTGAAGAACCACTGGCATTTCCTTCTGATCGGATACACTACTTCTTGGCAAATCACTGCCCTGTGAATTCCTTTCCTGGTACCTAGGATTCACGGCTTACCACTTGTTATTCTACAAAACAGGTTTGTCCAGCAACTTGTATTTGTAATCTTCCTTGTGATTTGTTTGACCAAATCTATTGTCTCTGAAATCGGGGTACTGCTGGCTTACGGGTCAAATGCATTAGGCTTTGATAGGCCTTCTGAGGTAATTACCCCAAACTCCAACTCTTTTTTTTTTTTTTTTTTTTTAGCTGAGCCATCCTGCCACCTGTTGGCAGCTCAGCTCGGGCCGGGGATCGAACCTCAGCTGTTGCTGAGTTCAAACTCTTGAGTGAGCTCTTAACCAACTGAGCCACTCGGCCGGCCCCCAACTCTTAATAAAATGATGATCAAGTGTGTTTCTCTTCCCCTGCTCCTTCGCTTACTTTCATTTCAATTACAGTGACTGCCATCCTTTATCGAGGGCTCTCCATATCTCATCACGTGCCTGTCCCTGGGTTAAGGGCTTTCCCTATCTTTCACATCACATTTTCATAACCCTGTGATCTAGGTAGCATTAGCTTCATTTTTTTTCATGTAAGGAAGTGAACTTTGGAGAAGCAAAAAAATCTCATCCAAGACGACATGGGGAATAAGCGAGGAAACTGAGTTTTTTTTTTTTTTTTTTTTTTTTAAAGATTTTTATTGGGGGAAGGGGAACAGACAAGTTGCTCTCCTTTTGTTCTTCAGTCTAGTTGTGGAGGACATTGCTTCACTGGCTCAAGTTGGCACCATCATTGCGCTCTTCCCGGGCGAGGCAGATCAGTTGCCGACTGCTCACTGCGGCCGCTGGCCGCTCCCGCTGGCTGCTGGCTACACACGGTAGCCCATGGCAACCCACTGCAGCCTACGCTGTCGCCGGCGACCCACAGCAGCCCAGCTCCAGGTTGAGCTGTCGTTCAGCATCTTAGCTGTAGAGAGCAGTGTCACTGGCCCTCATATGTGGGATCCGAACCGGGGTCCTCTGGCATCCTAAGCCAGCTCTCAACCAACGTGCCACTCGGCCGGCCCAGGAAGCTGAGTTTTTAACTCGTACTTGGTTAGACTCCAAAATCCTGCCTCCCACCTAACCACCCTGGGTTTCAAGGAGTTGCTGATGAGTTTTTCTTTATCTTCCAAGACGAAGATAGACACGTGCTTGATGTTTTAACCTTGATAACAAGCCTAAGAGTTTGTGAGCAATAGGCCTTGAGATCTACTGGGTTAAGGAGGAAAAATAATGGTCTCTGTGGGATGGGGTGAGGGGGCTGGCTGAGGACGTGTTTCTAAAACATTTTCACTTCAGTTTCACTCACAAACATAAAGTGGGTCAAAAAGTAGTAAGACAGTGGGCTCACTTTGTCACAGGCTCCTTCAGTGGTCAGATGGCATATGATAACAGCATGAGCAGTTTCTCAACTTCAGCACTGGTGACATCTCGGGCCCATCATTCTCTGTGGTGGGGCCATCCCTGTGCATTGGTGATGTTTAGTGGCATCAATAACCTCTATCCACTAGATGCCTTGTTGTGACAACCAAAAATGTCTAGACATTGACAATTGTCCTCTGGGGGAAAGAACGACTGGTCTGTGATTAATAAAGGCTTAACAATGACTTTCAGAGCTCCAAGAAATATCCTTAGATTACAGGCCAGTAAAAACACACTGGGACGTTTCTTTCTCTCTCTCTGTTTTTCTCCTTGACTAGCAGAACTTCCTAGTGGAAGCTAAATGTTTGATTAGCATGCTTAGAAGCCTGAGAAATGTTTGCTTAAACGTATGGTTAATTAAAAGAAAACATTTTTATCATCCTTTTCTCATTACAGGTGAGAATTATTGAACTCATATGATTTATTAGTCTCAATGCTATGTCTCTTAATGTGTATTATCTCATTTCATTCTCACAGCTTTTTAAAATAGTCATAGATGTTATCCCCATTTTACTGATTAGGAAACAGATTTTGAGAGATTAAATAACTTCTTCAAAGTCACTCAGAATAATGGGTGCAGCTGGGATTTTCACCCCAATTTGTTTTACGCTGGGGTTCATTCACCATACTGATTTCCAAAATGAATATTCATTAGCAAAGGTCATTTAAAACAACCTAAAAACAAAACAAAAAAAATGAAAAAATCGCTGTTAATCTCATCACCTAGCAATTACCAGTGTTGACATTTTGTTATGAATCCATCCGGTCTTTTTTCTCTGAATTTGAAAACATATGGGCTTTAGAAAAGATGGGACATGTTTAATTGTTTTTCTTTTTTTTTTTTGACATTTGGGACCACTTTTCCATCATAATTCAGAATATTCTTCACTAGTGTCATTTAAAAGGGCTATATCATATTCCAGTGGGGACATTTCTACAATCTCCCATTGTTAGACATTCTAGTTCCTTTTTTCCTCCTTCCTTCCTCTTTTCTTCCCTCCTTCCCTTTTTTTCCTCCTCTTCTATGCTGTTTAATCAGGATAAATTCCTGGCAGTTGAATGCTGGAGTAGTGGTTATCACATTTTTAAGGCTCATGATGCAAGCTCGTGTCAAATTGGTTTTATATTTCACCTCAATTTATGGAAAAAAAATTTTTTTTCTAAGAAGCTTTGGGCTTTTAACTTAATTACACACAAAGCTATCCCAGAAGAAATCATATATTTTTCAAATTTGCATTTCTTTGACAACTAGTAAGTTTGAAATTTCTTTATGAAACATATGAGAAATGTATGTATATAACAAAAAAATAGTGGGGCAGTAGTGGTGAAAGACAGGTTCTCTGAAATATGAGGATTATTCAGACCTATTTCAAAGAAAAAAAAATCTTGTAGACTCTGCTAACATCTGTTTAGTTATACGAAATAAATGCAGAGCACATAAGAGAAGTCTTACACTCCCCACACTTACAGTTCTTAAAGAACCCTCAGATCAAAGCAAACAAAACTGTTCGAAAACTGTTAAACCCAAATTAGCAGCAACAATTCAACATGGTGGATGAAACAGCAGCACAGAAGTAAAATCTCAAAACCTCTGCAGTCACGGGGGCGCTTTCTGATGCCACCGTGCTCAGCCCGCCCACCACTTTTCTCCTTCCGAAACAGACAAAGCCTTCCTGGGGCACAAACGCATCCTTTACACGTTCAGCCTGACTCTCTTTTTTTCCCCCTTTTTATCTCACGAATAAGATAATAGAACTCCGAGCCAGAAACTGTAAACCCAAGTACAGGAGTCAATGGGATGCAGTTAGACTATGAAAAGATTTTTTTTTCTAGATTATTTGCAAAAGGGAATACCAAATACAAACGGTTTTTCTTATAGGCGACTCAGAAACCTCCCTTTGTTAACCTTTGAAAGCAAAGAAAGCAAGCTCCGGAGCCCCCGTTTTCTCATCTGTGAAATGGAGCAAATTACCATTGGAGAGTGGACTGAGTGTGAGTAATGCAGACAGGCGGCTCAAGACATTCAAATTATTCTTAAGACATGTTCACAGCTGGCTTTTGCAGGACTTGGAAAACGCTGCATTCCAAAAAGTAAAAAAGTCCCAACGCGAGAGATCCGTGTCCCATGATCCTCACTTTGCCCCACTTAGCCTTGGGGGCTCCACACCAGGATTTGTGCTCATTTTCATGGGAACCATTCGATTTTGAGCACAGAACCCTCCTTTGTATCGTTGATCAAAGAGTTGGAAAGATTCTGGGTGGTTTTCTAAGCGAGGAATCACTGGCTTCTACGCAGCACAAATACCGGGAACCTGATTCACAACTTTCTGCGTGGGGTCTGACTCCTACGGAAGGCTCCCCACCGGTCCCCACTCTCCTTCCTGCCATCTGACTCCAGGAAGGCGGAGTCTAAGCCTCCTCTAGCCAGCAAGCTCCTGGGAAAATAAAGCTGGCCTCACTCCCGGCAAGCCCCCAGAACCTCTGCGAGCTGGAATGAATTTACATGCACATTTCTTGCATGTTTCCTCTTGAAAATGTAAATGAATGACCCTCCTTTGTGTAGTAGTAGGATCAGGTGAGGACACATTTAATGCTTACAGGCCCCTCCCCTCCCCCCGCCCAGGGGCCCCCTATCACTTGCTTCTCTAATGCTGTGACTCATGGAGCCTACCGCTCACAGTGAAACCCTGCCAGTTCCTCCAAACCTTTCTAAGAAAGCCTAACTTTATTATTACTATTATTATGAATAATTGGGGTCTAGTTGGCATACAATAAATTGCAAAGATTTGAAGCACAGTTTTATGAGTTTCGACAAATGCCTACACCCTGGTAACCACGGCCCTGACACAGAACCTTTCTGGCCCCAGATGCTCCCTCACGCTTCTTCCCGGTAGGAATGCCCCCCCACCTCCTCCGTGGCTTTGATTTCTATCACCGCCCACTCCCACCCCCCTCCACCCGGGGCTTGCCAGTCCTAGAGCTTCATACCCCTGCACCCAGACAAAACGTACACTTTGGTGTTTGGTGTCTGGCTTCTTTCAATACTAGCATGTTTTTGAGATTCGGTCATGTTGCTGTGTGTGTCCTTACTTCGTTTTTAAATTACTTCTGGGCCATAGTTCATAGTATGGATAGGAGCCCTTTGTTTATCCATTCATTTGTTGATGGACATTTATTTTTTCTTTTCCAGGTTTTGGTCTCTATGAATAAAGCTGCAATGGGTGTATCTGTATAACTCTTTTGTGGGGACATGTGTGTTTATTTCTCTTGGGTAAATCCCTAGAAATGGAATTGCTGGGTCACAGGGCAGATGTATGTTTGATGTATGCAGAAGAAACTGCTAACCTTCTCCAAAGTGGGGGAACTTACTTAGTTTGAGCCTTCCGCTTAAACTGTGTGCCTCATTTCGTGCCCTTTAGTAATTTTAATTTGTTTGGATAGCTTGTATTTTAATTTGTTTGGACAGATTAATTGCAACAAAAAAAATGGCTGTATATCTCCACCCCTCCCTCTATCCATCCCCTTTGCAATGTCATCTTTGCAGTGCCTTCCAGCAAGAGGTGGCGTCTAGTTGCCATTTCTTGAATATCAGTTACATTTGTGTCTTCCTTTGACCAATAAAATGCAGTGGAAATGACAGGAAGCCATTCCCAGCTCACGCCTCCAGAGGCCTCTTTCTAGTCTGTGCATATTTTGGACCTGCTACTGCCATTTGCACAAGCCTGGCAGAGCTTGCTGGAGGATGGGAGAGCAGGTGGAACAGGGCTCAGCCTCTCAGCTAAAGCCTTCATGGGTCAGTCCCCAGCCAGCTGACCATCTAACATGTGAGACAGCCCACTCTCTATCCATAGAACTACTCAACCTGCTCCACCCACAGCTGACTACAGAAGCGTGAATTCAACTTTGAAGAGCAGAACCAGCTGACTGAACCCATAGACTCATAAACACTAATAAATGCCTGTTGTTTGAAGTTATTGAGTTTTGGGGTGATATGTTACACAGCGGTAGATAACTGACACATTTCTATCAGGACCAGTCTTTTCCTTTTCCTCTACCATTTACTACTGTGTAAACACGGTCAATTTAGTTAACATCCCTGAACCTTAAGATACCTCATCTGTAAAACGGGAGTTGTATTTCTTTCACAGTTCTGAGGGTTGATTTCTGGGTCATATGGTAACTCTGTGCTTAACTATTTAAGGAACTGCCACACTATTTTGCAAGCTGGCTGCACTGTTTTACATCCCACATCCAATTTCTCTACATCCTCTTCAGCCAGGACATCACTTTTTACCACTGGAATGTAAGTGACCTGAGGGAAGGGATTGTGTCACCGCTGTTCACTCCTGTACACCTCTACGGACCCTGGAACATAGTGGATTATCATATTGGAGGAATGAATGGCTCCATCCTTCTTCATTTCCTAGAACCGAGCACAGCACTTGGCATGGAGAACAGGCTTCGACACCCTTAAAACTTGAAAAGATTGGTGGTTGCAGAGCCAGTGTGAAGTGCGTCATATGTGCATTTAATTTTTAGGCTGAATTTAAGGCCACCCCTCCCCCACCCCTCCTACCACAAACACACACGTACTCCACAGGCACAAACAAATCCCACTCGCCCACTGAAACCTCATCACGGCAAACAAATCTATCACATCAGGGTCATAGAGACTTAATGTTACAACACATGGAGATCAGCCCCAGGGTAAGCAAGACCACTTTCAAGCTCTCCACCATCTGTCATCTCCCGCTGGGACATGGCAGTTGTTTCAAAGACGGGGAGATGCGAATGCCACACCTACAAGCACACTGGCTCCGATGGGCCCCTTGTGCTCATTTCTTTAAGTCCAGCTCAGAGGATCTTCAGACTTGAACTTGCATGAAAAGGACCCCAGACCTCTATATGCCAGGCCATACATAGGCAACACAGGGGAGATTCAGACTCAAGGGATTTTCAAGTATAGCTTGGCTGATGTGACTTTAGACTAATCCCAACTTTCAAAATTACCTCCCACCCCCCATCCTGCCTCAGAAAGGATGTCTTTCCATTGTCACTCCAGAAATGGACTCCAGCAACAGAAGAGGGCTGGAGTGCTTAATTGGTGGTCACCGTTGAGTCTTTCATTTTTAAGCAACACGGCAGCTGCCAATCAAGTTGATAAGCTGGGTGGAACAGGTAAGTATCACATGACGTGCATCCAGATCCCAGCAGATCTTTCCCTAGCATTTCCCCAAAGGACGGCAGCGGAGGAGTCACAAGGACAAATGCCATCTCCTGAACCCAAATGGCCCTGCAGCTGTGTATAATGTTTTCATTTGTCCCAAAGAGTACTGACTCGCTCGGGCACTGTGCTGGTTACTGTTCAAGGTACAGGGGACATGGAGTCAGTGATCAAAATCAAATGCCTGCTTCGGGGAGTTAGACTCACGGAGAAGGCAGGCAATGAACAATATAGTGATATACTATAACGTCAGGTAGTGACAGGTGCTGTGAGGGGGAAGAATACAGCAGAGGAAAGGAACAGAAAGTGGGAGGAGAGAGAAGCTCTTTCAGGTGCTGTGACCGGGGAAGGCCTCTCTGCGGAGATGCCATTTGTGATGACGGTGGCTGGGAAAGAGCTTCTGGACAGAGGGAAGGGCAAGTGCGAAGGCCCAGAGGAGGAAGCTCTGCGTGCAAGGAATGGAAAGAAAGCCCGTGCTTGCAGCAAAGGGAGACGAGGCAGGAGACACGGGGCGCTGAGTGGGCGCCAGCCAAGGCCGAGCGTGAAGGGCATCGTAAGCCACGATGACAACCTCGGGTTTTATTCTAAGTGGATGGAAGTCATTGGACGGGTGATTATATATCACTTCCCTTAATCCGTATAATTAAATATTATCTTACTTAATCCTTATAATAATACTGAGGGGATAAATAGTGTTTTTCCCCATTGGGACATCAAGAAAGTGAGGCCCAGAAAGAAAAAAAATAAACTTGTCTGGGGCGACACAAATGGTAGATGGTAGAGTCAGGATTTGATTCCAGATAGCGTAACCAACTGCCCCGATATCCCTGGGCACTGAAAACCCTGCATCTTGGAAAACATCTGGTTCCAGGCAAACCTAGACAGTCGGTCACTCTAATTCCAGTTGTATTTGTTTTTGTTTTCTTTTGCCTCCAAAACCCATATGTAATCATTATTCCAGAATTCCGGAGGGATAGGACCAGAATTCCAGGGGCTCCAAGCTTCCTTTCTGAATTCTGCCAAGTAGGAAAAGGTGTCATGTTAACTGCCCCCACAAAAGAATGTCATGGGGCCTCGGCAGCTAAGAGAGAAGGGCGGCCCTTACCTACAGTGACCCTCTATGATAGCATCCAAACTGGGAGGCTTTTAGGAGTGAAAAGATGCTATTAATAATCACCAGTGGACTGTAAGCATCGACCACGGCAGTCCTGGGAAACTTGGGGTGGAGGGTCACCCAACCTGTGTCAGGTTGCAGCATCTGGAAGGTGGATCTTATCAGCGAGGCTCCAGCATTTCTCTTTGGCTGTTCAACTGTAGAATCTCTGATCAAAGTGTTTGTCTGATCAGAAGCTCCAAGTCCTCTTCAAAGAACCCAGCTGAGATAAGTGGGCCCTCGTCTCTGTGCCCACAGTCCAGTTTTCAAGCTTCAGTAGTCACAGGAATAGAATTTCTTTCAGTCACCAACGATTCAGTTTGATGCTCTTAAAAGCCCTGGAGTTTCCCAGATCCAAAAGAGCTGGCATAAGTGAACTAGTGAAACAGTATGTCATTTAAGCCACAGAATAATCCTTGGAGGGGGCTGCTATTAGCCCCCATTGTACAGATGAGGACACTCAGGCTCAGAGAGGTTAAGAAATTTGTCTAAGGTCACACAGCCTATAGGAGGCAGGCATAAGAAACTGAATCTGGGAACACGTGAGAGCAAACCCTGGCTCTTGATCTGCACAGGCTCTTTGTTGTGTAGAGATCTTGGATCTCAATCCCCTTGAATCCTTGGGCTAATCGATCTCGCTGCAGGAATCCTGAACCTGGGGTCCAGGGATCCCTCCAAGCAATCCCTGGATAGAATTCAGGATAAATAGATAAAACACACACCTCCACACCCACACCCCTGAACTTGATCATTTTTCTCATTTTGAATGTAGGCAAAGCACAGCAGGATTAGCAGTACTGGAAACTTGGTCATCGGTAGAAACCAGATATTTTCAAATCACATCAGAGTTACAGATAATTTCAAAGATCACTTATAATTGTCGCTGTGTCAAACTTACAGTTGTTAGGTTTCCCACTGGATCTTGTCATTTACTGTGTTAATAAAAAAAGCACATTTATTACCATATTCCACATTTGTTAAAACGATGTTTTGTTGATAACTGCATTTTAATATAATTAGTTTTCTTTGCAAGCTTATGCATTTTTCTGTACATTTAAAAACCATTCTGAGAAGGGCATTGCAGGCTTCCCCACACCCTCAACAGGGTCCAGGGCACAAAATAAGACGGAGCTCCTGCGAAGAGCTGGGACCAGAATTTAATAAATGATTCACTCTTTGGGCACACAACTTTATATAATTTCTTTACAATACCACCGAAACTTGCACATCTAAGAGGCAGGGAAAGCCTTAATGGAAATATCTCTCATTCATGCGTGCATCCTTATGCAAACATTAGTTGGGCATCTACTGTGTACCAGGCCCTGTGAGTGACATGGGGGACAAAACAGACCAGAACTCCGCTTTCACAGAGCTGACCTTGTAAAGGGTCAAGAAAACAATTAAAACAATAATCTCACATATAATTAGCTTGCACAAGTGTGGCGGGGCCTGTGTTGGGCTGTACTGAGGATTCCCTGACCAAATACTGTTTGGCTGAGATCTGAAGCGTGGGTAGGCACTAACGAGGCAAATTGGGGGTGAAAAACGTGGGCTCAGCCTGGGATGAGCTGGAGGTTGGGGCAAGCTGGAGCTGGCTTGCGTAGGCTTGTGAGAGCCAACTGTTACATTTTCAGGAATTTTGTGAGCCAGCTAGTAAACACAGCTATTATTAAACACTAAGTTATATAATCTTGCAATTGACTAAGTTATCTTAAAAGCAAAGAAAACAGGATCCAACATGGCGGAGTAGGTAAACACTGTGCCTGCTTTCTTCTGTGAACACATTAAATTACAACTAAATTATAGAACAATCAACCTGGAGAACCATCTGAAGTCTGGCTGAACAGAAATTTTATAACTAAAGGATATAAAGAAGAAGCCACGCCAAGACTGGTGGGAGGGGTGGAGATGCCAAACAGGTCAGCCCCAAACCTGCATGTTGAGAACCAGGAGGGATATTTGGGCCACAAAGGTTCCCCCCAGAGGAGTGAGGGACTCCAGCCCCACACAGGCCTTCCCAACCCAGAGTAGTGATGCTGGGACGAGGAGACCCCACAATATCTGGCTGTGAAAAACTGGGGATTGCTACCATCCAGGTGGGACAGATGGCTGCAGGAAACCCAGGTATCCTCTTAAACGGCCTGTGCACATACTCGCTTGCTTGCAGACACTCACCTTGGGCTCTGATGGAGGGACGTAACTCAGGGGGGGGGCATTGGAGGCACACGGGGGGGGGGCAGATTGAGGTTTGTGGCTTTGGGTGAGGGCTGGAGGACAGTCTCCATATTTCCTGAGAGGGGTCTTTCTCCCATAGAGCCGTTAGGCAGGCGCTATCTTTCCTGTGTTGAGCCCGCCCCCTATGCTTACGGCCAAATCTAAATCTGATTGGTCTGGTCATTGTTTACCTGGAGTTCAAATTTAATTAGAGCCCTGTATTTTATTTGCCAACTCTGGTCATTTTAGTTAGAAACGTATGTCCTAGACGCAGTGAAATATGGTAGCGTATGTCTCGCGGGCAGGTGTGGTTGAATGAGTGAATGAGGAAAAGCTTTGGCTCAGCACTTGGACATAGTAGGTGCTCAGTAAATGTTAGAACAACTTGTACCGGTTCAACAGACGCGTTCACCAGCTTAAAGCTCCTCGACAGCTCATCTTTCTATCCCCAGGACTTGGCGCATATCTTTTTACCCTGAAAGAACCCAATAACATTTATTCAATGACATTGAATCAAAAAAAAACAACAACACCTTTTTTTTTTTAATTTCTTGAATGGAGAAACCCCACCGTTCAAACAATTTAGTGAACAGAGAGCCCTCACTTGGTTTTTCATCCCTTTTCTGTACTGACTTCCCCACAGTCCCAATCCTTTGAATGCACAAGGAGGCAAGTTTGTTCCAAATCTCCTCTGAAGTCTGGAAAGAGATGCATTTAGAGAAGACCCTGCAATGAGCTCCTCCCCTCAACAGGTGCCTCCACCCCTCCGGAAACCTTCCAGCTTCTACCTTCGAGAACTCAGGTATCTACTGCCAATGACAAGTCCATGCAACTTGTGAACTGAGCACTTAATTAGCCTAACTGCAGGATCGCAGGCCATGGCAGCAGGCTGCCCTGGGAGGGCTAGTAACCCTGTACGTACTACAGTTTGTTCAGAGCCTGTCCACCTCAAAACAACAGCAACAGCAATGTAATAATAATAATAGCTCATGGCCAAAATTTTGAACAGGACAGAAGTGTACAGTGAGACTTAAAAGTTGTCTGAACCCCAGAAGTAAAAATTGCTAAGTTTGTAATGGAGACAAATATTCTGCACACAATTGATACATATATAAAGTCTGTAAGCCCATGTGCCTATTTGGGATATATCTACATTTTTCACATATAGCACCAAATTGGAAGATCTGTGGGTATTTAGTTTTTCTAAATAATGATAAATTATATAAGTTGAATGTTATGTACAGTCATTCGAAGTACACGGCATGTTTTATATAGATATATGCACCCATAAATGTCTGTTCACTTGGTTTTGCACAAGTGGAATTATACAACGTACGTGCATAGGTGGCCTGCCTTAGTCACTGACTGATATCGCCCACTCCCTTTAACGTCTATACATGAGAACTGACATTCTTTTTTATAAGGCTGCATGATATTCAATAGGAGGGACATGTCACAATTTATTGAATGAGTCTCCTATTAGGAAGCATTTAGGTTGCTTCCAGATTTGTGCCATTAAAAAAAAAATGCAAAGAAGCAAATGAAACACATCCTTGAGGGTGTGCGTGTGTGTGCGTGTGTGTGTGTGTGTGTCTGTGTGTGTGTGTGTGTGTGTGTAGCTTCTAAGTGCTTAGTTGTGACTGGCCCAGGCTCTGACCACCAATCAGAAGGCAGCAGGCAGTGGATTGGAGGAGGGTCCTGGTGGTCCCCTGGGGAGCCCGTGTTAACCCTTTAGTTGCTGGATCCTGGGAAGCCCGAGGTATTTTTAGGGAGAGAGGCCAAGAGAAACATTGCCCAGCTTGGGGAAGTGGCTGTGGACCAACTGGTGTGGAAAACTTCCTATATTTTAACCACCAGTCTAGTCCTCCTGGTCATCCTATGCATTGTCCCTGTTTGAGGATATCTACAGTTTTCTAACCCTGGAATTTCTGGGTCAAATGGTATAACTCTTCATTTTAATTAGCCTGTTATCAAACTTTTCCTTGGAGTTCTTTTTTCTGGGGAATAAGAAATACTACAAGTAGATGACATTTATGAGCGCTAGGCACCCGCTGAGTGCTGTATACATCTGAGAGGCTGCAGTCCTCCCAAGAACGCCATGCGGTTGGTACTTTCATCACCCCCAGCTCACAGATGGGGAAACTGAGGCTCAGAGGCTTGCCCCAGGTCACATAGCAAGTCGCGGGGCAGTGCTGGGATTCAAACCCATTTTCATAGGACTCTGCATCTCCTACTGACTTTCTAAACCCTAATGAGCCAGGAAGGGAATCAGAGGGAGGTCCCCAGTGATCCCCCCAACACACCAACATGAACACAGACACACCCACATGCGGATGGAGACCAGCAGTTGTGAGGAAGCCTAAGGTGACCAAAGACAAAAGAGTGAGAGAGATACCAGGTGGCTATCAACCGAATTTGTGGTATGATGAAGGGCACTTCTAACACTTGGCCACGTGGGTTTGACTTTTCTGAGCTGCAGGTTCCTCATCAGTCGATGGGATAACAATCCCACAGAGCTGCTGCAGGGGATTGTGTTAATAGGAAGTGCCTGCGGTGGGCGGGACACTTGGTCTATTCTCAGGTCTGTGGGCAAGTCCAAGGGCCCCTTTCAACTTCCAAGAACATAACTCTATAATTCCGTAACCAAAAAGGAAGGTAGTGCTTTACGGCCTATCACTCCTCTCAACAAGGTCCTATACTCGCTCCCAGTCACACTAAAAATAGTCCAAAAAATGTCCCCAATTCTACACATAATTCTTGTTTATTATTAAAAAAAAAATCAGGAAATCTGATTCAATTTAAAAAAGAGAAAAATAAAAGTCAGCCGTAACGCAATCGACTGTTAACATTTGGCATTTATGTTGACACATATTTGTGTTTACATACTTAACCCCACGAGTCCATCACAGCGCACACTCTGTTTGATCTCGTTCTGCCACTCCCCAGCCCGTCCTCCACACTGTAGCCTGGGTGGCGTCTGGGACAATGGGGACCGCTTCGTGTCTTGGATGCAAGTCTTTGAGTGGCTTTCACTGCCCTCGCCGGCTCCTTCACTGTCCACATGTTCTGGATGGTTTCTTTTCCCTCTGTCTCCTCTCTCTGTTTCCTCTCTCCATACGCAATGTCTGTTTTCAGCTCTTTGAATCTCCCAGTCTACTTTCCTTGTTGAGCCCAGTGATAGGGTGGAATTCAGTTTCACTTTCTCTGGGAATCCTCCTCAGCCCCCTTCCTGGGGGTGGGGGTGGGGGTCAGTCCCTGATCCCCCACCTCTGTAGTCACCACACTCACACTTCATTGTTCTGCCTGGTTATCTGTCCCCGCCACAGTCTATGAACCACATGTAGGCAGCCAGCCATGTTTTGTGAGTCAAACTATATCCCCAAAGTTTAGCATGAGTGCCTGGCCTCAGATGTGTTGGCTATGCACTAACTGAAGTCCATGAGCAAACCTGGGTGGCTTTCACTTAATATTGTACCCAAGGGCAGCATGCGTGTGTCTCTGTACTCCATGAGAAGGGTTGGGATAGGAGAGTAGAGGCTTGAATTGGATTATCTTAGACCACCAGCTTTATACCCTCTCCCAAGAGCCATGCAAATGCCCACCATTACCATTACTCAGCATCACGAGTGCTGGCAATGCCACTGGAGTTCATGCCCAAAAGGATCTGGGGAAACAGGAAGGATGTTACTGGTTCATAGTGTACTTGGTCTCCCGTAGGTACCCAGATCCTACAAGTGTTTCATACAGTTGCCAGTGCACAGAATCCCGAGTTTCAACCATGATGCCCACTCAGCACACAGATTTCTTCTGAAGTTCTCGTCACCACTTTTATTTTAAAAGGCGTGCGAACAGGGCCTTATTTTCCTTTTCAAATATTCGATGTGTTGTGGGATACTGAAATTGGTACCAACAGACACAGTAGGCAGACAACATCAAGAAAGTCCTGTGAGAGTGGGGGAGGGCTCACGCATGCGTGCGTGAGAGTGTGTGGGCGAGGATGAGCAAAGGTTGAGCGGATGTGCGTTCACTCACCAAAGAGGGGATGAAGATCTCAGCACAATCCTGGCTTGGAGGATCCCAGCATCTTCCATGGGTGTCAGTGGTGTTTCCATCTTTGAATGTGTGAATGAGCAAATGTGCTCGGGAGTAAAACCTACTGAAACGGGTAAGGAAGACGCCAACTTCAGAGCTGAGCTCTGGAAAAAAAAAATCATAGTGTTCTCACCACCCAGTGAGAATCACAGATAACTTGGTGGGGCATCTTCTTTAGAATGGTTCTCTCTGTGTGTGTATGGCATCATGTCATACACACCATTTTCCCCTCATTTTGGTCAAATATTAATACATCCTGAGCATCTTTCATGTCATTAAATATACTCATCCTACTCCAGTTCTTAGGACTATCTAGTATTCTATTTTATGCTGGGGCTATTGTATTTCTCCATGGTGGAATATTTAGGTTGAATATTTCCATTTGTCACTATTCATCACAATTCAGTTTGGCATTTAAAAACATCTATTTACCACATGAAATAGTGTTTGGAGACAAGCTTTGTGAAGATTCAAGGTTTTAATTTTTTGTTATTTTCATTGTCGTCTCTGGCTCATTCTAATGTGTTGCTCTCTTGGCCCTGAACCCATGGGAAGTGCTTGGAGGGCGAAGTCACTTCCTAATTCCCGCCTTGAGGTCCCCGATCCCAGCACAACACGGAGCTCATGGTGGACACTCCACGGGAGAGATCAGTTTCCATATTGTCACTGATGGGGACTAGCCAGCCAGTTGCTGCAGCCTCTTAAAAACATCAATCACAGTCTATAGTCCTTTCAATTAAGAAGTAGATGATTGAGATACTATTTCTATATTATTTTAACTTCCTGTTATGCATAAATATACTTGAAAATGTGTGTATATCATAAACGTATTGTTCAATGGATTTTCACACACTGAACAAGCCTGAGTGACCAATGACCAGACAGACATAGAATATTCTAGCATCCCAGAAACTTGTAGTCCGCTCTCAAGTTTCTGTTTTGTTTTGTTTTATTTTGTGGGCATTGTAGGTCCTTCCTTCCTTCCTTCCTTCCTTCCTTCCTTCCTTCCTTCCTTCCTCTCTCCCTCCCTCCCTTTCTTCCTCCCTTTCTCTTTTTCCTTTTTCAGATTCAAACTTAACAAATGCAAGTTCACCTATAGCCTTGGGACAGCAGCCCTCCTAGTCTTCAGTTGCTGGTAAAAGGAGCTCCGAGCAGATAAGGAGGGGTGTTGATACAGACGCAAGAAGACAAAATTCTAACAACAAGAAATTCAAACATTTAGAAGAGCTGATGAGATGCAGTTGGAGGCTAAGAACGTTTGCAAAAACATCATCCTTCTAACTTCTCTTAGTACAGACCTCCGTGGGAGAAAATGTATACTTGGCATTATGTTGGTCTGTATTTAGCAATCAACCCTACATTCATTTCATCGCCAGTTTCCATTTGGTCCATTCAACAAATATTTTGATGGATGGATGACCTACTACAAGTCACAGGCTATTGTGGGTGCTGGGGAGACAGCAGGAGTCACAATCCATAAAGCCCCTGCCCTCGGGAACAGACAACCAAATGAGTAAGAAAAGCACATTGCCTATCAAATGGGTATAGTGCTACCTACAGCAATGAGGAGGGGTGAGGGGCAGGGAGTGCCAGCAAGTGGCGGTGGGAGGCCCTATTTTCTGCAGGCATTTGGAGGGGGCTTCCAAGGAAGGAGACCTTTAGAGGAGAGAGGCTAGCGCTCGGGGTCGCGGGAGGCATGTTTGAGGAATGGGAATGAGACCCAAATGGTGGGAGCCAAAGGGCCGTGAGGAGGAGCCTGGACATGGGGTTAGACAGGTGGCCACGGGGCGGGGGGTGTGGGCGGGTGGAGAGGCAGATCACGGAGGCCCTTGTAGGTTGTCTGCGGGGTTTTGCATTTACTGGGAGGGAAACGGGAAGCCACCACAGGGTTGGGAGCACCGTATTTACACGGCTGGGCTTAGATGACGAAAATCACTCTGACTACTACTGAGATTTGTATGGAGGTAAGAATGGAATCGGGAAAACCAGTTTGGAGGCTAGTACAACATCCAAGTGAGAAATGATGCTTTTTTCCCCCCCAGTTAGTTATTGTTGTTTAACAAACCACCGCAAAACTTGTGGTTTAAAACATCCGTGGTTTATTATTTCTCATAGTCCTGTGGGCTGCCTGGGCAGTTCTGCTAAACAGGTTTCGGCTGGGTCTTACTTCCCTCCGTCTTTGCGTGCCGAGTTATTATCATTATTATTTTGAAAATTGTTTGCCGGTTGCATGTTTTACCTTGTTGGGTGCAGGATGTTTTTATGTATCTACAAATATTCTCAAGCTTCGTTCGGGGATACAGTTAAATTACCCAGAAACAATTTGATCCTTTCAGGTCTTGCTTTTAAGATTTGTTAGGTGGGATGAGAGCAGCATTTAGGGTCTAGGGCTAATCATTTCCAAGATAAGACCCTCCGGAATGCTCAGCCCAGTGCCCCAGGAATTGGGAGGTTGTCCAGCCTGGCTGTGTGAGCTCCAGTGCAGTTCGCTCTAATTCAATGATGGTTCTTTCCGCAGCCTCGGGAAGGTTCTTGTGTGTGTGTGTGCCGATGAGTACTCACGGGGGCCCTTTGCAGATCTCCGGAGTTCTCTCTGCAACACTCTTCTCTCAGGTACCCAGCCCCTGTCTTGCTCCCCCTGGGTTCTC
This sequence comes from Hipposideros armiger, assembly GCF_001890085.2. Lineage (NCBI taxonomy): Eukaryota > Metazoa > Chordata > Mammalia > Chiroptera > Hipposideridae > Hipposideros > Hipposideros armiger. The sequence continues at coordinate 4,362,629 of NW_017731404.1, forward strand.
TCCCCCCCCCTCCAGGTGGGGAGAGGAGGGCCCATCCTCAGAGGAGCAATTTTGTTGACCATGCAGGTGGCACTGGCATGGCTGGGGCCCCCCCCGCACCCCCACACCTGTTGAGTTTGCGATGCCTCTTAACCATCCCAGTGGAGAGTCATTGAAATACTGGAAGAGTCGCCTGGACTGCTGATATATTCAAGGTGAGTCACAGACTCAGATGGGTCTCCTGTGGAATGTAATGCTGCCAGTCAAGCAAAGGCCTTGACATTTGGGATAGCCCATTGGGATCAAACTGGCATCTGTAACTCCTCATTATTTCCAGTATTAGGTCTTTGATTTGGTCCCTGAGCTTTCAAACTTTAGCTTTGTCTCTTCCCTGTTCAGCTAAAGGAAAACCATAAATTGGTGATTCCAGTAACCCCTGATTTTAAAAATACATGGAAGAGACTTTACTTTTGACTAACAGGCCACTGTGTTATTGGTCACTAATAGCAGCTAACGTGCTGGCATGCATGAATGATTTGTTTTAAAAAATATTAGTTGGAAAGTATTCAAGGTATGCTTGTAATAATATCACTCTCACTCACCAGCTTCTGTATTAGCCAAGACTCTTGTGCAGATTGTGGAAGTCCAACTCGAAGGTGCTTAAGCAAAACTCTTCAAACAAATCCCCCTACACAAATGGAATTTATAGGCTCACTTAGCTCAAAGCTTAAGTGGTAGGGAGGCAGGACCTAATTCAAAGTCTTCAGATCTCTCTCTCTCTCTCTCTCTCTCTCTCTCTCTCTCTCTCTCTCTCTCTCTCTCTCTCTCTCTCTTTCTCTCTGTCTCCTTCCCTCCCTCCCTCTCTCCGTGTCTCTTTTTCTCTCTTCCTCTTAGTCTGCTTGCCTCTCCCTGTCTTTATTCTCAGCTTGGCAGGACGAAGTTTTTGTTGGCCTTAAGGTTTTGATCTCAGAGAGAAGTGGAGAACACTTTCCCAATATCTTTGGCAAAAGCACTGTGGGGAGGGGATCCCACTTGGCCAGGCTTGGCCCGCCTGCCCATCCTTGATGTGGGTCAGGAGAAGGTCCGGTCCACAGGGCCATGTGACTCGAGCAGGATTCCGATGGCTCAGGACTTCTCATCCTCAGCAGCACTAATATTCTGGGCCGTATAATTCTTTGCAGTGGGGGTGTCCTGTGCATGGTAAGACGCTGAGCAGTATTCTTGGTCTCTCTCCATTAGATTCCAGTACTAACTCTCCGCTCCACCCATTGTGACAACCAAGAAAGTCTCCAGATGTTGCCGAATGTCCCCTGGCAGACACAATGGCCCCCAATGAAAACCGTTCTATGGAGTGGGAGTAGCTTTCCATGGGTAGGGAAGCTGTGTGAACAAACAAGCCTACCACCCACTCCCACGTGTTTTCGGAGCAGAGCAGAAGGAGGTGAGCCTATAACTGGAATTCATTCCTGTATCATGAACCACTGTAATGGTTACGATTTAGTGCTTTGCTTGAATTCTCATGAAATCATTTTGTGACAGGGTTCATAAAAATTTGGAGATGCCTGTGAAACTGTGAGATCAATATGAATGTCACAGCAGAACCAGAAGAGATGATCTGGCCTCATGATAAGACCTATAAACCAAGCCTGAAATACCAAGGTCTATTTTGAAGCAGTCTTGTCCGACCTTTCTTAAATGACTTAATCTCTTTAATCCTGGGCGTCCTCCAATACAAAAGATGATGAATGATATTAGACAAACCAATTAATGAAAGTCCTAGGTAAACTGTAATTGTCATGCAAACCAGCGGTATAATTTAAATGTCCTCTTCTTAACTGAATATGGAAGCCACTTGGGTGACTTCTGACTTTTTAGAATGGTCCACCCAGATGTCTCTGCGTTATTTATTCTGTAAATTTGGAGCATCATATTGGTTTTCTTCTTGTTCCCCCCTCCCTCTCTCCCTCCCTCCTTCCCTCTCTCTCTTGTTTTCCTTTTTTGGCTTGTTGGTTAATGTAAGAGAAGCTGATGTTGTAAGAAAGAGGATGGTTATTTTTATTTTCTAGTATGTTCCAAGAGGCAAAAGAATGGCTCACCTGGTTAATTACCAATCTCTTCTGTTCCTGCTGTTAAGAAAAAACAAAACAAAACAGGAAAGAACATTTCCAGTTCGTTGAGCTAACTGGTGGGTGAGAGTCCTAGAAATGATACTCTCCTTAGGAAGGCAGACATTATGTCCCAACAGCACACGATGTGTATGTTCTCAGCTTCCTGGCTCTGTTCCACCTTGGTAATAACCCAACCGGTTAATTCAGTGGGATTTAAGCTTCTGGTCTTTGTCTGAACAAATCAGAAATTGCCAGAAAACGTTTGAACAAATTGTGGAGCCCAGTTGTAGTCAAGGATAGACTATATCCCAGAAACAAACAAATGACCTAATCCGTGTCAGATGCAGGGGCTAAATGATTCATCTCTTAAAAGAGATTTATAGTTGGTGTTTACTTAACAAGTGAAAGAGAGAAAATTTGCTTCTTGATCTAAACCAGTTGGAGGAACATTTCAGCGTGTCACCTTTTGGAGCAAACATTGTTTGACTTTTGGAATAGATTCATGATTTATTACGCAAGACCCTCTTTAGCGTTTTTTGGTTAAGAATGCTGTGCTTGTTCCTTTTCTCTTTGTCGAAACAGGCTTTTCCTGGGTGATATTTCTTGTGATCACTATCAGTGGATCACTTTTCATAGTCTTGTTTCAAATCTCACAATTGCTGAATGAATGCATACATTTCCCGACCAGGACCATATCTTCTAAAAGATACTTTCTTCTCAGAGTAAAGCTATGGATATTTCAGCATTCTTTAAGTTGAAGACTACACTAATATTCCTCATGATTTACATGTGAATAGTACAAACTACAGGAAATGAGAGAGAGAGAGAGAG
>NW_017731404.1:4365702-4388685 GCF_001890085.2 Hipposideros armiger
GAGAGAGAGAGAGAGAGAGAGAGAGAGGAAAATTTTATTATGTGCTTGGCAAGGAGGTTCTGTATGTTTATAGTCTGAGACCGGATACTGCAAAAATTTTTCTGTTGTTGTTAGGGAGGGCCCACATTCCCATCCCATTCCCCCCTCCCCTCAACCCCCAACAGCCTTGGCTTTTGAGTCAAAATAGCCCTCTTTCCTACACTTAATAGGACAGGAGGAGATGGTTCCCCCCCCCCCCCCTTGGCATATTTCTACAGCTGGGAGCTAAGCAAGCAAGGAGGCTGATTAATCGAGTTCTAGCTCAGCACATTATTATCCTCCTTGCATCTTCCAACAGTTTCTGTTTTGTTTGTCGTAAGGACCTATTTCCTTTCTAATGAAATTTTGGAATGACCTTCTCGTTTGAATGTTTGTTTCTGGGGCCTTTGGGGTTTTCGTCACTGGTATTGTTATTTCGACTGGCAAGTGGATCTTATTATATCTGTGAACTCCTGCAGACACAAAATCATGGGTGAGTTGAGAGAAGAGACATATGTGAGTGTGTGGTATGGGAGAATGAAGGAGTCACTTCTGCTTTTCCAAATATGTCCTCAGATACACATAGCTGTCCCCCACGGGTTATTCTAACTGCTTTTCAGTTTTGAAGTGCCAACAAACAGACATAATAACCCAAATCCTTCTTCTTACTCAAGGATATCAGAACTCTGGCTACAACCTCATTTTTTAAAAGCATAACATTTTAGTGACTAGAACAAAATTCTTTCCCAGGGCTCCCTCAGATAATGGCTCCCCAAATAACATGTCATAGGCATGAGTCAGTCTCAGGAGCTGACCATGAAGCCACTGGCCACGCTTCTATTTTTAAAAAAATCACTCAGAAAAACTGGAAATCATTTTAGAAAACAAAGGAAACACTCTTTGTCCTCTCTTTCCCTTTTGTTTTCTTTTTTTTGGGGGGGGGGCGGGGATAAGAACAGACAGAGCCTTTGTTTCATGTACAGCCAAAATCTAGAAATAAAACAAACACAGTAGAACTCTTTCTTAAGTGGTAGGCACAGCCCTAATTCCCACAGTTGAGGGATCTGGTCTCCATCAAAATTTTAGTGTGTGGGGTTTGGTGTCCACAACACAATATGATCTGTGGTCTACCTAGGGTTCCCTCACTATGAAAACAAAAACATTGAAATGATTTATTTGATTAGATTTGAATCCACTAAATACAGCCCTTGAGTCCTGTACAAAATCTCATTGTTCTAATATCAAACCAACGTAGGGTCCATTGTCAAGTTTAATTAAAATGCAGTGAACCTGTGGCAACTGTGTATGATGGAATTCATCAACTAATAAACAGCTCTCTTGGACTGCGCACACCTGATGTTTTAAGGGCTTGCTGATGATCAAAGTTCAACCACATTTTATAGTTTCGGCAGTTCCACTGCTTGCGTTTTTGTTTACTTTCATTTCCCCTGTGCAGAGCTCTCTAATCTGGGCTCCAGTTTTTCTACTATACTATGGAGAGCTGCTCAAATTACCCTATTCCAGTAAGAGCAATACTCTTAATATGGGAGATTTTCAAGGTGTCTCTCCCCACTTTAAACAGAATTCCCACGATTCTGCATTTATTCTGTAGATACAGGAAACAATTATTGTTTGGAATTAAAGTAGGCCCTTGAGGGATATGAAGCTATGGTTGTCTCCCCCATTTCCCCGCCACCTTCGTCATCAGACATGGGTTTTGTTTTATCCGAATTAAATAAAAATGGATGATGTGGTTGCAAATAGCTACAGGGAGGGGAAAATCTGTTTGTAAGGTCTTTATTACTTGTGCTTAAATAAGATTGTACTCTGATCCGTGCTGACTGTTTACAAGGGAAAATCATTATTCCTGGCTCCTAAGTCTAGAAATCTATCAGAGAAGAAGGCACACAATATTTCAACCGTTTTTGTTCTTTCTGTTTCCCTGTGAGTATTCATTCAATTTTTTGGCCGAGCATACAATAAAAGAACGGGCTGTAAGCCTGTTTTTCGAGAAATCAAAATTTACTTAATTCTTTGGATAATCAAATATTACTTCCTCAGAAAGGTGTTCCAATGATGAACAACCTCTAGGAAATACTGCCAGAGGCCCCTCCTTCAATCTCCATTTTCTTGCCCTGATACATTTTTATTCAAATCATTATCAATACAGGGTATTATATTAATATGCATATTTACTTACTGACTTGTAAACCTCTAGAACAGTGCTACCCAACAGAAGTATAATGCAAGCAACATATAAAATTTAAAATTTTCTAGGAGCCATGTTAAAAAGGTACAAAGAAACAGGTGAAATCAACGATGATAATGTTTTATTGAACTCAATATCTCCCCAGTATTGTCATTTCCACATCAAATCCATATAAAATGATGGTTAATGAGATGTTATATATTCATTTCTTGGACTAAGTCTTTAAAATCTGGTGTATTTTTTACACTCACGGCACATCTCAATCCTGACGAGCCACCTTTCACGTGCTCAATGGCCACAGGTGGCTTGTGGCTGCCATATTGGACTGCCTAGCTCTGGGATATAAGCTCCAGGTGGTTAGTGATGTTTTGTGCACCAGAGCAAATAAATACTAGGGGCATACCAAGTGCATAGTAAATAGTCAGTGAAATAGCAAAGAATATTAAAATTATAAGAGCCACAACTATTTAGCCAAAGGCCTGTGTAGTAGATGATTTTTAGCATTCTGGAGTGCCTCTGGTTGTCTCTCTTTCCTAACATCTCTCTTTTGCCTACCATACTCTAAGAGTATCAAAATGCAAGAAATGTCCCTTTGGCCGTTTATTCTGCCATTGAACGAGTTTTGCTGGGAAAACTCAGCAGCAACTCTCTACCCACACACCCCTCATGAAAGCCCGATTCCCGCTTGTGTTTTCCCCTCATGGTTCTATGCTCTCTCCCTTTCATCAATTCTCAAGCTGCCTCATCAGCAATGGTTCATAACATTAAAAATGATCGCACATCCCTTGATGTGTTGGCAATAATACCTCTCCACTTGCTTTTCCTTCAGTCAAGCCCAGCAAACAACAAGTGCACCTTCTTTGTGTCACACACCATGGAGGTCCGTGCTGCAGACACCCTGCAGGATAGCGAGAATGTCTCTCTCTGCCTTTGAAGACCTTTCAGTCCGGTGGGGAAGAAAGACACACAGGAATGACTATGATGACACAGGAGAGTGTGGTGGCAAAGGCACGGGCTCTGGAGAAAGACAGCGTTCAGATCTTGGCACTGCCACTTACTAGTTATATGGGCTTGACCTGGTCACGATCATCTCTGCGCCTTAGTTTTTTCATCTGTAAAATGGGCATAACGATAGTATGCAGCACATACTGTTGTTGTGAGGATTAAATGATGCCTATGTTTATATCTATATATCATTTAGATCTATATCTATATCATCTACATCTATATCCATACCTGTATATGTATATGAATCTTCATTGCACTATTACACCCCATAGAAAGGAGTAGCCTTGCATCATGGTCAGCTGTGGTCTAGAGACATATTTATCTAATATATTAAACATACTAGAATATTAGAGGAGTATCTGGCATTTGGCATGGCATATAGTAAATCCTAAGTGTCAGCTATTATTATTATTAATATTGGAAGAAGATAGACCTTTAGGAAAATTCAGGGGCACACCAGCCCAGACGGTGAAGTGTCAGGTGACACTTCCTGGAGGAAGCGCCATCACTAGTGAAACCTGTGAAGGGGCCCAAGTTGGCCAGCTTAAGTGTTGAAGGGGGAGGAAACAGCATGTGTAAAGGCCTGGAAACCAGAGCTTTATGGCAGTTTGAGGAACTGAAACAAATTGAGGCTGCCTAGAGCACAAGCCCAAAGGCCTCTGGGGACCAGGCAGAACATGTTAGGGTGAATCATATGAAATCGTTGATATTTGACTATTCTCAAGCTATAAAAATGGCAAAATTACCTACGGTTTAGCCTAATATGCCGTGTGTAAAAAACAGAAAACATAAACCCAAACAGCAGTCTCCTTGATGAATGGCATGGCATGGGAGACTGGGTCTCCCTCAGACAGCTGCTACCACTGGGCTGGCAGGACTTGTGGAGAAGAGAGTACCCCGCAACGGGGGTCTCCATGCACGTGAAGTTTTGGAGAGAGGGAGCCATGCCTATTTGCTGCTCAAACCCCAGTGTCTCCAGCGGTGCCTTACTCAGGCAATCAGCGGTTATTCATGAAATGAATGAATAAATGGATGATTTCACCTGTCTCATTGCTCAAGGGCAATACTTGCCCTTCGGTCCTATTTGTCTTAAGCTTTTCACTTTGGCCTGCAGGGACAGGGTTCAGGGTTTCGGTCAACAAGGATGCCCAGCTGAAAGGCAGCTTTCATGAGTGAGAGCCGTTGATTTTATCAAGCCTCCCTGGCCAGACTTCATCCTTCTGGATGGAAGTGTTGCAGTTTATTTCTTAGCCTCATCCTAGCATCTCTCTGCTCCCCAGCCTCCTTTGCTCCCTTGGCCCTCGGATCTATGATGTTACCCTTCCCTGGCTGTTGCCCAACTCTGTGATGGGGCGTGGCCGCTGGCGAGAACATTCTAGGTGCACAGCAGTCTCAATTTTGTCCAAGGGCCACATGACCCTTCCCTTCGCTTCCCAACACCACAATAAACACGTCAACAACATCCTGCTAGAACCCAAAGACGAGGAGCAAGAAACGTTCCTTTCTCTTTTCAAGTCTCTGTCCCTCAGACCCACCCCTCATCTATGCTCCAACACCCCACTTCTTCCTCACCAAATCTGGACCCTTACATCAATTGTTAATAATGAAACAATAAGGGTATAATAAGAGTAACATTACCTGAGAGCTTAGTATGTGTGAGAGATTTGTAAGAAGAGTTTTACATATATGATCTCATGGAGTCCTTACAACATAGATGCTATCATGACTCCCATTTTAGAGATGAAGAAACTGAGGCTACCTGAAGGAATTTGCCTAGAACACAGAGCTAGTCAGTGGGGGAACTGGGATTTGAACCAAGGACTGCCTGACTTAAGAGGCTCCACCTTTGACTATTATGCTGTACACACACACACACACACACACACACACACACACACACACATTTTATAAGCACTGAAGCAGTAAAAAGGCAGAACTTTGATCCTTACTCTGTCTTACAGTTCATGGTAAACTTTTCCAGAGAGATTCATCTCAACTTTGAAGAAACTATTTCTTTCCTTCCCCTCTTTCTTTCTTCCTTCCTCCCTCCTTCCTCTCTCCTTTCCTTCCTTTCATCCTTCATTCACCTTTTTTCACTCTTGAGAAACTCCCTGAGCCAGGCACTGTCACACCCGGGGAAGACGGGTGTGAACAGGACAAATACCTGTGGTTTTTGTCTTTGAAATCTGGCCTTAAGATGCTGCGGGCATAGAAACCACCAGGTAAGTTAATGGCAAGCCGCAGTCATTTTCCAAAAGGTCCCAGAGGTGTTGAAGCCACTGAGGTTGTAACTGTGGGGCGCCCCCACTGTGCAACTGAAGGTAAGGTCGTGGGTGCCAGGTGTGGCCACGCGAGGAAGTAAAAATATCATCTCTTTCCGGCTCAGAGGGCTGAGCGAGCACAGCTGCCTCCGGCCCAGTTTGTTCAGCCTGGGTCCTGAGTCCCTTCTCTTTCTCATCCTGAGTAGGATGGTGCTTTCCCAGGCTGTACGTTGAGTGGGTGCTTTTTCTTAGCGGCTGCCCTAGAGTTTGCAATATACATTTATATACATACATATTTATATACACAGATATCTTTCCAACTGACCCAAGTCCATTTGCAAACAACACTATACCGCTGTACAGATAGTACCCGTTCCTGACAGATACAAAATCACTCTAATCTCTCTCTCCCATTTCTGGAATCATCGCTGTCATTCGTTTCACTTAGACATAAGCATGTATATGTGCGTAAGAATACATCATTGAATACAGTGTTGTGGTTATCACTGTGAACAAACTGTTATCTGTTAGATCAATTAAGAACAAGAAAAATAAAAATTTCTTTTTGCCCTCCACTTTTTCTTCCTGTGCTGTATATCCAAGTTTCTGACCTAAATTATTTTTCTTGTCTCTAAAGAACATTTCTCCCAGTATTGTTGAGATAGATTGACATACAGCACTGTATGTACTTTTCAGGTGTACTGCGTAATGATTCGACTTACATACATTGTGAAATGATTACCACAGTAAGTGTAGTTAACATCCATCATCTCATATAGGTACAAAAAGAAAACGAAGAAAAACAAGGTTTTTTTTTTTCCCTTGTGATGAGAACTCAGGATTCACTCTCTTAACAACTTTCAAATATACCCTCCAGCTGTGTTAGCTGGAAGTTTGTACTATTCGACCCCCTTCTTCCAAATGAAGAACTTGTAACATTTCTTGCCAGACAGGTCTACTAAAAACAAATTTCCTCAATTTTTTGTTTGTCTCAGGAGGTCTTTATTTCTCTCTCACTTTTGAAGGAAAATTTTGCATGGAACAGAATTCTAGGTTGGTGGCTTTTTTTTTTTCTCTCAACGCTTTAAACATTCCAGTCCCCTTTCTTCTGATGTGAATGGTTCCTGAGAGGAAGTTGAACAATTGTCATTTTGTCTGCTCCTCCAGAGGCAAGGTGGTTTTTCCCTCTGACTTCCTTCAGGATTCCCCCCCCCCCTAAATTTGATTTTCTGCAATTTAAATATGATATGTCTAGAGGTAGTTTTTTTTTTTTTAACTAAAAAAATTTTCGGGGGAGGGGGTCATTTCTCCCGTTTGATGTCTCTGAGCTTCCTGGATCTGTGGTTTTGTGTCTGGCATTAATTTGGGGAAATTCTCAGTCATTATTGCTTCACATGTTTCTTCTGTTGCTTCCCCTCTTTCTTCTCCCTCTGTTATTCCCATTACAAGTATGTAACAGCTTTTGTAGTCACCCCGCAGTCCTTGGACATTTTATTTCTTTTCAGTGTTTGTTCTCTTTGCTTTTTGGTTTATGAAGATTCTATCGACGTGTCCCCAAGCTCAGGGATGCTTTCTGTATCCAGTCTACTAATAAGCCCATCAAAGGCAGTCTTCATTTCTGTTCCAGTGTTTGTTTGTTTGTTTGTTTTTTTATCTCTAGCTTTTTTTTTGGTTCTCTCTCAGCATTTCCATCCCCCTGTTCACATTGCCCATCTGTTTGTGCATGCTGTCCACTTTATCCATTGGAGCCCTTAGCATAATAATCATATGAGTTGTTTTAAATTCCAGGTCTGATAATTCCCTGCCATGTCCAATGCTTGCTCTATCTGTTCAAATGGTATTTTCTTGCTTTGTAGTATGCCTTGTAATTTTTTCCTGATCGTCTGACACGATGTACCCTGGTAAAAGGAACAGCTGTAAATAGGCCTTTAGTAATGTGGTGGTGAGGTGTGGGGGAGGGGAAGTATTCTACAGTCCTGGGCTCAGGTCTCAGTCCTTTGGTGAGGCTGTGCCTTTGAACTGTGAACGTCCCGAAAGTTTCTCAGTTCATCACATCTCATCACCCCCTTAAGTGGGGCGGGATGACTAGAACGGGCTGCAGTTAGGTGTTTCCCTTCCTCAGGTCAGTTGGGCTCTGGTAACCCAGCAAGGTAGACTCTGGTAACTATTGGGTCGTCGGGAAAGTCATGACTATTTTTCTACGTTTTTCAATGCAAAAACGCGTCATGACTTTCCTGAGGACCTAATTGTTTCCCCTTGAGGGGAGAACTTGTTAGAAGAGAGTGCTCTGGCCCCTTTCAAAATGGTGCCTTTCCCCCCGCCCCCTGCTGGAAGCACAGGGGACTTTTCTGGGACACTGGTCAAAGTCCTGGTCAAAGACTTGGAACCTGGTCAAAAGTCCTGGAGGTAAAAACTCACTCAAGTGTAGGGACAGCCTATGCCTGGGACCCCCTGGAGTTTTTGACTCTCAGATGTGTCCACACTGATCCTCTACCAATTCATCAATTTCAGGTCAGATTTCTCTGTCCCAGCACTACTTCCTATAGACATCCATATTCCAGAAAGTTGAGATTTTCTGTATTCACCTGTCTGTCTCTCCAATTTGGGGTGGCAGTGATTTGCCCTGTGATGTCACACCTCTAACAGATCTAAGAAGAACTGTTAATTTTCCCAGTTTGTTCAGCTGTTTCACTGTAGCTAGGATGGAGTGGTGACTTCTAAGCTCCTGGAACACAAGGCTAGAAGTCTGCCTGCCAGTTCTGAGAACCAAAAAAATGATTAACTGGAAATGTCAAGTAAAGAATTTTTTTTTTCATTTGTTGGGTTACAGGTTGAAATTTTAGGCTTCTGTTGGAAGTTTCAAAGGTACCTAAAAGGGAAAGCTTTGGCTGATGTGCTGGCCACATGTGGGAAATGTGTTATTGAAAAGCACATGGGTCCTGTGGATAGAAAAAAGCAAGCTTGAATTCTGCTTCTCAGTTGTGTGTCCCCAGGCCAGTCACTTCCCTTCTCTGAGCCTCGTTTTCTTATTCAGAAACTGGGTATTGGGACATTTACCAGACACCGTGGTGGGTATTGAAGGTAATTTGTATAAAGTGCAGAGCAGAAGGCATATTCCCAGTTATTTTATACATAATAGAAAAGAAACATTCTAGGTCATCATAGAAGTAGTTTTTATCCCCCCCTTTCCTTAACTATGAAAAGAAACTGAAAGACTGCTCACTTAATTCTACAAGAACACAGGAAGCTATTCAAGGTTTTCACAATGCAAACGGAGCTGAAGAACGTTATGTGGAAAGAAAATTCGGGCAACGCAGAAGGCACAATTCGTTATTCAAGTCTCTCCAACGATTCTGGGCACATCTGGCAAAGCGTAAGAGCTTTTCTCCTTGGAGCCTTGTCTTCACTGGGAAGCTTCCATCTTGAGGGAACCATTTTATAACGTATGTAGTCAATGTGTAGTGGAGTCGTTAAAAGCAGTAAAGTAAATCTTAATCAGTTATCAGATGCACCACTAAAAAAAAGTCTAGCCTGTGTATTGCTCAGCAGCAGGGTTTCCTTTTGTGGCTGGGAGAATAAGCTTATGTAAAGCACAAAAATACACCCCTCCCCCTTTGGAAATATCCAACTTCTGTTTCCTCCCCACTGTGAGGGAAGTGATACACTAAAATGAAGCGGTGGCTTCTCATGGTGGTTACCAACATACCCTTGGAGCCAGTCTGTCCTGGATTGGCAGCTTGGGCTGGCCCCCCACTTGTCCTTGTGTGACCTTGGGCAAATTCACTAACTTCTTTCAGCCTCCATTTTCTCACCTGTAACATGGCAGTTGTTACCAAAATGAAATAGTGATAATCCCTGAAAAGAACCCAGCTCAGTGCTTGGTGAAGGTTAGCTACGGTGATTTCTAGAAAAGGGCTGGTGTAGTACATTCTCAATCTCTAAAGGCTTCTCTGGAAACAGTAACTGAGAAAGGCTGTGTTGAAATGAAAGAGACAATGCAGAGCACGTTTAGAAAGCGGAGAAAGTATAGAATTTGGGATGACCGGGAGCGACCTTGCCACCCGGAAGAGACCCCCCTGTGACTTTTGCTTTTCCTAGAATCACTTCCATATCTGAGTGGGCTGTAAGTGAACCAAGACGGCAAGAGATTGGGGAAGAGCGAAGTGGAAGTGGGGAAGTGCTTCATCTCAAGAAGGGGCCGGTAGAGTTACGCAGCTTCCCAGAGCTGGGCAGAACCTGGGAACTCGCATACGCGCTCGTATAAGGAGAGGGCGGGCTGAGTCCAAGCACATGCAGCTCTTACAACACGACCAGGCTCCCACTAAGGCCGGCTTCACACGGGGCAGCTGCATCTGTCACCCCGTTCCCAAGGGGCACAGAACTGCCCACAGAGGGATCAAACTGGTTCTTGGGGGGGGGGGAACCTTACTCTTTTTATAAATAAAGCACACAGATGTGTATCGTACATAAACAAATATACAGTACATTCGTGGTATTCACATTTCATTTCATGGGGGGCGGGGCATTAGAAAAAAATGTATAAAAAGGGCCCTGAGCGGTGCACATGAAGAACATGTTGGCTAACGCTAATCTAGTGGGGTGGGGGAACGTCGGAGAGGGCAGGTACTCAATATAAGACTGTAAAATTGGAGGGACCTCTGAGGGCAGAGGGGGTGGTAGGTAGTTGGAGGAGGGGTTTTCCATGAGCAGTAAGCAAATTAAGGTGGGATATTTCCCCTGAAGTAGCAACATCACCCCCTTTCCTCTTCTAAGTTTGGAAGGTTGTGTTTTGGAGGGATAAGAGAACAACTATCCTGGGAATTCTGGCTCTGCTATTCAATTGCTGTGTGACCTTGGGCCAGCTACTGACCTCTCTGAGCCACATGTATAACCTGGGGCTAGTAATGCTAGAGTCTGTGTGAATGGGATCTTGTTTTTACACCATCCTCCTGGTCCTGTAAAAAGGTAGATGACCCAGTAATGGATGAAATTATCAGAAAAAGAAATCAGTTCCTTTGAGGCGAACTCCTACATGTTGACATTTTATTAAACTTTTAGTCTCTTTCTTCTGTTTAGCTCTGTTTTTTTGTTTGTTTTTTAAGATTTTATTGGGGAATTGGGGGAGGGGAACAGCATTGGGGAATAGGGGAGGGGAACAGACAAGTTGCTGTCCTTTTGTTCTTCAGTCTAGCTTCACTGGCCCATATTGGTATTATCACTGCGCTCTTCCTGGGTGAGGCAGTTGCTTGCTGGCCATTGGATGGCCACTCACGGCTGCTCATGGCAGCTCACAAAAGCTCACGCCCACTGCGGGAGAGTCCCACTGCAGCCTACGCCGTTGCCAGCGACTCACGGCAGCCCAGCTCCAGGTGGAGCTGTTGTTCACCATCTTAGCTGTAGAGGGCGCAGTGTCACTGACCCTCATGTGGGATCCGAACCGGGGTCCTGCTGCTCAGAGCTGGTGTCCCAAGCCAACTCCTAACCAATGCGCCACTCGGCCGGCCCTCTAGCTCTGGTTCTTAACTTTCTTTTGAAATTTCTGATGATACATACACTGTGGACAAATTTTGTGGCCAGTATCACACACACATTATTTTATTTAATCCTCACAACAGCCCTATGAAAGTTAGTACTTGATATATCAGTTTTTAAAAAATTGTTGCCATTTTAATAGGTTTGTGGTAGTATCTCATTGTGGGGTTAAAGGTGCTTGACATCTCATTTGCTTATTTGTCATCAGTGTGTATTCTTTTATTTGTGTCTGTTCAACTCTTGCCCATTTAAAAATATTGGGTGGTTTGTTTTCTTATGAACTTTTAAACATTTAAAAAATCACATTCTAGATAGAAATCCTTTGTTGGATATATGATTTGCAAATATTTTCTTCTAGTTTGTGGTTTGTCTTAAGACATTCTCTTAGGAGTGTCTTTCACAGAGTAAAAGTTTTAAATTTTGATGATATCCATTTTATAAAAACTTGATAAACGAATGAATGGATGACACATTTCTTTAACTTACTACCCTTCATCAGTTTCTCAAAAACTTTTACTCAATTCTTATTAAACATGTATCAGAATGTAAGAGTCACAAAGCCAGGACTTTTGTCTGCATATTATTTATCTCTTGCTGTGTAGCTAATTACCCTAAATCTTAGCAGCTTAAAATAAACATTTCTTATCTCACACCCTTTCTGAGGTCAGGAATCGCTGATTGCAGTCTGGATGGACGGTTCTGGCTTAGGGTCTCTCACAAGCAGTCACAATAGAGTCAAGATGTTAGCTGGGGCTGCCAGTGTCTCAAAGGCTTGACTTGAGTTCGAGGATCAGCTTCTCAGGTGGCACACGCACATGGCAATTGGCTGGAGGCCTCAGTTCCTTACCACGTGGACCTTTCCATAGTGCTGCTTGAATGTTCTCATGACATGGCAGCTGGTTTCCAGAGCAAAAGAGTAAGGAGAAAACTGCAATGTGTTGTATGACTCCTCTTGGCTGTTACCCAATGTCCTTTGCATAATATTCTACTCCTTAGAAACAAGTTACCCTCAAAGGGAGAGGAAATTATTAGCCTCTGCCTCTGGAAGGGGGTGGTGTCAAAGAATTTGTGAATAGATTTTAAAACCACTGTCGTTCTTTTGTCAAAGCTATGTTTCTAGCATCTAGATATGCTTGGCTTATGTAGTAGGTACTTACTCAGGGCTGGTTTCAGGTTGGCAGGCCTTGAAAGTTTTACAATTTGTGGGATTTCCTTAGGAAAAAGAATACAACACTAGTTATGAAAAGTAAATACTTAAATAAAAGAAAAAATACTACAAATTAAAAAAATTTTAGAGCTGGAAAATATCACTAATATTAAAAAAAAAATCCCACCAAATCACATCTTTTAAAAATAATGAACTACTTGACTTTTCCTATAATATCTTTTTTCCTGAATATTTTGACCACAAACTTTCTGATTGCCTGTTAAATATGACAGTGATTCTGGGTTATTATTTTCTATAGAGAGACTACTAGAAAGAGAATTTAGTCTTTCTGCCATCAGGATTGACAAAAAAATTTTATTACTGTCAATTTAGAAAAATTTCTTTTGGCTTCACTACTTATTACTGTATGGAGATGTACATATTTAGGATTGTTGTGTCAAATTTGGGAAAGTATCTGTGAAGTTTTTTCATATATGACCTCTAAGATTTCAGGCAATTCAAGTTTTCTTGGATAGTGATGAAACTTAAAAACTCTTTGCATGATGATATCCCTTAACCACTTTGTCCTTGCTGTCTTCTTTGTAAAGATGGAGCGTGCATTTCATGTTATCTTGGTCAAATGTCAATATTTCAGCAAGAGCATTACTTCTTTTTTCTAGGTGATCATACCATTTACTCTTTTTTATTAATCAGATTATAGTAATTGTTAATTTTATGTGTCAATTTGACTAAATCATGGGTTGCCCAGAAATTGGTTAAACCTTATTTCTGGGTGTGTCTGCGAGGGTGTTTCCAGATGAAATGAACATTTGAATCAGTGGCTTCTGCTAAAGCAGTGTACCCTCCCCAGAATGGGTGGGCATCATCTAGTCTGTTGAGGGCCTGAATAGAACAAAAAGGCAGAGGAAGGTAGAATTTGGCTCTTCCTGCCGGATTGCGTGAACTAGGACATTGATCTTTATCTGCCCTTGGCACTCCTGGTTCTCAAACCTTTGGGTTTGGACGGAACTACACCACCAGCTCTCCTGGGTCTCCAGCTTCCAGACAAAGGGTGTGGGATTCCTCAGCCTCCATAACTGTGCGAGCCAATCCCTCATAATAATCTCTTCCTATATATGTATACCCTATTGGTTCTATTTTTATGGAGAACCCTGATTAATACAATGATTAAATAACCCAATTGCCTTGTCATTACTTTCATTCAAAATTATCTCTTGCTTTTTACTGGTGTGACCTATGCTATATTTTAACAGAGAACTCACCAGAGTTCCAAGGTCAAGATGCATCAAATACAAGCAGTGACCTGATAGGTTGGAAATGCACTAAAGGTAAATATCCCGTGTGTCTTCACACACATACTTGCTATTGGTGGAACTGTCACACTGAAATTTAAATTCCAATGTCCATATATACAGTGTTACTGGAACATTCACGCACTTATTGTGTATGGCTGCTTTCACGCTACCATGTCAGAGTTGAGTAATTGTGACACAGGCCGCATGGCTTACAAAGTTAAAATATTTACTATTTGGCGCTTTACAGAAAATCTGTTGACCGACCTCTGTCCTGTGGCAATGAGTAAGAGACACCCTTACCCTCTTGGCCTCACTGAAGCAATGGCCATTTTCCAGTCCCTAGAACACAAGCTCTACCGCCTCACAATCACCCTCCCTGCTGTTCTGTCTGTTCTTCTCTCTCCCAGCCATGTTTTCGTCTGATCCCGCTTATTCCTGAGACAGTTTCACCTAGCTAGAGAAGGCTCCTCTGGCCACCTGTCTAAAACAGGTCTTCTCTGTTATCCTTAACCATTGTTTCCTGTTCTTTTCAATCATGGTCCTGCCCATGGTTTGTGACGATTGATTTGTCGCCTTAGTTAAAGTTGCTACACTTTTTATTTTGCAAATTTCCTGTACTGTGGTGGGTGAGAGTGTGGGCTCTGAAACCAGACAGCCTAGGTTCACATCCCAGCTTTGTCCCTGACAAATTGTGGGAGCATGGGTACGTCACCTATCCTCTTGGTACCTCTGTTTTCTCATCTGTAAAATGGGGATAATCATAGTAGCTAGCACATTACGTTTTGAGGATTAAATAAATTGGTGTTGGTAAAGCACTAAGAACATTGCCTGGTCTGTGGTAACCCTTGATGGAAGTTAACTATTAATACTCAACACCGTAACTTCAAGGTCTAGATCAAAAGAGCATAACTAGTATCTCTTTAAGTGAACACACTTTTTTTTTTTTTTTTGGAATGAAGCATTTGTGGAATGAAGGCTTTACCTAGTGCTAAATTAAGAAATGAGTGCCTCATAGGTCTCCTATTCTTTAACCATATGCTGCTTCATTTAAACATTATGGGCCCCAAGTTTCAATTAGTACATGAAAAGCTGTAATCGATCTTGACTTACATAACAAAGTCAAATCAGTAAGGCAAGTGTTTGAAGCATTTTTAAAAGTTAAAGTTGCTTCTCCCCCATCTCTTAGTATCTATATTGGTATGGCCAAGGCTGGATTAAGACCTATACATGTTACAGGTCCTACATCAGTCAGCTATTGCGATAATAATGCCATGCAACAAATTGCCCCAAACTCAGTGGCTTAAAACAGCATCTGCTGTTTTAAAAGCATCTGCAAATTGGCTCGTTTTCAGATGATCTAGACTGTGCTGGGCTGGGCTTCAAGTTGTAGGTTGCATCCAGGTTTGCTCTAGGTGTCTTTCTTCCTCCTTGAATGAGCAAGCATGGACATCTCATGGCCATCTTGGCGTGGGTCATGCTCACTAGTAGCCAATGGTCAAGTCCAACACCAGCCAGGCAGGGAAGTATATCCCACCCAAAGCAGGGGCGGGGGAGGAGTATTTTCTGAACCACAATACACACTATCTCAGGACCGGTAACCAATTGAAAATTAAAATAAAAATCGAACTAAAATGAAAATTTAAGTTACGTTATTTTAAAGAGACAAAAACATATGTGTATGTTGAAATGAAAAATAACTTTTCTGAATTTTCTGGTTGTTTCCTTTCACAGGCAAGAAGGGGTGGTGGCGACGTCCCTGCTTTTCTGGTCCTTCAAGTATATCTAGTCTTCATATTGGGCAAGCCAGCTCTGACGACGAGCTACCTTTTTGTATCCTAGTACCCGGCACATAGTAGGGATTTGATAAAGCTTGTTGAATGCCAATTGTTGAATTCTACAAATGTATGGCAAGTACATCAGAGTGTGATCGCTCTCTTTGCTTTACAGAAATTCAGGAACATTGTAGCCTTTGCATATCTCTACATCAAAGCTTCAGAAACAGTTACGGGGTGTGGAGGTGTACACAACTTCTAACACAGACGAGCATACCTTGGAGGCCTCCAAGCAAGACGCTGCCTCTGGGTTTTCTGTTTGTCTCTGTCTCCCCTGCGATGCAAATGAAATCATTTTCTCATCTGATGATGTTGAAGGGAAATGCATGCCTGGAAAAGAATCCACAGCGGGGAGAATGTAGATAAGTAAATAAACAGTTTAATGAGTACAAGACAAAATGTGAATGAAAGCCAGCTTTCAGAACCTCACATTTTCCTTTCATCCGCTGTTGATTCAATAATTACACCGTCAATTGCCACTTACACCAATGATCTTCTCTACCTATTAGTCTATAAATAGCTACAGTATATCTGTATTGATAGATAAAGAGGGAGGAAACCATCACAACTGAACAAACATGTTCTGACACAGTCACTCTGCAAATATGATAAAGTTCAGATTCTAACAAGGCTAGTAGTTCCTGACCTAAAAGATATCACACAGTGTTATACATTTTAATAATGATAACTACCTTTTAAGTGAAAACCTAACATATGCCACACATTGGGTTAAGTGAGAAGTATTTTGACATCTCTGTCTCTTCCTGGGTTGTTTCTAACCCATGTAACAGCACTGCCAGGTTACAATGTATGCACATATTACAGAAGGGAGCACAGAGATCCAGCAAGAAGCTTCAGCCTGCATTTGAACTCTGTCATGCTTCCCTAGAAAATAGGGCTGTGTCCAAAGTTGAGTACCTACCTGTGTACAGAGAGGGCCAATGGAGGACAAGCAAGGGAGTCATATAGACATCCACGGGGCCGTCATGTCTTCTTTATTTCTTGCACCAGGATCAACATAAAAGCACATCTAACCTGGGAAGCCACCTCGGGGACACCCTATAAAAATTTGTTATACATCTCCATTTTGCCCCTCTTTATTTATTTAGTGCTGAGCATCTTTTAGTAGATGACTACAATAGGCGTGGTAAGCATGTCACCTGGATTATCAAGTGCCTCTGGTTGAAAATGTTCGCCCTCAGAGCCATCAATGAAACCCAAGATGCAATCTTACAAGCTGGTGATAAAGCTTCACACAGCCTCTGCTGTGAGGAGGCCTTAATTATGTGTGATTTTTCTAGCAGTATCTGTAGATTAAGCAGATAAGATGTCTCCTTTCTGTCTGCTGCATGCCTTGAACTGGCACCCTTATTGAATCATGACTGTTAGCTGTCCTTGGCTGTGGATTAAGGCACCAGAAGCTTCCATTCCCATTCAGCTGGTCCACGCAAAGCTCATTATTGTGCTCCTGTTTGAAATTCAAAGGAAAAGAACAACAATTAGGTAACTGTGCAATGTCAAGGGAGCAATTTGGGTTGAAAAGCCTCAGAAAACAGCCTTCAGTGAAAACAAAACAAAACAAAACAAAAAGTACTTTTAGGATGCTTTTTTTAAAAAATAAATTTAGGAGTACCTTTAAAAACAAAACAAAAAAACAAAACGAAAAAACAGAAGGGTTTCTGCCTTTCCAGTTAAGAGCAATCTTTAAAAGGCATCCACACACACAAAAAAATGTTGGCTCTGTTTTCTGAATCGCTAGTTGGGAGAACAAAAGAAGCAAGGGAAAGTTTGACTTGACTTCCTCTGCAATTTGTTTATATCATCCGAGCAGAAAGAATCTCAGGGCTAGGCTGGCCACTTCCTGAATGAAGAAGAGAGAAAGAAAAAGGCTCCCGTGTCAACTTCACTGAGATGTGCAAAGTGATCAGCAGAAATCCCGATGGACTCCGAGGAGCCCAGAGGCCAAAGGAATTCAGCTACATTGTGACAAGATAACTGCAAAGTCCCAATGGCGAGTCACCAGATACTCCCCCACCCCCTCCCAGTGGCCACAGAAAGGACTGCTTCCTGGAAGCCCGGGCTCTCTAAGCGTGTTGCTATGGAGTCAGCTTCATCCAAGATAATGTGTCCATCAATCCATTTCAAAAACAGCCATGGAGGCAATGGAATAGCATTGAAATGATAAATATTTACTTGTAAATAATGTCCAAGTCAGACATAACTGAAATGATAAGGTTCTGTTGACTTCTCTCTGTAGTAGCCAGCTGAAACGGCCAAACCAGTTAGGTCACTTTTTTTTTTTTTTGTCAGGCACGCACTAAATCACTGGCAACACACTTCAGGGATCTTACAGGAGGGAGATTTTCTCTCTCACTAGGTTCTCCTGGGCAGAATGTCTGTATTCCTGGCCCTCCTGCCGCCCCCCCCCCGCCCCTTTTCTTAAAAACCAACTCGAGGCTGGCTGAGCTCATCCGATGATTGCTGGTAGCTTCCTGCCACTTGTCTTTGTACTCTGGGAGTGAGGCCTAAGGATTGAGATGAAAAAAACCGTCAGACTGCTCTCCTCTTCGCAAAATCTCCCCTGTGCAGTTTTCCAGCTTGCCTTTTCACTCCTGTCTCCTGTTGAAGTCTGCCATAGCTGGCCTATTAAAGAGAAATTTGAAATCAGTGGGTCAAAGGGCTCAGGAAGAGAAAGATACAGTTAAGCAGTGACAGTACTGGCTCGGCACCCTTATTGGAGACTGATCCCATTGGCCTTTGGAACACTTGAAGGGGATTGCAAAACATGCAGATAGAAAAGAGAGATAGAAGGGAGAGACGGGATGGAGAGATTAAAAAAGCTTACCTTTCCTCTGACAGGGTGGGTCCCTCTTACTAAGGTACATCTCTTGGTGAGTGACGGGAAGCTCAGGTGCCATGCAGTAAGCTCGGAGGCCATTTGAATGATGAATAATCTTAACATGAAGTGATTTCAAACCTCACAGCTTCCTATTGGAAGTTTTCCTTCCAATTTGGAGACAGATTTCAATCAATTCTCTTGTCTGATTCCTGCTTTCTGCCAACCCTCCGCTGTTAGTGTTTTCAAGAAAAGACCTGGGTCGACAGTCATTTGAGAACTTCAAAAACTCACTGTTCAATTAGCCGTCTTTTGAATTCCTTTTGACGGCTGGCTAAATATGGGTTCAAAGTGCTTTTCGTGAGTCGGACTAATCTTGGTGCGAGGAGACAATTTTCTGTGTGTTACGACACTGAAAAGTCATGTTTTAACAGCAGCATTGCTACAAGAGCTGGAAATTTCATTTTCCTAGGATGTTCTGCTCAATTCTGTTTTATAGATATATGAACATTTCAAAGTACAAAGAGCTATTATATAAAAAGGACACTTGGATAATCCTCATAAAGCTTCCCTTGTGCTTTTGTGGAATGTTTACAAGGTTAATAAGTATGCTTTTTCATCACTGTATGTTTTACATGACTCAACCATTGCTCCCATACCTATCTGCACACCTCTGGAGCTGCTTGGATGGAGCGGGAGATAGCCTTTGTCTCCCATTGATTTGGAAACAAAAGACTCAGGGGGGAAAAAAAAGCTTACTTTGCAGCTGAATGCCATATGCAGATGGCTGAATTGTTGATTAAATTAAACCAAGGCCCTGAAAGACTTTTTCTTTCAAGCCTTACAACAGAAAGAATACTCTTAGAGAGTAGTTATGGCCGTGTGGTTGAATTTGCCCTCCAGTCTTCCTCTATCCCATTGTGCTTGGGTCTAACACGGGGTTATTTAAGTCACGAAGGGAAGTCTTCAGGGATAATAAAGAGGAATCCACAGAAGAGAAGTAGTCTCTTCTTAGTTACTGTGTCTTTCTTAGGTGGGAAATAACACGTGGACATCGTAAGTAAACAATGCCCTTCACTCATTTTCTCCATTCTTCGTCTGTAGACCCAAGGCTCTGATCTTTGGCACTAGTGACTGGATCATTCTTCATCCTGGAGGCTGTACCCTGTAGGGTGTTTACCCCTGGAAGTGGGGTGGGTGGGTTTGGATGGCCTCTGGTGGAGAACCACTGTTTTGCATCAGCCTACCCACAGAACCCTGCTTGAAGAAGATTAGTTTAGGGCACAGCCAGGGGGAGTGAAAATGACTGATTCCAAAGTAGTTATTTTAATCAGATTCATAGAATTAGAACTGAAAATATGACAGAGAGGAAGGGGACTTAGAGATAACTGAACAGCCAGCCCCTCATTTGACGGGTGAGGACCACAAGATACACAATTAGGTGGTGAGTGAAGACTGACTTACTACTTTTTATGTTTATTATTTTTTTCTTGTTGTTTTAAGTAGAACCTGGTTTCACGTACCTATCATAGTACCCCTCCTACTGGTAAGTATTTAGAGGAGGCTGAAAACAATGTGCCCCAGGCTCTTCTCCTGAAAACCTTGGAGTGATATTTACTAATTACATTCTCAGTGGGTAAATGTACGCAATAATAAAATACACATGTATTTCATGCACTACTGTTAGGATAATAGATAAAAAGTGTATTGTAGGGACAGCCGGTTAGCTCACTTGGTTAGAGCGCAGTGCTCATAACACCAAGGTTGCTGGTTCAATCCCCGCATGGGCCACTGAGATGTGCCCTCCACAACTAGATTGAAACAACTATTTGATTTGAAGCTGATGGGTCCTGGAAAAACACACTGTTCCCCAATTAAAACAACAACAACAACAACTGTATTGTAATGACTGTGAATAAATATGGCTATAAGAAGTTTAGAAATATTTTGATATATAAAGATATAGCTCTTTTTCTCCAGTAGGTTTTATCCACATTGACCATTTTAATTGAATATCTACAAAAGAGCAGCAATGCCTAGAGGCACGTACCCTGAGTCCTATATACACCAAGCTAATACAGCTATCAGTGTTTGATTTTTACTTTTTTAAAAGTAAGCTTTAAATTATGAGCTGTTTCGAATACTATGACAAGTGGACAGAGTAGTGTAACAGCCGTGTGCCCACTGCGAAGCTTCACTGGGTTCCAGCTCTCCCATTTCAGGGCTCTTATTGGTCCTTCTGGCAGAGAGAATTCATCCCTCATTTATCTGCAGGGCTCATTCCGTCCTTCCCTTTACCCAGGTGGCTGCTGAAATGGCACCTCCTCCGGCAGGCCTCCTGACTGTCCTCTATAGTGGCTGCAACTACAAAATGTATTGTAAATAATAATAATAATAATAATAATAACAATAATGGCACCATACATCTCTCCTGGTCACTTGGCACCCAGCCCTGCTGTAATTTTTCCTCATAGCACTTATATTACTATATAGTTATATATCATATGTATTATATATTTGGTTCACTTGTTTATTGTCTGTTTCCTCCAACTAGAATCGAGGCTGTGACCTCCCCTGAAGGCTTTATCTACCAGTGTCCAGAACAATGCCTGGCACACAGTAGGCGCTCAGTAAATATCTGCTGAATGGAAGTATTGTTGTCCAGGCAAACTTTGTAGTCTGGTAACCATTTGTGTGGGTTAATGAATTCTCACAGTGGTGTAAATGACCTTTGTCTTTTTAAGCGTAATAAGATTATATTTACTATTTAACTGGTTTGGCACGACAAGTTAAATATTTCAAGCAGTTAATCATTTATTTATCTTAAATAATGGGGTTTGTTTTTTAATAGAGAAAAGTCTAATGAAGAAAATACAAACGGACTCTCAGTGAAGCCCTACTGATTTTTGAACAAGCAAACGAACAAGTAATAAAAAACTACATGCTTATGATTAGAAACTTCAAATGTTATAGAAAGTTATACAATAAAAAGTAGAAGACATTCCCTGTCTCCTTTTCTGGTTCTTGTCACCAAAAGAAAACCCTGTAACCAATGTCTCATGGATTATTCCAGAAATGTTTTTCCATGCCTACAGGCAAAATTTACCAGCAAAATATACATTCTTGTAAATTGCCTTGAACACACACACACAGACACACACACACACACACACCAGTAGCGTTACTGCCACAACACTTGCACAATTTGTACTTAGATATTTATTTGTACAGTTATATGTTAAACATGTTTTGCCTCCACCTGACTCTGTCTACCACTTAATCCCAGTGCCTGGCACGTAGCAAACTTCATTACCTGTTGGCAAGTGAACGGGTAAATGGGTACACACTTCTTTAACAGTAGGCACTAGGCTTTTATTAATGTACCTTGACAGAAATCGAGTTCTTATACCATTAACGGATTCCTTTAAGATGCATATTCAGTAAACATTTATATTAAAAAGCTGATTGTGTTCTAGGTTTTTACATGAATTATCTCATGTGATCCTCAGGCAAATCTCCTAAAGAGGTTACTTTAATTCCTGCTCTTCAAAAGAGGAAATAGACTCGGAGACGTGAAAGCAAAACTATAGATTAAGATTTTAATATCAGGAAAAAGTTCTAGGCCTCTGTGCCTTACTGATATTTCTAAGTATCTTCCTTTTTGCCAATCTCAAAAGTCAGAAAGCAATAAACGTTGAAGCCTAGCTCTCAGTACAAATATTGGGTCATCGGGAAAGTTATAACGTATTTTTCTATGTTTTTCAATGCAAAAATGCGTCATGACTTTCCTGACGACCCAATATTTCTGTATAGTCTTCATGCCATAAAGATACATTTCAAGTCTCTATAATTAGCTCAGCTGATAAAGCAAAGGCGCTGAAGACTCTAGACACTGACAAAAACAAACAAACAGAAAACCCCTCTAACACAAAAGCAACTTATTGACAGTGTAAAAACTCATTAACATGGTTTCCTAGAAGCTGGCCTGAGCAGCTCAGCATCAAAACACAGGAAGTAAGTTGTAAATGGCATAATGAATAAAACAACTATTTTGGGGTGTGTGTGTGAAACAGATCTCTCTGCTAGTCAGATGTCACCTTTCGAAGTGGGAAGGGAGTGCTTGGGGTCAAAATGTTCACCCAGTGACTCCATTTTCAGAAAAGAAAACAGCCAGTACACAACTCGGTAAATGAATGAAAAACTACTGAATCACACACTTAGACGGCTGAATTTTATGACATGTAAACGATATCTTAATTAAGCTATTTTTTTCTTTAAAAAGAAGAAAGAGCCAAATTTAAAGTTGAAAGTTGTTTTATTTCTGTTTATTTAATTTTTTTGCTAGCAGTCAGCCAGGACAGATTGGGGTCTCGTGTGTGTGTGTGTGTGTGTGTGTGTGTGTGTGTGTGTGTGCGCGCGCGCTTGAAAATGTGGTCTGTGAGCCTGGAACATACCAGGATGTGGGAGACTCAAAGGTTACTGTTTAATATTATGTAAGAAAACACGTGTGCAGAGCCAAGGAGGCGAACACAGTTCTCTAAGGAAAAGTCCTCGGGACCAGGGTCTCCTGAGAAGTAAACATGGATGGGAAGCTCAACTGCCACTTACTTGTAGCCTGTCTGCTGATTCTGTCGTAATAGCAGCCTTGTTCCATCTGCTGGGATTCGGAGATTTATGGAGGCAGAGTGTGAGGGGAATAATTCACAGAAGAAATAATCACAGGGATAGTGAGAGCAAGGGAGGAGGGGACAGAGGCAGGGAGGGAGAGAGAGAGAGAGAGAGAGAGAGAGAGAGAGAGAGAGAGAGAGAGAGAGAGAGAGAGAG
>NW_017731404.1:4388915-4390081 GCF_001890085.2 Hipposideros armiger
GAGAGGAGAGGGAGAGAGGAGAAATTAATTTGCAGGACAGAATGAAATTGGCTTTATTCTCATTAAAACATTAAAATGAACACTGCAAAAACTACAAACTGACAAGGATGCCTTAAGAAGAGCCATCTGTCGGGCTGGACCAGTAAAATGAACCTTAAAAGGAGGGGCTGGGCAAGGGGGGGGGGACTGGCTCACTGCGGGGAGCAGGATAGGCCCCTATACCTCCGGTGGTGGTTTGGTATCCCCCTGACTCATGGCAGGTGAGGCTCCCTGCCAGCCAGCGTCACTCACACTCCACACGAGCACCTCGTCATGGGAAGAAAGCGAAGAAGACAAACAAGCCAACTTCAACATTACAAACAACAAAACTAAACCAAAAACCTTATTCAGTCTAAACGAAAACAAACAAACAAATGAATTATTTTTCGGAAAATTATGTGAGTAAATGCCCCACGCTTCCCTCTGATTATCATCTCTTAATCATAGTTTTTAAAATGCCCATAAAACTTATCTGCCCCGAAAGGCTAGGACAATGGTTACCTTGGGGAGGGAACAGTGACTGGGAGGGGGCCCCGGGGGACTTTTGGGGTGCTGGTTACTCAGATGCGCACACAGCTAGACACGTCCCATTTGCCTGTCATTCTGTATGAGTGTCATATTTTACTAACATTAAAAAAATTGCCAATATGCATGTCCCTCTTCCTACGTCCTCATCAACTTCAAGCTTAATGCGACTAAAGAGAACGTGGATTGTTTTCCTGCTGTTCTTCCCGGACTCATGGTCAGCGTCACCCTGAATTCTTCTTTCTCTAGTCCCCTCAACCAGCCCGTATGTCCTGTTGTCTCTATCTCCGACACAGGTCCCAAACCTCTCTGATTTCCTCCATCTGCAGTGACCTTCCAAGTCAACGTCATAGTTTGGCGCAACAACCATAATAGACTCCCAATTGGTGTTCCTGAGTCTACACTTGTCTCCCTCTGACGCTAATCCATCCTAAAAGTTACCTTTTTTTAAAAAGATTTTTATTGGGGAATTGGGGGGATGGGAACAGTGCTGGGGAATTGGGGGGAGTGGAACAGACAAGTTGCTGTCCTTTTGTTCTTCAGTCTAGTTGTGGAGGACTTTGCTTCACTGGCCCAAGTTGGCACCATCATTGCGCTCTTCC
>NW_017731404.1:4390666-4406304 GCF_001890085.2 Hipposideros armiger
TAAAGCTGTTAATACAATATTGGTGATGGTTTTGATCCTTTCCCCAGTGGAGACGGGAGCCCCCTCTAAACTCAGGATTCTGATTACATTTTGGAGACCTCAGCGCGTGTGCAGTGCGGTTGGATTTTTACGTCATCCTTGTTTGTTTTCTTCTCTCGCCAGTCCTTCGACACTGCCTAGTCATTAAAATTTAGAGCTCACCCTGGGTTAAGTGGCCCATTTCCTGGAAAACAGCTGGTTGAGCTTTTCCCTGTGCGCCTCTGAAATCAACATCCCCTTTGGAGAAAGGACTTCTTTAGTGCCTTCCTGCTCAGCATCTATTTTGCAACTTACATTCCTGTTTTGCGTGACTTCTCAGAAGAAATCTAGAAGAATAATAACTAAAATAACAGCCAAGGGTTATTGTGCACTCCATTGCATGACCAGCCCTGGGAGCTAGGTACTATTCTTATCCTGTACTCACAGATGGGGATCTGGCGTGTGAGAAGTGAAGTGATATGGTCCCCATCAGTCAATAACCAACAGACGGTAGAGGCGGGTTTCATATCCAGGACCATCTCACTCAAGGGCTTGTGCTCTTACTCATCAAGCCACAAGGCCTCCTTGACCCCAAATTTAAAAGTCTCCTCTTCAATGCCCTCAGCTGTTAGATGAAAGCGTTGAACCCAAAGTTCTAATTCTTAAGCCCATGTGCAGACAGTTGCGTGGGTACGTATTTTTCTCTTGCAGAGGTAATAATCTCTGACTAACTTGTGCTGGAAAAAGTTTAATGGACTGACATTGAGATACTCATAGATGGGGAATTGAGAACTAAGAAAGGAAAAGAGCAATAGAGACGGAGGGAGGGAGGGAAAGAGAGAGGGAGAGAGAGAGAGAGAGAGAGAGAGGCTTCCCAACACTGACCCCAGAATTAAACGGTCCCTCCAATTCCAACACAGGAGCAGAGGACAGGAGCTCTAAGAGCTACTCCCTCCTCCACAAGGATACTAGTTTATTCTTCCCAAATTTACCTGCCTGATAGATCACTCCTCCTCTCATGGAGCATAGTAGGCAAAGGGCAGAAAGAGGCCAGGAATTTTAGGAGCTGGGCTCTCTCCATAGGGAGGGAAGCACCTGGGTGGGGAGAAGCACCTGGGTGGGGAGAAGCACCAGGGTGGGGAGAAGCACCAGGGTGAGGAGAAGCACCAGGGTGGGGAGAAGCACCAGGATGGGGAGAAGCACCAGGGTGAGGAGAAGCACCAGGGTGGGGAGAAGCACCAGGGTGGGGAGAAGCACCAGGGTGGGGAGAAGCACCTGGATGGGGAGAAGCACCAGGGTGGGGAGAAGCACTGGGGTGGGGAGAATCCCTCTTTCCCAGATTTCTGACCAGGCTCCATGGGAAGGTGCATAGGGGGCATTGAGCCTGAGCTGATGACAATTTACTCTGCAGTCATAGTCATATTCTTTGTGGCTATCTACTGATTATGTTTTCACAGCTTATGACTACAAAAATTTCCATCACCTGAGACATGACATCAAAACAGCTGGTTTTAAAAAGTGGAAAATTTTCTCAAAGGACTGTGAAAGTTCTCTTAAAATAGAAATGTTAAAAGCCCCAGAGAGGAAGGTGTAACAATAATCATCATTAGCTCGGTGACAGCCAAGGGCCAGTTTGTGAGGCCAGGCCTGAGTCAGCTGACAGGCCAGGGGAACACCCGCGAAGCTTGAGTCCGCTTCTCTTGAGCTTGAACTTCTGTTCTATTCCTTACTAGCTGTGTAAACTTAGGCTTGTTAATGCTTCTGGGCCTCGTTTCTGCAACTATAAAGTCAGGATGATGATAGCTTCCATGCCATAGGTTTTTCGGTGAAGATCTATCGAGACAATGCATTTCAAATACACAGAACATAGCAAGCTCTTAATAAATGTTCGTTAATGCTACTATTATGATTTTTGTCATTGGCAGTGATGGTTAGGGTCCTTGTGTTGCCATGAAATAGAAATCTATTCACTTGCATTAGCCCCTGGTTGCCTGTTTGCTAATGCGCAGTAGAAAGAGCCCTGGGAAAGGAGTTTGGGGGCTCAAGTCCAAATCCAAGTTTTGGTGCTTTCTAGCTGCATGATGGTTGACAAAAATCACTAAACTTCTTTGAGCCTCAGTAGCCTCATCAGTATGGGTGACAAGGAATAACAGAAAAGCTTAATTTGAACTTGGAATGTGGATTTTTCTTTTTTGGGGACATTCTTTCCGTCATCCCTTCATTTAGGAACACGTGTTCAGTCAGGGGTCTCAGTTCATGTGCCACTTCTGTAGGGAGGCCCTCCCCCACCCCCTTGTATATATCCATTTGCTCCACACATTTTAATGAGCAACTACCCTGCCAGCCAGACACTGTTCTAGAGTCACACTGATGAATAAGCCAAACACGGTCCCAGGCTTTCAGAACTGGGAGGAAAGTCAACAGTCTCCTATCATAGTGTGTGCCCCCCGGGGGTAACCCCCTTTCCCCAGTCAGGATGCAGATATGATCCAGACCTAGAAGTGTGTGTGCGTGCGCGCGCGCGCGCGCGCACACACACACGCGCACACACACACACACACACACTCACCTTCTCCCTGGACGGGAGGCCTTGTAAATCTACTTATTTGATTCTATGTGATAATTCATTAAATTTACCCAAGGAAGTCTGTCCTGCCTCAGGCCTCCTCTACATTCCAGAGTAAGATCAATCTAAAGCATTAACAAGCCTCTCCCTGGGAGCTCCCCAGGGCCATATTTGTGTTATAGGAGCACCAAGGTTCTGACTCAATTTACGAAGCGACGGGAATAACAGAGGGACCTCACTACAAGCGGACATGTGCAGGAAACAAAAAGGAACAAAACCAACCAGAAGTGGTTAGGTCACCTCCTTTCTCTCCATTCCTGTCTGGGGTGCCCTTGGCAAGCTTCCCTGGGAAGGGGGGCTGGACAGTTGAACCCGGGCACCCCCATACTGCCACTTGGTATCAATGTGGCCTGGGGCTACCAACTCATTCTCTTAAGGCCTCAGTAACCTCATCTGGAAAATGAGGAGGATGACGTTTCCATCCTAAGATCATCATGAACGTTAATGGACCTGAAGTATGAGAAGCACTTAAGGTCATGCTTGGGGCATAATTGCTCAATAAATATTAGCTTCCTATTACTAATAGGACACATGTCATTAGTCTCCCACAGGTAAAAGACCAACGTGGTTTGATAAAAATACAAGACTAGGAAGACATACGGCCTGGAGTGTCCCTTGTCTCTTCTCCCCCCGCCCCCCCGCCCCCCCCATGGCTGACTCCTGTTGATTTTTGTGGTCATCATGGCTGATGTGTCATCTCCTGAGGGAAGCCTGCCCTTTGAGGCGGTTCTTCTCAACCTTGGCTGCCCATTGGAAGCACCTGGGGAGGGTTTGTAACCACCGCGTGCTCCAGTCCCCTGAGGTTCTGATTTAACTAGGTGCTGAACAGACGTGGGGACTTTTCAATGCTCCCAGGAAACTCCAGTGCTCAGCCCAGGCTGAGAGTCAGCACTTTTGGTGGCAGTGCAGCGCTAACTGTGAGGACAGACCTCAGAGCCAGACTGCTGGCGTCTGAACCCTGGTTCTGTGAGTCACTAGCTGTGGGACTTTGGGCAAGTTACCAAAACTCTTAGTGCCTCAGTTTCCTCACCTATAAAATGTAAGGATAATAACAGAACCTACGTCATCATGTTGTAAAGAGTAAATGAGCTAATATGTGATATATTTGATACCATGCCTGACAGACTCCTAGTAAGACCTTCAGTTATAATTCCTGTTTTAGTTTTTTAAATTTTTTTTCATTGTGGTAAAAGATAGATAAAATTGACCATTTTAACCATTTTTAAGGGTACAATTCAGTGTACATATACTGCATTCAGTATACAGTATTTCCAATGCTGGGCAACCATCACTATGATCAATTTCCAAAACTTTTTCATCATTCCAAACAAAAACTCTCTACCCATTAATAACTCCCCATTCGCCCTCCTCCCAGTCCCTGGTAATCTCTTTATACTCCCTGGCTCTATGAATTTGTCTCTTCTACGTACTTCATATAAGTGGAATTATACAATATTTGTCCTATTGTGTCTGCCTCATTCACCCAGCATAATGTTTTCAGGGTTCATCCATGTGGTAGCTGTGTGAGAATGTCATTCTTTTTTTCTTTTTTTTTTTTTAAGCTGAGCCATCCTGCTACCTGTTGGCAGCTCAGCGGCTGCTCAGCTCAGGCTGGACTCGAACCGCTGTTGCTCAGAGCTCAAACTC
Organism: Hipposideros armiger; assembly: GCF_001890085.2. Lineage (NCBI taxonomy): Eukaryota > Metazoa > Chordata > Mammalia > Chiroptera > Hipposideridae > Hipposideros > Hipposideros armiger. The sequence continues at coordinate 4,394,958 of NW_017731404.1, forward strand.
TTGAGCGAGCTCTTAACCAACTGAGCCACTCGGCCGGCCCTGAGAATGTCATTCTTTTTTATGGCCAGATAATATTTCATTGCATAGTAAATCCCTGTTTACCATTCATCTGTTGATGGACATTTGGGTTGTTTCCACGTTTTGGCTATTGTGACTAGAGCTGCTGAGAGCACTGGTGTACACGAATCTGAGTCCCCGTATCATTTTTTGGGTATATACCTAGAGGTGGAATTGCTGAATCATATGGTAACTCTAAGTTTAACTTCTTATTGTTCTCCACGGTGGTTGCCCCATTTTACATTCCCACCAGCAATGCCCAAAAGTTCCAATTTCTCCACAACTTCACCAACACTTGTTCTTTTCTTTTTTTAAAGATTTTATTGGGGAATTGGGGAAGGGGAGCAGACAAGTTGCTGTCATTTTGTTCCTCAGTCTAGTTGTGGAGGACGTCACTTCACTGGCCCATGTTGGTATTATCATTGCGCTCTTCCCGGGCGAGGCAGTCACTCGCTGGCCATTGGATGTCTGCTCATGGCTGCTCATGGCAGCTCACGAAAGCTCACGCCCACTGCCGGCTAGCCCCACTGCAGCCTACGCCATCGCCGGCGACTCACGGCAGCTCAGCTCCAGGTCGAGCTGCTGTTCACCATCTTAGCTGTAGAGGGTGCAGTGTCACTGGCCCTCATGTGGGATCCAAACCGGGGCCCTGCTGCTCAGAGCTGGTGTCCCAAGCCAACTCCTAACCAACGCGCCACTCAGCCAGCTGGGCCCTCTTTTTCCTTCTTTTTTAAATAATAGCCATCCTAATGGGTGTGAAGTGGTATCTCTCTGTGCTTTAGTTATAATTCCTTTTGATCTCATCCAAAGTAGATTATCCACTGCCTATTATTCTCTCACCCACAGAACACAGCTCTTTACTTTCATGCTGTTATCACAGCGTGTCCTTCTGTTTGCTGAATGTTTCTCTTGCTGAGTTGCCCAGGATTTGGCAAGCTCTGACCTGAGGCTGCAGGTCAAAGCTGGCTGCGGTTTGTTTTTGTATAGCCCACAAGCTAAAAATGAATTTTACATTTTTAACTGGTTAAAAAAAAATCAAACGAAGAATAATAGTTTGTGAAATGTAAACATGATAGGAAAATTCAAATTTCATTGTCCATAAATAGTTTGATTGGTACACGGCCATGCCCTAGAATTTACAGATTACCTCTGGGTGCTTGTGCACTACCAAGGCAAAGTTACGACAGGGACCATATGGCCTAGAAAGCTGAAAATAGTCCTTATCGGGCCCTATCTGTTTCTACGTAAAGAGAAGGCTTGCTGACTCCTGCACTAGACCTTGACCTTAGGCACAATCTTCCTGATAGCTCTCCAGTAAGGGCCAGGGAATGTGTTGGTCCATTCTCCTATGCTAACTCCAGTTACAAAAATAAATCAAAGAACTAAATATAACAGCTAGAACTAGGCATCTCCTAGAGGAAAACATTGAAGAATATCTTTGTAAACTTGGGCCGGGCAAAGATTTCTTAGGACACAAACAGCACTAACCATCAAGTAAATCAACTGGACAACATTAAAATTTTAAATTTCTTCCCACCCAAAGATATGATTAAGAAAATGGACAAGCCACAGATTGGGAGAAAATTTTTGCTGTCTATATATTTATATCTATATCTATATCTATATCTATATCTATATCTATATCTATATCTATATCTATATCTATATCTATATCTATATCTACATCTCTCTCTCTATATATATAATATATATTATTATACATAATATATAATATATAATAAATCACTTGTATCCAGAGTATACAAAGAAACCCTACAAATAATAATAAAAGACAAACACACACATTTGAAAAATGAGCAAAAGACCCAGACACTTCACAAAAGAAAATGCAGGAATGGCCAATAAGCACATGAAAAGGTCCTTAACATTATTAGTCATCAGGGAAATGCAATTAAAAACCACAAGGAGATACAATTTCATACACATTAGAACTGCCAAAAAAAAAAAAAAGAGCTGGTAGTAAGTGTTGGTGAGAGGAGGAACAGCCCAAACATTTACCATGCTGTGTTACTTAACGGCTAAAGGAAGCACAACTGCTTTGGAGAACAGTTTGGCAGTTTCTTATAAATTCTACTCCTAGGTATTACCCAAGAGAAATGAAAACAAATGTCCACACAAAGACTTATACATGAATGTTTACAGCAGCTTTATTCATAACAGCCACACGCTGGAAACAACCCAACCACAAAACACATTTTTAAAAATAAGGTACGCCCATACGATGGAAGGCTACAAAGTAACAAAATGGAAGGAACTACTGACATAGGCAACAGCATGGACGAGTCTCAACATTACGCAAATCATGTTGAGATCAGTAGTTGCCTCTGCAGGAGTGGGTGGTGGTCGTCGGTGTTGCCTAGAAAAGGGCGTGGCGGGAATTTTCTGGAGGGAATGAACACATTCCATAGTTTGTTTTGGGGGGACATTAATTACGGGGTTATATACAATCGTCAAAAGTGAGAATGAAAACACTTAAGATCTGTGCCTTGCATTGTATGTCAGTTATGCTGCCATTTAAATTATGGAGGGGAACAGCTGACATTGCAAGGTAAGGAAATATCCCTTTAGAGATGGACTGTATACTCTAAGTGTCATCCTCTCCTTCTGTTCTTAATGAGCAAAGGAAAAGATTTGCAAAGGAAAAGGAGAAACCAGGGTGCCATGATGTCTGTCAGCTGCCAATGGCCGACAACGCGTTTCCTGTTTTAACCAGAGCTCTCCCCTGAACGAAATAACAGCATTCACTCCTCTTAGCCCTGGAACTTGGAGACTAGAAAGCCACTTCCTGGCCTTGCAAAATGCCAGCCCCCGCCCCTCAGCTGGGATTGGCGTCCACCTGCTCCCTTGTGGAAGCTGCTAGCGGCTGGGGCCCACCTGAGGGACCTGTGTCTGACTAGCCAGAAGCCCTCTCCTCCCAGTGGGCCACATACACCCCGAGTGAGCACACCCCCTCCTGACTCGCAGGGCAGGTGGGGAAGCAGAAGCAGTGGGTGTCTTGAGTTTTATTTTTAGAGGGGGAGTGAAACAAAGCTGCCTCCGTGAGGCAAACTGTCAAGACCTCTGACTTCCTGATGACTCTGAGGCCAGAGTCTGAATCTATCCCTGCCCTATGAGTTTCTATTGACTGCTATAACAAATTACCACAAACAGAGTGTCTTAAAACAACATACACTTATTATCTTACAGTTCTGGAGGTCAGACGTCCAGCACAGGCCTCGGGGCGCTTGACTCCAGGTGTTGGCAGGGCTGGTTCCTATGGGGGAAAATCCACTTTCTGCCTTTTCCAGCTTCGGAGGCTGCTTCCCACCTTAGCCTGTGGCCCCTTCCTCCATCTTCAAAGCCAGCGAAGTTGGATCTGTGTGCTTTTCTCCTCTAATCACTTTTCCCCTGACTCCTCGTCTGCCTCTTCCCCCCACTTTTAAGGACCCTTGTGATGACATTGAGCCCACCTGCATAACCCAGGATTGTCTCTCTACTGTAGGTCAGCTGATGAGCAATGTTGGTTCTGTCTGCAACTGTCACTCCCTCTTGCCATTCAAGGTAACATAGTCACAAGTTCTGGACATTAGGATATAGGTCTCTTGGGAGGGTGGGGGTGGGGGTGGGGTGTCATTATTTTGCCAACTACACTCCCTGATGTTCAAGTCTGACTTCAACTCACAAGCTCCTCTCTCTCTTAAAATGGACCTGGATTGATAGTTTGGTGCTGAGATTTACACGTTGTGTAAATAATAACAGCAACATAGCAACAGCAACAATTATAATGATCTCACGTTGAGAACATGATAGAAAGCAGGCACGGGGGACACACATGTTGGCACTTGACCCTGCTAGAACCCGTATGGGGTAGATACCATCATCCTCATTACAGATGGGGAAACTGAGGCCCAGGCAGTGTAAATAACCAGCCCAAGGCTGCTCAGCTCTTAAAGGGCAGAGTCAAGATTGGAACCCTAGTTTGTCCGACTTTAGGGTCTTTGGTCTTAATAGCAAATGTCTTTATTAAAAAAACTTATTTAAAAAAAATTTTAAATTACAGTTGACATACAATATTATATTAGTTTCAGGTGTATAACACAGTGATGAGACATTTATATAACTTATGAAGTGATCACCCTGATACGTCTAGTACCCATCTGGCACCGTACATAGTTATTACAAGATTATTGACTATATTCCTTATGTTAACAGCAAATATCTTAATAACAAACCTCTACTGCATTACCAATCACCCTTTCTCTGAGCAGAGACGTTATATGAAGGTTAAAGATAATGTATAGACAATGCTTAGCACATAGTCTCGAGAACCTAAGACATGGAACTTTTACAGAGAGCTCAAAGAGTGTCCTTACCTCTTTATGCCCCTCCTGTTCTTCCCTTCCTTCCTTCCTTCCTTCCTTCCGTCCGTCCGTCCATCCTTCCTTCCTCCCTTTCTCCTTCCTCCCATCCAAGACATCTTTTAAAGTAGATGCAATGTGGTATAATTTGTTCAGATGTAGGCTTGAAGATCAGGCTACCTGGGTTCAACTTCTAGTTTGAGCTGCTTCCGCTTGGGCCCATATTATCTCCGTCAGCTTCAAATTCTCCCCCACTTGTAAAAATGGGCATGTGATTATATTTACCGTACCAAGCTGTTGGGAGGATTAGAAACAATTAGGCATGCACACAACACAGGGCGCACTGCCAGGGTCAAGCCACTTCTACGTGTCCGTTATTGAAGCAGGTAGTATGAGGAAAGAAAGTATGACCCTTGTTCTCAAGGATCACTCTTTCTTCCCACCCCCCTCCAATCCACACGCACACCCAGTCAATGACGTAAAATGGGAAATTAGGAAGGACTGAAAGCTGGAGACCAAGGCAGTTGAGAATATGGTTCTAATTTGTGGTTAGGAAATCCATGAAGGGCGAGATCAACGTGTACTCAGAGAAAGGAAGGATTCACTGATAAAGAACGCAGGGTGAGTCACACAAACCGTCATTATCTGCAGACCTTGAAGTGGCCCTCTGACCATCGTGCTGGGCTACTTTAATCACCAGATGAGGCTCAACCACAGCACCTCTCACCCAGCCGCTCGCAGAAGGACGGCACGATTTTCGCCGTGTCTGGCACTGCCTTGTCCAGTGTCCACTTAATATTTTTCTTTAAATCAACCCACTGCTTACACTTAACTGCATGTCACTATAGTAAGTGGGACACTGATCTGGTTGCCCCAGATAGAAGCTGTGGGAATACATACATGACTATTAGTGGTAAATAATCTCGTCCATACCCGGCCCCATGTCATTCTGTACCCCACCAGTGGTCGGCATGACATCCTTGGGGAGGCACCATTGTTGTGAAAAGAACAGAGGATTCTGCACCTTTAGCTCCGTGATGCCTCACTTTTCTGTTTCTTGTCATCAGGATGGGGACGTCAATCAAAATAGCCGCCATTATTGCGAAATGGCTGAGTGGAGCTGTTTACCACCAACAGCTCACTCGGTTCTCATAAAGGTTCCAGAGCGACACCTTATTATTATTCAGGTTATATCTCTGAGGAAACTGAGGCACAGAGAGGGGAGGTGCTTCTGCCCCGTCACACAGCTCATGGCTGAAAGAGCAAGGATGTGAACCCAAGCCCATCAGGATACAAAGCCTGGGTTATTGTGTTACAGGCTTTGCCTCTCTGTGCTATGCACTTTACAGGGGCTGAAAGCAATCAGATTAGCTGGGGCTTAAGAAGACCCACTGGGGGGCCAGCTGAGTGGCTCAGTTGGTTAAGAGCATGAGCTCTGAGCAACAGGGTTGCCTGTTCGATTCCTACATGGGCCAGTGAGCTGCGCCTGTGTTGAGATACCGCTGAGCTGACAACAGGTGGCAGGATGGCTCAGTTGGTGAGAGTGCATGCTCCTAACAACAAGGTGGTCGGTTCAGCTCCCGCATGGGATGGTGGCTACGCCCACCCGCAACTAAGATTGAACACGGCACCTTGATCTGAGCAGCCCCGAGCTGCTGACAGGTGGCCGGATGGCGACTGGACTTGGAGCTGAGCTAGCTGTGTCCTCCACAACTAAGATTGAAGAACAACAACTTGGCTGTTCCTCTTCCCCAATTCCCCAACACAGTTCCCCTTCCCCAATTCCCCAATAAAATCTTAAAAAAAAAAAAAGGCGCAGTGGGGGAATGGAGGGGAAGGTATTTAATGGGCTCTTAGTGTGGGCCAAACGCTCTGAAGCACCTTTTCTGTATTAACTCACCTCATCTTCACAGCAGCCTGTGCTGCAGGTCTTATTATTATTCCCACTTTACAAATGAGGATGTTTGAGACACAGAATTTAATCAACTTGCAGCTAGTAAATGGTGAACCTGGATTGAAACCCAAGGGGTCTGGCTCCCGAGCCTGTGTGCCCACAACCAATAAAGGCATCGTACAGATGGCACCTCTGTTGATGTCATCGCTGATGACAGTTTCCACTCTGCAACTGAACTTTTATTACTAGGCCTCAGGTCTTATCAAGCCCCTGCCAAGCTCCACCATGCTTTATTTCCTGTTTAAGTTGGAATTTAGATGACCTTGCCTTCTTAGAAATTAACCTGATGCCAGGAGGGTGCACGTCCATTCATTTATCTAATCACCATCACTGATAGCTACTTGATGCCAGGTGCTGTGCTATGCGTCACAGAAACAAGAAAGCAGTTATGTGCGATGGCTCAGGTGGGAGACCCTGCAGTCCTGTGACCCCAGGTCCACGCCTGACACCAGCGTGGTTCCTCCTCTATAAAGTAAGATTACGACAACTGTCCATAACTTACTTTTTTCCCATCATTTACTTTTTGGAGAGAAGTTTTTGGGTGTTTACTTAATACATCCTTTATTCATTTTATTTTGTTGAGTAGAGGAGTTTCATGATTCTTTCCAAATGTTTTTGTTAGTTTGTTTTACTGACTGTAAACGTAACACAGGTCCACAATCCTATGTCCCCAAAGGGGCCAGATACATTTTGTAAGCCAGGTTTTTTTCAGATTTGAGATGCGTTTTGTTTACACTGGATAGCAAATAACATGTTACTATTTCTTCAGAGAAATGTGTGGGTATTCACACCACCTGAGGTCATCAAAGCTCTCATGTAAACTCAGAGGAGTCCAGGTTTGCTGTCAAATGAACTGTGTGGATTTTCGAATAGCGGATGAAGGATTATAAATGGGACCTGCACATGGTTATGGTGGAAATTTTGGAAGAATACAGAGAAGTATTAAAAAGAAAAGAATCACATTAACAAGAGATAATTACTGAAATGTCCACGTATCGTTTCTAATCCACTAAATTATTTGACAATATTATCAAACAATACTATATGTCAACTATGATATGTTCTAGGTCCGTGGTTCTCAACCAGGGGTGATTTTGTCCCCCTGGGACATTTGGCAACACCTGGAGACATTTTGGTTGTCACAACTGGGTGGAGGGAGGGATACTACTGACATCTAGCGAGCAGAGGTCAAGAATGTGAAACATCCTACAATGCACAGGACAGTCCCCACAACCAGGAATTATCCAGCCCCAAATGTCAATAGTGCCATGATCGAGAAAGCCACGTCTAGGTTCTGGGCATACAGCAATGAACAAAAGAATCGAAAATTAATCTGCTTACTAGGCATTTAGAAAATGTATATGATATATAAATTCAAACGTATATTTTACAAATTTGGTACTATTCAGTATATAGTTTTTTACTTAACACTGCTTCGTGAACATTTTACAATATTTTCAAAAATTCTTCAAACACACGTTTTTATGCCTGTAAACTCTTCCTTCAGAAAGATGTGAAATTATTTTGTTAGCAGTTCCTTTATATGAATATTGATTCCCTTCCTCCCCCCCCCACCCCATTTTCCCTGTCATTTAAAATAATACTGTGATGACCATCCTTACATTCACATCATTGGTGGCATCTCTGGTTGTTTCATTACATTCTAAGGCTTGGGGTTCATTCTAGAAGTGAAGTGCTTGAGCCAAAGGACCTACACTGAAAAATATGCTTGATGTACGTGAAATTGCTTTGCAAAAAGGTGGTCCCAAGTTTTACTTTGTGTAGGAGTTTCCACTTAAAAATCAGGAGTCTTATGGTATTGAGGAACAAACATAGCTAGTTCAAGCTACTGATAATACATCTAGAACATTCTGATGACCGGAAAAGACCTTCGGAAAGGGCAGAGAAGCATGTCGGGTTCACGTTCAACTTGCCACCTGACTCTGAATGGATGGGGTATATTTCCTCTCAGTCAGTCCCATGGCACTCGTTGTATTTTAATCACCGCAGAATGCCAACAGGTTGACTACAGTCCAAAGACTGGGTAGCAAAACATAATTAAGAGGTGACTGACTTTCGGGAAAAGATGAAAAGAGCTCCAGGTCTGAAGGCTGTGTGGCAGAAAACCCTGGAAGGAGGTGATCCCTGTTCCCAGGCATTGCAATTCAGTAAATAAAAGGCAGGAAGAGAAACTTTTTGGTGGTGGGGGTGGGGCGGGGAGGGCTCAGAAGGTGATGGGATATAGCTGAACAATGAGACTCTCAGAGGGAAATCTCAAGAGGAAGCTTCCACGTGGTTCTCTGTAAGGATAATCTGTTGAGGAAATGATAGAATTCCTTTTAAAGGGTTAGTAGGTGAAACAGCCAGGAAAATGCGGGCTGGCCTTTTTGAACATCGCTTCTCTTGACTCTAAAAAGGGGTTAATCTGAATAGCTACCTTATGAATTTGTCCTCAGAATCAAATAGAACAATGCCTAACTAAGGTCCAGCGTAGGCTTGGGCGCATAGACGGACCGGAGTAAGAGAGGGATAAGAAAGGAACGCAGGTTTTGTTCCAGTTCTTACCCCATTGCATGTGAGTTTGGGTAACTGTTTCCTCCGCCAGCTTGAACTCCTGAAGGCCAAGGACCACACCTTAGTTAGCAGTTGTCCCAGTATGTATGCCTCCGCACAAAGTAGGTGATTGTCTTGTAGGGTGTCGAAACGCAGAGGGGGGAAGGGAGAGCTGGGTGCATGCGGCTTAGCCAGGAGCAGGGGAGTGAAGGAAACAGGACAAGTTAGGAGAGGGAGCCAAGCAGAGCTTTTTCTGAGCTGAATCCTCGCGGGAGCCTGGTCCTACAGGGTCTCTGAGCACATACTGCACCTCAGCATTAGCCTCACCTGAAGCAAAGGGGCCCGCCTTTCTCACCCTGGGACAGTCAGTTACTGTCTGTGGCCTGTTCCCATTAAGGGTGAGGGACAAGCTCCCAGATGAACTGGCTCCTGTCATGCTGAGGGCGACTCTGACACCCAGCAGCTGGGAGCTGTTCGCCTTTAGAATCAGCGACACGGCAGCCCACCAGGGCGCCCTGCCCCGTCATGGAGACCCGAGGGGACACAGACAGCCTCCCACATAGTGCCCAGTTATCGCTGGCTACATAAAAGCCTACGTGTTCTGCGGTTATGCTCTAAGCCACCCATGAAACGCTTATAGCAAAAGGGAGAAGGGCAGAGCCAAGGTGACTAAGTCATCATCTGTCACTCCAAAGACAAATTGTTTAGCTCAGAGGCTGAACCCAGGGATGCTAAGGACCTTGCTGGTGATGCTCTCATCTGCAGGGACAGGAAGTGGCTTCTTCCCCAGTGGCCTGTGGCATTTCCTTTGCCTGGAGGAGTGAGTGGCATCATCCAGGTGATCTAACACTGTGCTTGGCACAAGTGGCAATGAGGTCACAGTTAACACTTGCCTGGGATTGTGATGTGTAGTGGGAGTGGGGTCAAATCCTGGTCTGCTGCTTCAGCCATGTGACCCTGAGCCAATTACTTAGCATTATTAAGCTTCAGTTTCCTCATCTGTAAAATGGGAACAATAATATTTCCTAATTCATAGTTTTTTTGGTGTGGTTTAGAATTGATGCTTATAAAGCATGTAGTACAGTGCCTGGCACCTAATTAAGGCTTAAAACACAGCATTAAAAAAAAATTTTTTTTTTAACTTGCTTTGTTGTGGTGGTGTTTTTTTCTTTGTTTTTTAGGGAAATGATATTGTCAAGTGCACTGTTTCTTTACTGTCATTTGCACGTGACTTTGGCTGTTAGCGCCTGTACTGTTATGTACTTAATATACATTAACTGACTCTAGAAAAAAAAAACACCTTAAACGCTATAAACTTGCAAATAAGACCAGTGCGAGCATGGTGCATGGTACCCTGGCTGGCACAGTGTAAGTTTGCTGTAAGTAAGAGCTGTGATCACCATCAGCGCTGCTATCGAATGACTGTCTGTTTTGTCTCCTACCTGAGAACCTGCATTGACCACATTTCATTCCTTCTGCTTAGAATCAAGGCTCTTGCACTTCCTTCATGGAGTGAGGTCACCTGTTTGCTCCTGCATGAGCTCATCGATGTCTTCTTGCTTGGCTAGGAATTTTATGCATAAATATCAAGGGATTTTTTCCCCCCCTTTCTTTCTGTTAAATAGCTCGAACTCTGACAGGTTACAAGGAAGTGGTTCCTCAGGCGAGTGCACACACCGGTGGCAGGGAGCCCTGGAAATTCCCCTTCCCTGCCTAAAATAACTGGAGCTGGAACACGACAATACGAGCTTTGTCCAGGCTTGAAACAATATCCTTTCCAAGTGAGTTTTGTAAGGAAGTCCTCACCAATGTATGGTGGTAGTTCTCACCGACTGGCTAGAAAAGGGTTAGTCATTCTGTGCTCCGTAGCTACAAGGGCCATTGTTAGTAAGATGCGCCCCAGAGGGGTGACATTTAAGTATGTGGACGCGGTAATATTGGGTTCACCGGACGTCTCCCTGCCCCTTATCCCATTTGATTTCATGGCTATCACAAAAATCCAGTTCTGGAAATAGACGTGCTCTCCGTGGATTTGATTATTTTTATTGCCAGTCGGTTCATGACAACCTTCCCCCAGACACTCCGAGCAGATTTTGAGGAAATGAGAGAAGGAAGTGCCCAGATCCTTATGGTGGAACAAAGCTCAGAGTGGCTGAGTCACCACAAATGTCTGTGAGTTCAAATTCCATCAAGGTTTTTAATCCCATGCCTTGAGCTGGGTCAGAAAGTCCATAATTAGAACGAGAGCAGGTGTCCAGTCTGCATCTGGATTGAAAGGATCGGGGGGTGGGAGAGGTAGAAAGGGTAAAGAGGGTCAAACATACGATGATGGAAGGAGAACTGACTGTGGGTGGCGGCCACACAGTGAAATATGCAGATGATGTGTTACAGAATCGTACACTGGGAACCTGTATAGTTTTATTAA
>NW_017731404.1:4410959-4415143 GCF_001890085.2 Hipposideros armiger
ATAGATTTTGTTTGCCCAGCACTCACTTTCTCATCTATAGGTAAAAAGCTCCCGCTGTTCCTCTGGTTAACTACCACCCCCACTCGCAGCTCATGTGGTTTTGGGGGGCTGACCTGGAATTCTGACTTCAAGGAAGGGTACTGATTCCTAGGCTTGGCAAACTGATCAGTTTGCGAATGGTGTTAAGTTGTGCAGATGAGACGTCAGCCAAGACTTTCGCTGGAATTATTGGCAAAGAGGTGTTTTATTTCTGCTGGGGCTTAAAACTGAGAGAACGCCCGTGTGAAGTTACCAGGGGCTGCTACCAAAAGGGGGCTTATCCAAGAGTGAAGTCAACACAGAAGAAAGCAGAAACAGAGATGAACTCGGGGGCTATGGTTTGAGCCCCAGTCCCGGATCCAGCCACGCCTGAAGCTATGAGCTCCTAGATCTTTAAGTTCTACGAGCCATTAAATTCATCTTTTGCTTAAGTCACTTTGAGTTGATGTTTTAGAAGCAGGTAAGACCAATCTTATCCAAAACGCCTGCTAACTTGACCTAAGGTGGGAAGTTATCAGAGGTAGGAAAAGCTTACAGAAGTAGGAGTGTTCAAACACTGGTTCTCCGGCCTGTGGCTAGGGGACACCACCATCATTGGGTCTCCCTGGCTCCAGCGTCCTGTTTGGTCAGAGCAAAGGGTGGGATAACAGGGCCGACCCCACAGGATTCAACTGCATAGCCTGGTATGGCCCTTTGCAGTGGGTGGCTATTGATGCCAGTTTTAGGAGCCTGTGTAAAATTCAAGAGGGCATTTGGGATGTCGATGGAGCAGGAGATATGGATGTTTCTAAAATGAAAGATGTGCCTCCTCCGGCCGCTGCCTCATCCGCTCTGTTTGGGGCATATGTGAGCAGCGCACGGCAGGAGGTCTGGGCTGTTATGGACAAGGCCCCTTTCTGTGCTCTGTCTCCCCTCCCGCTCCCCGTCCCCCAGCTTAGGCGGCAGCCATTGCTCCATCACCTTTGCCCTTGTCGTGTGGTGTTCTCGCTCCACGCAGCCCTCCCCTTCTGGCCTGGTGGGTAGTTGTCACTATCGGTGGTGCCTAATCTAATCGTAGATGATAGGTAGAGCCCTAACCATTCGCCGGGCCATCTGAGGGACCTTAATGTACCAATGGGGTCCTCTCCCAAGCCCCAAATGAGGCTCAAAAGNCAATGTCATATATTTATACTAATGCAGCCCTTTGATCTAATTTATCATCCACACTCCAGTTTCATCAGCTAACCATACACTATTCTTTATGACATGCCCCCTCCTAGCACAGGGCTTAGGCTAGAGGCAGGATTAACATTTAGTATTGATGTCTTTTTAACCTGGAATGTTTCCACAGCTTTTCTCTGTCTTTTGTGGTATTAGCATTTTTGAAGAATACAGCACCACCCCTGCCCCCTGCCCCATATAGTGAAGCGTTTCTCATTTTGTGTTTGTCTGATGATTCCTTGTGATTAGATAGAGATTGTGCATTCTTGGCTGGGATGTGGGGCATAGAGGATGTGGTATCCTTCTCAGGATATCACCTCTGGAGGCACATGATGTCTATCTGTCTGTCACTGGTGATATTAAATGTCCCTGAGCTTTTAGACAATGTTTGTGGATGACATGCAGTGGGGGAGGGAGGAAGAAAATTGCAAAAAACAAGCCGGCATATGACTCAGCATTAGTTCAGTCCCTGAGTCATCTGTGTTGCTGATTTCACCACCCAAAGCAAGTTTTTGTATAATCACAAGGGGTGGACGAATGTACACACACACATGTGTGTGCACAGACACACACACATATGTGCACAGATACAATCTCAGCTCCACTTTGCATTTTTTAAAAAGCTACCACCAAAGTCCTGCTTTTAGCACATGGGGCATTGGAAGACATAATTTGGAGCGATTTTCAAATTCTGCATTAAGGTTTCACATATAATCATATTTCCTAATAATTCCTTGGGTCTTAAAGGATTTGGTGCTATGGCTAGGAGGTTTGTGGGCACCAGCCTAGTGAATGTATTAGTTTAAAGCAGTGGTTTTCAGCCCTGGCAGTACATTTAACTCTGCGGGGTGCNATATATATATATATATATATATATATATATATATATATATATATATATATATATATATACAGCCCCGTAACCATCACTGCAACCATGGCAATCGTGGATTTGTTTTCTGTCCCGATAGTTGTGCCTTTTCTAGAATGTCATATAAATGAAATCGTATACTTCTTTCACTGAACATGTGCTTACTTGGTGTTATGTCCTTTTTTTTTTTTTCTTGAAGTATCTGTTTAAATATTTTGCCCATTAAAAAATCGTTTGTTTTCTTATTGAATTGTAAGGAGTTCTTTATATATTCTGAACTTTCATCTGATACGTACATGCTTTGCAAATATTTTGCCTGCTTGTGATTTTTTATTTTTCTTAAGAGTGACTTTTGAAGATCAAAAGTTTTAACTGTTTATGAGGACTAATTTATCCATTTTTTTTCTTTATATAGGTGGCACAAGTGCCAATTTTTCCCTTTATTTTGTATTATCCTAAAACTATTTGTATAACCAAAAGCCAGACAGCGATTCTTTTCCTATGTTCTTCTAGGAGTTTCGTAAGTTTATCTCTCACTTTTAGGTCTATTAGTTCTGTGGTCCATTTCAAATTAATATTTTATGTATACTGTGAGGAAAGAGTGAAGGGTCATTGTTTTTGCATATGGATATCCAATTGTTTTGGCATCGTTGTGGAAAAGGCTACCATTTTCCCATTAAATGAACTTGGCACCTTTTTATTAAATGGGCTGTTCATATCTGTGTGGGCATACGTCTAGATGTTCCATTGATCTATATAGCTATCCTTACACCAGTAATAGCACACTGTCTTGGTTATAGTAGCTGTATAGTAAGTCTTGAACTCAGGTGGTTGAAGCCTTCTAATTTGGTTCATCTTTTCAACATGCATTCATGGAATGCCAACTATGTATCCGGTACCGCTCATTTGTTCACTGATTCATTCAAGAAATATGTCTAGAGCATCTATTATGTGCCAGGCTTGACTTTAGGTGCTGAGATAGAGTGGTGATAAAAATATACACATTCCTTGCCCTCACGGAGTTTATAATCTATTGGGGGTTGGGGGTGGGGAGCTGGGATGATAATCGGAAATATATGTTACACCTGTCAGATACATGTTGTGTGTGTGTGAGTGCTGTGAAGAAAAATAAAGCAACAGAAGGCGAGGGGTGCGGGACGGGGCCTCAGAGGGGTGCGAGTTGAGCGTAACCCCACAGAAGTAAGGGGGTGAGCCATGCAACGCATTCTCTTCAGGACAGAAGGGGAGAGATGTGCCCAGAGCCGGGCAGAGTGGGAAATGTCCAGGGGTGGTTTCTGCTCTACCGTTGTACGGAGGAGACAATCTAAGTTAAAAAAATTCCATTTAGCGGCCATTCCTATGAACAAAATAAATGAAGAGAACTGGACAATATTTGAGGCGAGACATAAATGAGGCAATAAAGGCAGTTAGGGGAAGCACACTTGTCAAGAGAGGGAGCAGCAGGTGCAAAGGCCCTGAGGTAAGAAAGGGCTTGGTGCGTTTGAGAACCAAAAAAGCTGGCTAATGTGGGAGCGCCTTTGAGATGAAATCCCACAGATAAACAGAGACAGAATGCCCACAGGGTTTTGTGACATCGAGTAAAAGTTTGGATTCTATTCTAAGGGGCAATGGATACCACTGAGAAGCTTTAGGGGGGAGGAGTGACAAGATTGTTTTCTGTTTTGCAAAGGCTGTGTGTGCTTCAGTGTAACCTAGTGGCCTGGATTTCAGAAATTTCTCGAGTCCTGCGAACCCGTTGGCGTGTGGCGGCGTCATCTGGCAGCTTCCTGCAAACCCTGAGTTTGGCAGAATTTATGAAAAATTTATGATAGATGTATCCCACATTTTGACTGTTGAATTGTCTTGGGTGCAAACAGGAGCTCTTTGTTCTACTAAAATGAAGAATGAGTTGTGATATGTGGGGTGTGTGTGTGTGTGTGTGTTATGCATGTGTTTGAAAGTCTTAACCTGATGAGTCACGAAGTGGATTTTCACATTTCAACTAAATGAACATTCTGTTTATTGTTGATAGTCTTTCTCTGCCCCCAACTTTTAAAAACACTTTCTCTTTGAA
>NW_017731404.1:4423243-4436219 GCF_001890085.2 Hipposideros armiger
CAGTCCATTAATTAGTCCCTTATTGTAATTTCTGGTGGGCTAGCCGACTGGGGACATGTGTCCCCCCAAGCCCTGTTGTTTAAAGTAGCTTTCAATAAAGTAGCTTTGAATAGAATGCAATTTACCTCATTATAAAGGAAAACCCAAATACCAGCAGCTTAAATAAGATGTATTTTTCCCATTCAGTAAGAAATCCAGAGGTAGGTGGATTGCTGGTGTTGGCGTTGTATGAACTTTAAGGTCAGACTTTTGGGCCTTTTTCTCAGGTCATATGGCCTTCCAGGAAGCAGAAAAGGAGAAGGGAAAAAGAAATCCCCTGAGTGTTCACGTGCCCCTTCCCCCACATACCTTTAAGGAGCTTTTTGGGAAGTCCACCCAATGACTATAATAGCTCATTGGCCAGTGCCATATTATATGGCTATATCTAGTTGCAAAGGAGGCTGGGAAATGTAGTTTTAAAAGCTGATGGTTGTAAAGCTGCCCTGCCCCATTAAGGTTGATATTCTGTTAATAAGAAAGAAGGGAGACTGAGTATGGCATCAAGTAGACTTTACCACTTCAAAGAATCTTAAAACAAAACAAATTAGAAATAATTTTTTTTCTTATTTTCCAAAAATAATCTTAACTCATAAAGACAATTGTCTTTACGAACACCATTTATTTATAACTGAATTACCATATAATATAACAACGATCATGCATATTATTAAAGATCTATCTATCTATCTATCTATCTATCTATCTATCTATCTATCTATCTATAAAATCAAGGAAGAAAACCAGTTAGTTAGGGGGGGTGTGTCTGTGTGTCTGTGTGTGCTCTCCACACAGGCGAGCAGCATTCTTACTGGATTGGTGATCTTCAGTACATTTCTCCTGAGGGTTTACATGAATTAGGGGTGACTTTGTCCGTCAGCAGTACAGTCTCCCTCTATTAGAATCTGAGCTGACTAGGACACTCCTGAGAACTAAATAAAAAGCTTCAGTAGAAGTTTCTTAAACCTCCAATGCACTGTCTAGAGCAAGTTCAACTTCATTAGTGATTTGAAGAGAGGTTTATTGAGCCAAAGGGAAGACCTCTCTGAATGGAGTGTGTCTATCTTGATTTAAGTAACTAAACTAGCCACTGTGTTTGAGTGGTGGTTAGGTTCAGGTCTGAAACAATTTCTTTGTGAGTCAGCCATTATTAGTGGTGGAAAAAAGGAAGCGGGTGGAGGGAGGGGCTGGGGCCAGAGCGTGCAAGGTCTTACGAGCACATTAACAGGTTGAATTTTAGCCTATGGCTCAGAGGTTGCAAACTCCTTCAGGGCCAGGCGGTAACATATGTGCATGAGGCTGGCTCGGGTAAGGAAATAAAGAAGAGAGCAAAGTGCCTAGCTCCCCAAGGCCACGGTCACTACGGTGCTCCGGCCAATTGATTCCATGTGAGACTGCAGACCCAGCACTGTCAGCCAGTCAGATCTTTCAGAAAATATCTGAATCCAATATCTGAATGTTTATATGAAATCTGATTTGATAAGGTTGGATCAAATTTTATAATGCTGGGCCAAGTGCCGATCAAATGTGGCCATTTTTGGCAACTTTGCTTTATGGGCAATACGGTGCTAGTAAGTCTGAGCAGGGGAGGGACATGGTTACTTGTCTTTCCTTCTCCTTCTCTCTCTCCAACAGCTATGCTGAGAAAATTCTACAATGGAGAGGAAGGTAACGCAAAGGTCGGGGCAGGGAGGTATCAACCAATAGCAGGAAAGCCAGTTAGGATGCTGTAGTCACAGGCTTGATGCGACTTGGTGAGCGGTGAAATTAAAATGGCACAATGTGGTGCATAAACACAGTGGAATGCTACTCGGATAGGAAAAGATGAAATAGTGCCATTTGCGACAACGTAGGTGGATCTTAAGAACATCATGCTAAGTGAAATAGGTCAGACGGAAAAGGTTGAGAGCCATATGATTTCACTCATATGTGGGATAGAAAACTGAAAGCGACAAACAAACAAGATAAACACACCGCAACTCACAGACACAGACAACAGTTTTGTGGTTACCAGAGGGAAAGGGGGGAGGTAGAAAAGGGTGAAGGGGGTCATATATATATGGTGACGAAAAGAGATTTGACTTTGTGTGGTGAACACACAATGTAATATACAGACGATGTATTTTGGAATTGTACACTTGAAACCTATGTAGTTTTATTGACCAATGTCACCCCAATAAATTTAATTAAAAAAAAAAGACAGTGTCACTGAGGATGGAAAGGTGGACTGAATTCTGGAATAATTTCTCAGGTGGAATCAAAGGATTAGTGACAGACTGGATAAGGGGCAGACCCAATTTAGGAAAAGGGGAATTTAAGGAAGGGAGTGATTTTGCTTGAGGTAGAAGTTACCATCTGACATCTTAGCAGCTGAATCTGCCTCATCGGTGCGTTTTACGGACCACATGGGATGCACGTTTCTTTTAAATTTACTTTCAACTCTTAAAAAATGTAAGTATTTACATACAAATCTACATTTCCAGCTCCTTTTGGAAAAAAATATATATCTGAGGATATTAGGCATAGATTTCAATAAAGCAACAACAGCTGGAGCTGGGGATAGGATTAGGGTTTGGGGGTGGGGGAGAGAGAGTTGGGTGAACTCGCAGTATTTTTTTTTATCCTCCTGGCTCCCGTAAGTGTTTGAGTTTGTGCCTCTGAGGAAGCCGGTGATGCAAGCCATAGAAATATACAAGATCACTCATTCAGAGCAGAATTCCAGGCTGCAACCACATTTCAGGACAGATAGAGGAGAATGCAAAGGAGACAGAAAAGATAGGTTGGGAGAATGAAAAAGCAACAGGAAGGAGACATAAAATAAGAAATAGAAGCGGGTGCCTGCTGCCCAGTGCTACAGAGAAAATAGGTAAAAGGAGGATTGAAATAGGCTGTTCATGAAAATCTGTGCTGCCACCTTGGAGGGGGACTTTCAATGCCCATTAATGATAAAAGGAAAAAGTGCGCACTCAGTGGCCTGGGGGTCCAGTGCTCTGTTGCTGCTCTAGAGAAGTGAGATTCTCGCGGAAGTGCATGAAGAAGAGTGCTCCTTGATGCACCCTTGTCTGTTAGAGTGATGAACCAAGAACACCCGAAGTGTTCACCAAGAGAGTGCCAGGTAAATAAACCATGCTCCATGCTATATATCTGTGCTGTGGAAACCCAAGGATCAGTTAAAAAGATAAGATACACTGAAAAACTTCCCAACAAAGCATAGCAGTATTCTCATTCCCTCTCTCTCTCTTTTTCTCTCACCCCCCCCACCCCCCGCAATAGGACCTGAGGACCCCCCCACCACACTTACAACACTAGATGTCCTTGTTCAAGGGGAAAGTTTCCAAGATCAGGGATAAGTGGTTAAAAAGAAATCTACCTTTAAGTTATTAATTATTTTAACCAGGAAAATGCATTTCTGTATCACGTATGCAATTAAAAACGAATGAAAAGCATAGGACACTGCATTTGGCATTTTGCAAGGACTGTCTCAGCGGAGAAGTGGGAGTGAAAAACGGATTACAGCATCCTGAGGAAGAAAGGAGAGGTAAAGAGTTGGAAATACAGGCTAAGGGAAGAGGAAAGAGGAACGTAAGGCTCAAGACGGGCTGCAGGGCAGCGGGAGAGCCCAGGGGAAGGTCTTTGTTAGTTTGCTTTTCACTGAGTGACTGAACCTGACATATTGATAAGGGCATTTTGTCTTCTCCTTACAGGGCACCGCTTTTACAGGACAGCATGGGGTTTGCTTCTGAGCCGAGGTCACATCTATATTTTGCATCTTGGCTCTTCTGATGTAGAAAAATCTAGAAGGATTTTGATGGGAAATTAAAATTGATTGGCGAGACAGGACCACGATATCTGTGTAAAGGCGAAACATTCATATGGGGAAAATGTTGCTTGAAACAGAATTAAAGGAATGTCCACCAATGGAAAAATGATTAAATATATTATGAAGACCACTGGAACAGACTATTAGGTGGTTATTAAAAATCACGTTTTTCAAGTTTTAAAATTTAAAGCACAGGGAAATGCTGGTAATACAATGTTTGATTTAAAAATGCATGCTACAAGACTTTTTTTTATGCAGTTGATTCCAATTGCGCTTACAAAAATATGTATCTATGAATAAGGAAAAAGGAAGAAGCACTCAATTATTAACAGTGCTTCTCTCTGGGTGATGGGGAAATTGGTGATTTTCTTTTTTTGTGCATTTCCGTTGACAACAATTTTCTATCGAAAACGTTATTGCTTTTATAATTCCCCAAAGGAACCGTAGTTTGAAAATCATTTATAAGGGAAGACAGCCAAGGAAGGATTCCTATTTGGCAAAGAATCAGGCAGGCATGCCCAAAGCAGCCTTTTGGAGACTTTTGTTTTGTTTTTGCCTTTTATCCAAATGTCAAATGTCAGGCTTCCACACTTCCACGTAATTAAAAGGACCTAGAGCTAGGATGAACTTCCCCAATGCTGGGCGACAAATATAGACTCCTCCCCCTCTCAACTCAAGGGCTCTTGCTTGTTCTTAAATTTATAAGCGAAAATGCAGAACTGAAATGGCCTGGAGCCATAAGCTGGCGACAGTTTTGGCCCCTGTTTCCTTAGGCGGCTCCTGAAAATGTGATGTCATACGCTGCTCCTTGACCCTACACCGAATCCCCCCTTCTCGCCACCAATACAGCAGGAAGCTATGCAGCCTCGTGATGCGTCCTGTAAACTTTTGCATCAAACAAACCTGTATGGAATCCTTGCTCTTTTGCTTAACAGCTCTGTGGCTTCCGGCCAATTCTGTAACTGCTTTGTACTTCAGTTTTCTCATGTGTAAAGGAGGGGAGGAAGATTTCCCCACCTCACTGGGTCCCTCTGAAGATGAAATGGAATAAACTACGTAGAGTGGCTATATAAAAGTCATTGAACCAGTGGCTTTCTTCTCAGGTTACCTGATTTTATGTTCTTCTCACCCTACCTTAACAGCCATCATTCATGGGGTGAACTAAGAGAAGACAGTTTGGGGAGAAAGATACTCTTATCAACCTGCAGATTTTCCTGTGAAAAGCAAAGCCACCCAATTCCACANGATAGATAGATAGATAGACAGACACACAGACAGGGACTGTTGACTCATTGTGTGGAGCGGGGCAGCCAAACAAGTTGAACAAAAGTCCACCTCTGGTCCCTGTAACCACCCCTTTCGAGTCACCACCATTTTGTTGCCTGGCAGGAGTGTGAGATGCAGGTCTGTTTCCAGGCCCCCACAAAAAGCAGTGCCATCATCAGCCCCTAAGTACTCCAGGCTTCTTGGGGGGCAGCCCCTAAGTACTGCAGGCCTGACTTGCTGGGCAGCGCGGATTGTATCTAAACACAGTTTAGACCTCATTTCTTAAGAGTTCTGCAAAATGGTGTCTGCCGGTGTTTACACCGGAGGCTGCTGCGTCCCTAATCGGCCTCAGAATGCGGTTCCCTAACAAGCTGGCTGCTGGCCCGAACGGCTCTTATCTCCAAGTTTTGACGACATGACCTTAAGGTGACCTATATTTTCTGGTACCTCGTATTGCTGCTCACAGAAAAAAAGTATCACTGGAAGGGGAAAAAAAAATCGCTAATGATCGTGTAAATATTCTTTGCTAAGAATATTAAACTCAGATGCCCTCTGCTGGGTGAGATAGGTAGCGGCGAAGGCCAGCGGCAAGCTAATGTAAGGTGCCCTGGAACAGAGATCGTGCCTGGGAGCATAAAGGAAAAGCCACAGGGGGGCCTGTCTCCTTCTTCCATGACCCACGGGCATCGTTTGGGGCCAAGGGGCCAAGCTGAGCTCTATGAGGAAAAGGGAAATAAAAAACAAAACTGAAACTGCTTATAAGTAAATTAAGCATTTTGGGAGAACTGACAATTCCTTCACCTGTTTTTTTTTTNCCCCTCTATCTTTCCAAAATGCTAAGTGTGCAGCATGAGTCAGTCACTCTGGATTTCAGAGCTCTGATTCCATCATCATCAACCTTGATTCCTCTTTCTCTCACACTCACATCCAATCTGACAGCAAACCCTGCCTGCCTTATCTTCTAAATTTGAGACATACTCTATAGGCCGCTATATGTCAATTTTGGTAAACCTTCCATGTGCCATTGAAAAAGAATATATATTCTGCATTTTTGGGTTGCTTTGTTCTATAACTGTCAATTAATTCAAGTGTGTAAATAGGGTTGGTCAACTATTTTCTATTCCTACTGATGTATTTTTGTTTGTTTGTTTATTACTGATAGAGGACTGTTAAAGCTTACTACTATCATTGTAGATTACTTTATTTCTCCTTTTAGACCTCCTTTAGTGGTTTCTGCTTTATATATATCAAGGCTATGTTAGCAAGTGTTCGTTGATTTAGAATTGTTCTATCTGTCTGGTAGGACTGACTCTTTTTGTTATTATAAGATATCTATTATACCGCTTCTTACCTTAAAATCTACATCATCTGGTACTAGAATAAATAATCAGCTTTTTTTTGTTGTTAGTGTGTGCATGAATATTTTTCCCCATCCTTTTATTTTCATCTTTTCTGTATGCTTATATTTAAGGTTTGCCTCTTGTAAGCAGAACACGTTTGTTGGGTTTTTGGTTTTTTATTTAGTATGACAAACTATCTTTCAATTGAAGTATTTAGTCCATGTACATTTAATGTAATTACGAACCTAATACTAATATATTACTAGCTGTTTTTTATTAGTTCCGTCTGCTATGAGTTCCCTTTTCTCTCCTTTATGATCTGCTTTTTAGTCATTCTATTTATCCTATTAGCTCCTTATTGTCATACTTTCTTTTCTTTCCTTTTTAAATTACCCTACAGAGTACAAGTATGATCCTTGACTTTTTAGAGTCTAATAAAATTAGTGCTTTTAGTACTTCTCAGGCAATACAAGGAACTTAGGACATGTTTAATTTCCTTTTCTTCTTGCCTACATTTTATGCTATTGCTGTCATATACTTTAATTCCACATATATTTTAAACCCCACAATAGACTATTATCTTTTAATATAGTCAATATTTATTTAGATTTCCCAACATATTTCTCCTTCTGCTGCTCTTGTCTTTCCTAAATTTTTATTGTTCCATCTGAGATCATCTTCATTTTCCCTAAAGAACTTCCTTAGTCTTTTGTTTAGTTAGAGACTATTTGTAATGTATTCACTCAGTTTTTGTTTGTCTTAAATGTATTTATTTCATTTAAAATTTTGATGGATATTTTTTACTGAGTGTAGAATTGTAGATTGGCAAGTATTTCCTTTCAGCCCTTATATATATTTTTAAAGAGTTTTATCACTGGGCTTCCATTAGTTCTGCTGAAAAGTCAACTGCCGGTCTCCTTGTTGCTCTCCAGTGAAGTGGAGCATTGTGTTTCTGTTCTAGGATGCCTTCAGACCATTATTATTATTATTATTATTATTATTATTATTATTATTATTATTTTGGTAGTTGTTTTCAGCAAGTGAGAGGGTCTTCAACTAGCTATTTGGCCAATTTTCTAGAGAGAAAGGTTTACATATTAAATGGTGTTTGTTTCCCATAAAAGATTAGCTGTAGTCTGAGGCGAAAGGAAAGATATAGGGGTCAGAATAGCACTTTTTAAAAATAAATGGCCCCAGAACCTCTGAGATGGTGATATCCAATATCATATTTTATATTTCTCTTTATTATGTTGTACTTCCCTGAAGTAATTGAGCTTCAGAGATGTTAATTAACTTGTCCAATCTCACACAGCTAGTACACTTACTGAGATTTGAATCCATGTCAGTGGACTTCAGAGCTCACACTCTCAGTAATTAATATTATCCATACTGCCTGTAACACATCATGAGATATTCTGTTCTATTCCATCCCATCCCATCCCATCTCATTGTATATGCTGGGTCAACATTAATGGGTTGGTCCCCAGTTTCAGATAAAAATCACTGCTAAAGATAATACATTAACTTAAGGATTAGTAGAGTATATAGCTCTGATTTGCCAGGGCAAGCTCAGAAAGTGAGAAGGCAGGGCAAAGGAAGCCACTTATTGTCTTGTGGGGAATTTAACAACAAAACAACTTTGATCTCCCACTTGAGATTCTCATGGCAGGCAGCCTCTAGTAGGTTCTCTAACTTTCATCTGGCACTGAGAAAGCAGGGAAGTGTTTCTGCCTGTTTGGGAGCCCATCTTAGTCCTGTCTACACGGTACAGGGGCAGAGTAAGCACTCAACAAATGTTTGCTTCCTGAGCCAAATAAAGGGTCAGATGGAAACCTCTCCGAGTCTTCTCTGCTCTAATATTCTCTGATAATCCCCTGAATGAAGACGGCTACACATTTCCCTCTGGGTCAGTATCGACAGCAAAAGAATATCCCAGAATGGTCATTTTTTCCAGAGTTGCTATCTTAGGCTGCTGTGGCACTGAGGGATGAAAGAAAAATGCCCCCACCCCCAATTCCATAATTTCCTGTCCTGTCTTGTGGTTGACTTAAAACATTTTCAACTCCCGCCTCC
Organism: Hipposideros armiger; assembly: GCF_001890085.2. NCBI lineage: Eukaryota > Metazoa > Chordata > Mammalia > Chiroptera > Hipposideridae > Hipposideros > Hipposideros armiger. The sequence goes on from NW_017731404.1 coordinate 4,431,779, forward strand.
CATTTTCTCACCATTTCTTCTTCGTGGTTAAAGGGGTTTCTACATTTGCAGAGGAAATGATTAAGCAAATCCAGAGATCTTGGCGAGGGGACTCAAGGCCCTGGATTTTAAGAGCTGAAGAAATCTGTATGATGAAGGGTTTGCACATGAGTGTTTAGCCTTAGTCAGGACTGGTGCATAATTTCCTGTTTTTGTATCCTCAAAACTGCTAAGCTACTTGTGAACAGCTGGCCAGCCAGGAGAGGGCGGGGGTGAAGGCTGCAGAGGGGACGGTTGTGCGCCAAGAGGGGAGGAGACGGCTGTTCCTCCTTCAGTTCTGCCAGAACTTCTGTGAAAGTGGAAAGCATTTTTTTTTTTTTTAAAGGCAATGAAGTAGAGACTAGAGGCAGATTCTACTAGACATCAGAGTTGGGGGTTTGAGTGGCAAAGAGGAGAAGAAACAGGTTTGAGCAGGAATTTTAATGGGCTGCCAAGATTGTCACAGAGCACTTGAATCTCCAAATGTTCCGATAAGAACGAACATTTATTAGGCGCTTATTGTGTGCCAGGCACAGTGCTAAGTGCCTCACATGGAATGTGTCATTAAATCCCCATGGCAACCCCATGAGGCGGAGTCCGCTATCACCTCCATTTTATGGATGTGCACATGAAGCCTGGAGACATTGAGGGATTTGGGATTCCCACCAAGGCCTTGTGGACCCAGAGCTTATGTTCTGTTCAGAAGATAAAGGAGGTGACAGGGTTGTCCTTGGGACCATACATCACATGCTCATTTATTTAGATCCGGGGGAGGGGGGTGGGGCTCTAATCAAAGTTGCTCCCGGATTTTTTTCTTTTCTCTCAAAGCAGGGTTTCAGCATGTGTGGCATTTGCTGTCATGCTCTTAGCTCCAATTTCCATGTTTCCCTTCAAGCTGCAATTCCCAGGTTCAATTGCTTACTGGCTTCTGGTTAGGCTCAGCCAGGGGAAAGCACTGGCACCAAGGTGCATTTCCTGCACCCTCGCATCAGTAGAAAGGCAGTGCTTAGGGATAGCCCAGCTACCCCCAGGCAGCCCCCTGGCACTCCGTCTCTCATAGGGCGTCCAGGTTCCCTGGCTCTGGTAACATCGCGTCTTCCTTCTGTCTGTCTGGCCCTAATGGTAGTTGCGGCTTCCTTCTGTGTCTAATCTCTAGATAGCCTCCTTGTCACATGCTTACCTTTTCAGCTCTTCCAGCATCTTTAAAACTAGCACCCATGTCTATTTCCCTCCATTAAACTACTTGGCATGATCTAGGTTTTCCTGACAGGGCCCTAAGTGAGACACAGATGTTTGTGCCTTAGACACAGACCCTGAGACAAGAATGTGGACACAGGCAGTTTATTTTGGGACGTGATCCCAGGAAATACAAAGGGGGGAGAGTGTGTTCATGAGTGTGTTACTACTGTGGGCAGCTAGGGTTCCATCTTGCTGGGGACCCTTGTGGGAACACGTAGAAGATACCTCAAAATTGTCCCAGTGAGCGATGGGGAAGCTAAGGTATTTATCTGCTATCTCCCATCCCTCACTGGTTGAGGGCTGTCCTGGGGGCATAAAATATCAGGCGTTTCCAGAATATCCTGCATATGGGCTGAACAAGTTCCGACAGCCCCCCAGAGAAAGGCTTCAAGAAGGAAAGCAGATAATCAGGGGTGGAAGGGTCCTTTGAGATGGGAAGCTGGTAGTGCTGAAGGTGAACTCAGAGGTGGGCTGAAGAGAAATGAGGCAGGGCGTCCATAGCCTCTGCTACCATGGCAACCTCATATTATAAGTAGATACAACCAAGGAAAGCCAAAGGCAGTCCTCTTCCCAGTGATTCAACTTGTCTTTGGAATAGGGTGGACACCACGGAAAACAAATTTGTTTTGGTTTTGTTTTGTTTTGCTTCTCTTCCTTTCTCTTGTTTTGGATTAGCCAGCAGTCATCTGATTACCAGAATGGGGAGAGACTGGGACACAGTTTAAGGGTGTCCCAAAGATTGGGTGGTCTTCCATGATAAAAAACACAGACATTCCACCTTGGGCAAATGTCATCTGTCTCTCATCAAAAATGCTTAGTGAGCACTTATCACTCACTAGGCACTATACATACACGCTGTAAATTCATTGTCTCATTTACTCTTCTCAGTAATTCTCTGAGATAAGTACTATCATTATTCTCATCCTACAGAGGAACAACCCGAGGCTCTGAGGAATGAAGTCACTTGCTCAAGACCCCACAGCCTTGGGTCATAGGTGTGGGTGTGGATGGGGCCCGAATTCCAAATGCATGTTTATGACCCATGGAAATAGACATTTAAGTATCCTCTTAAGGGCCAAAGCCATTTAGAAGTTTTATGTAAGTGAGCATTTNATACAGGTTATATTATTCAGTCTCGTTTTATTCAAATAAGACCTGAAAACAAACACTTCCCGTCACCTCTGAAGTAACCGCACTAATCTAAGCTACCATCTTCTCTCCAGAAGGGAGGGCGATAGCCTTCTCTCCGGCTTTTCTTCCCAGTGAACATGGGAATCAACCAAAATAGGAGAAGAACCCATCTGGAGGGCGTAGCGTTGTCTGTGGAAGCCCAGGGGCTTTGGAGGCTGGGAGACTTTGGATGGAACCCTGCCTTGGTCAGTTCCTAACTTACCACACGGTGGCAAGTGGCAAAGCCGCTTCCAGGCCCGGGCTGCCTGACGCCAGCCACCCCACTCTGCACCACCAGGCTTGCAGTCCCCATCACTGCTATGAGACGTGAGCATCCACGTGCTCTCAGCTTCGTGGTGATTCGCCCTTTCTCCCTGCTTTCCCCCAGCACCACCAGGGAGAAATTTACCCCAGCTCCCCAATACCTCTGTCTGGGGTCCTGCTTCAGGAAACATCATACAGAGCTGAAAATCTTTCTCTGCAGCTTTGTAAAGCTAGTCTTGAAATTAACCAGAGCTCTTTGGCCATCTTTCCTTATGTCTATCTCTACTCAGGGTAAATTTGTCTTTGCTTACCAACACATCAAAAGAGTCATATCTTTTATTAATCTGTGCTGGGGGAGTTGTGGGTTTTAACACGTTTTCTTTTGTTTTTTTTTTTTTTAAAGAGTAATGCTTCAAATGAAAACAGGATCACCCCTGTGATTTCATAATCCCGTGGAGTTCATTTTATTACAACCTGGTCTTAGGGAAGGTGTCCCGTTTTGGTTTAATCTTTTTGGGCTCGCTTCTCAGCTAACTTCAGGGTTTGTCTTGGAATGTTTCATTTCATATTCTACGATTGTCTTAAGACATGTTTTAAAAAGGCAAAAAGCTGTGTGTGGAACTGTTTGCTGTGACGGCATCTAATGTAGTGTGATTTGTGGTAATTCTATGTATAACGGCACAGCAAAAGAGAAGTGGCTCAGCCAAAGGCTGCACCTTGACACGACGCCGTATCCTGGAGCCATACCAATTATAATCATGTGGCTTATAAAAAATATAAGGGGAATGTATATGTTATAATTACACTATAATATACCACATATTATATCATATATTTATAACTCAGGTACACAAAGTATAAACAAAATAGTTTGCATTGAACTGGACAAACAGTATGGGTTTTATGAGCACCTGCTATATGCCAGGCACTTTCATAACTATGAAGTGATCAATATAAAAAATATTTGAAGGGGCTGTGTAAAAATAAGATTGAGTCAGGGAGTTGGGATTATGATAGACTGGCTGTTTCACCTTTATTCTCTCCTAACATTAAAAATATATGTATTATGGGTTCATAATAAAAACAAAGAAAGAAATGTCTGACACAGCATAATGATAGGAGTTGCAAATGCTAATTTTGTGCTAACTGACACCCAGGCACTGCCCTGAGCAGTCTGTGTATATTATCTGATTTACTTCTATAATGGCGGTCCTGTCCCTAACATCACTCCCATTTTAGAGTGAAGAAAGTGAGGCACGATGTTTTATATGACGCCCAATGTCTTAGAGCTAGTCTGTAGAATGGAGCTCCAAAATGTTCTTCACTGCTATCCCAAACATATCACAGCAGGCTACATAACCCAGGCCTGTGTGGTTTTCTACAGTATTTCCTTGATATTTGCCTTTGAGATGGATGCCTCCTCAGCTGTAATGGGGTGTTGTCTGCTTCTCCGGTTGATCTCTCTCCCAGAGCCAGACTCATAGCTGATAGTCAGTGGATAAGCCAGTCCCACCCTGATAAAAGAGGCCAGGAATTGGGCTGACACTTTGTTTTTTCAGAAATATCTGTCAACTCCGTGGGATGTTCGTGGAGTTTTTGTTCTGTGTGCCCACCATTCCAAATTGAAACAGATGACGCCAACCCAGTTCATAAGACAAGCAGACACATTAAACTGAGAAGACGGTGATTAAAACAGGAAATTATTTCACCCTGGGAGTGTTCTAAAAGCCAAGTTTGAATAATTGCTTCA